>NC_056744.1:184557178-184689678 GCF_019279795.1 Protopterus annectens
TTTATTTTCTATATTTATTTTTATGTATTTAGTTAAATATTGGATGAGTTTGAAGACATGAGTCTGTTATGCACTATGTTATTTAATGGATATACTTCAGTATTTTGTAACATTACTAGTGAGCTATGTCTTTAAATGGAAGCGCAGAAATGGCGCCAAAAAGTGTTTAAATAGGTTATTTTAAATTAATTAATTGATTTTGATGAAGTCCACATGCTGGTGGATGAAAGCACTTGATCCGTTTATTTGTTTGCTATCAGTGTTTTTTTGCTCTTTATGTCTGTCCTATTTATTCATCAATAAACAGGCCTTATTACTGCTTCATTTGTGGGCTATATCCTTCTGGACAAGACTAGTGTTTATATATTATGCTAGGAGCATTAGAAACAAATTTATAAATTCAGAGTTTGTAATCAACACATAACCTCAGGAGGTTCTAAAAGACACTTGGCAAGTGCTCATATAATATTATTTTATTAATGATACTGTATTTTAAAGTGGTAGTATATTGTACTGTACAAAGGTGACTTTATTATGTCTTGCAAGGCTGTTCTAATTGTAAATGGAACCTGTCATCTAGGTTTTGCCAAATTAAATGAAACAACTAAATAAAATTTAATGCATTGGTCTTATTTTAACAGAAGTGTATAAACAGTTTTAAAAATGAAACAGGTAACAGCAGTTAAGAAGCTGTTAAATCACAGTGGCAGAAGAGGAAAGGAAGGTAAGCAATTACAATATTTAAAGAAGTACAGTAAAGGATAAGATAGGGATAGCCAAAATGAATTTCAGTAGGAAAATATTCAAATAACTACTGTTTACAAGATTTATTGGAATACCAATTTACTTTACAACGTGCATCTGTAAAGGATACATACATTTGTAAATCTAAATACCTAGATAAATAGTATAAAGTTAACAGGCCACTGGTTGGATGTCGCATTGAAAATCATGTATGAGCAATGTGTGTATATATCCTTTTTTGTAGAAAAGCTAATGAATGATGAGCTTGTAATAGGTGACAAGATGTACCTTATTTGTTAAATGAAAAGAATGATCCAGACAATAACTTGATAATCAGTTCTCCTATAATTGAAGAAAACAATTTGTAATATTCATGTAGTTAGACTTGTGACATAGGCTTGTTGATTGACTTCAAAGGGATTCATGATTATCCATTGAAGGATTATTCTTTGACAGATAAATGCACAAATGTGATTCACTGAAAACCACTTTGAGTACAATTTCAAGCTTTTATGCAGGGGCAAGGCCCCCCCTACACCCCCAAGCTTATATATACCAACTTAATGTTCACACAACAGTGGAGAAAGTGCTACATCTCCTTTTCACTCAAAATGACTTTCAGTGATTCAGTGTTCATGCTGTCTTCTGTCAAAGTATAATCCCTCAATCAATCTTCACATTCCCCTTCAAATATAACAGTCCTGTCACAAATGAGGCCTAGAGCTCACAAGATGATACAGAAGACAGAGCATGAAATATTCTAGCAGAAGGAACAAAAAGGGTAGTCAGTGGAAATGCCATTCATAATAAAGTCTGTAGCCAGAAATAATAAAAATAACATAGTTGGAGTTAAATTCCTGTCTTTAAACATGTTTTACGCAGACCAATATGGCAAACATTACTCCAGAAAGTTCAAGATTCCTGGGGGTATGTGTCTCATAATAATTCTGATGTTTCTGAAACACAAAATGATGATGCAAAAAAGTATATGTGTGTGTGTGTGTGTGTGTGTATATATATATATATATATATATATATATATATATATATATATATACACAGAGAGAGAGATACACACACATACATGTATACACACACACACACACACACACACACACACACACACACACACACACACACACACACACACACACACACACACACACACACACATATATATATATGTGTGTGTGTATTATATACATTATGCAATATATATATATATATATATATATATATATATCCATCCATCTTTTTATGTTTATTATATGGTATTATATATATATATTTATATATACATATGAGAGAAAGAGATTTTTTTCACCTGAGCAAATCAAGTACATCTGGCTAGACTCTTGCTAATAATTTTAACAACAACAACAAAAAAAAACATACAAAATGCTTTCCATTCTAAGAAAAATGTTGGGGCACCATAAGTGGAGTTTCATTTCCTACAACACTAGGTCCAGTGCAGAAAATATTTAAAACATAGGGAAGGGGAATATGGGTCATTACCAAGAAAAATGCTGATAATTTGAGACCCATTATTAAAGTGTTTGAGAAGTATTATGCCAAGAGTTAGCTAGAATGGTATCACACCTTCTTCTTTGAGGGATTATAACATTCAAGACATTTTTTCATCACATTAGTTAACCATCATGCCATATGCAGTTTTTTCAGAGTTTATATCACCTTGGTAATTAGTTACAATATATTTTCAAAAAAAAAAAAAAAGACAAACACATACACAGATAGAAGTTTGAACCTATCTCTTTAATGTATCAAATGTTCAGATTTTTTTAATTGCTAAACCTAAAATTTTCAGCATTTAAGGAAGACATTTCATACCTGCTTAACTCTTTTCCATTTTCAGACCTGCACATTCCCTACTAAATCATTCATTTTAGATTTTGCATTGAAGCTTAGCTGGACACTGTCTCTCCCCTGACATATCCAGTAATGGATGTGAGGTACCTTAGAGCTCTTCATTTTTCGCATAGTTTTTTGTAGGAGATAATGCAGCATCACTCTTCTATCAGGAAGGGTGATAATGATTCTTTAAAAAGACTGACATTATCAGAGAAAATGCAGTATGAGTCTTCAGTCAGGAAGGTTAATAATGTTACAACATTTAGTATGAATCTTTTCTCATGAAAGTTTAAAATTCCTCAAAATGCAGTTATGAACCTTCTAACACTACCAGGAAGGTTAATAGTACCGCAAAATGCTTATGAATTTCCTGTCTGGAAGGTTAATAATGCAGTATAAACCTTCAAATAGGAAGGCTAATAATGCCCCCTTAAAAAACACCCAGTGTTAGAGAAAATATAGTGTGAATATTTTGTCAGGAAGTGTGATAATGCAACAGTCGCACACTTTGCCTTTTATGAACGCAACTCTTCACATTTTTATTTGTTCTCCATCTCTCTACGCAGCAGCTACCACCTTACTTGGAGCATTACTGTCATACTTGGGTCCCATTAACTATATTTCATTTTCACCAGCCTACCTACAGCATAGACACTGTCTCATACCTATTGCGTCCCTTACTTCAGCCTCGATAAAATAAGAAAACGTCTCTATATTTATACAGCTCTGCCATATTCGTCACAGTATTATCTTGCTATGTTAGGCAGTAAGAGCCAGTTCATGTAGTAAAAAAAAATAGCTTCTGTGGCATTTTAGATTCATAGATTCTTACTAAGCTAACTGCCCTTGTGAACCATTTTAAGCTTAGCCAATTATCCGTTGTGAGACTCAAACCCTGCACCTTGTGTTTGTAAGGCAAACACCTTAACCATTAGCCATTTATCAGTTATACTATATTTATGTATAGGGACAGCAGTTGGGGTCCAACCTTGTAGCCTTGTAGTACTCCTGATGTGAAGGTGCTTGAAATGGAGAGTTGGTTCCCATTTTCCCATTATGTGTATTAAGTATTCTATTATGTAAATATATGGGCATCCATTTAGTACTTCACCACTAAACCCTATTTCTTTTTTAAGTTTCTATAGTAGTATTTGGTGACTATTTCTTCATATGCTGTCTTATGATCTATTAAGATTTCTACTATGGTCATTACAGCTTTCATGTCGGACTAAATGCTAGTAGCTCTGGAGAGTTCAGTTAAATATTATGCCCATCCCTGAAGTCATGTTGCAAGTGTATAAGGAGACAATCTTATTTATTTATATACTTCATTATTTGTCTATGTATATGTTTTCAACAAATTTGGTAAAAGGACACTGTATATAAATAGGACAGAAATCTTGTGGACTTATAGGGGAAAGGGGTTTGGGCAAAAAGATCCCTAGGGCATGTTTACATTTTTGAGGCAATCTTGTCATCCAATAATGGAGGGAAAGTGGTGTGGATGGCATATGAATCTGGGTTGTATTTTTTGTCAAGGTTTTTGAGCAGTTGTTTGACTGTTTTACAGCTAATGTTTTAAAGCAGGATGGTGGTAGGCTTTTGTCCAAATTGGCAGCATGGAAGTGGGGGGTGTTTAACTGATTTGTTTGTGAAGGTTTGAATGAGTTGCAGTTTGAGATGAATTCTTTGAATTGTTGTAGTAGAATGAATTTTATTTATTTATTCTGTACTGTTTGGAGATATCAAGTTAGGCTATCTAATTATTTTATAGCTTGACAGAAGAGCCTGAGGTTGGATGATACTGCCACTTGTTTACTTTTTTGTGCCTGAGGTGTGTGGTTGACTTCTTTAGTTTGTAGCTTGCGGTTTCATTTTTTTCTAGTTTATGTTTCTTTTTCTATTAAATTTTCAAAAGCTTGAATGTGATCCATGGATAACTTTTCCCACATGGTCTTTTTTATCTATGTTTGAAACTTTTTTGCCTGATATGGGTTGTAGTTTTATTGAATATTTGTGTTTTATCAGTATTTGTTTCTTGATATGGGGGGACTAGTTAATGTTTTCTAACCCTGTAGAGCATCCTCCTTAGATTCTATGGTTACTAGTTTGCATTTGTGTACCTGATTTGGTGTTTTAATGTGCAGGTGATTGGGTTGTGGCCACTAATGAAATTAGGAAGAAGATTAGCATAATTGTGAAATGTGTTAGTGGTGTTTGCGATTAAGAGGTGCAAGGGAGAGTGGTTATTTGCGCTTCGCTTAAACGTGGAAATTGGAAAATGACTTCCAGTTCAGTAAAAGTGTTTGGTGGTACTCGGCTGAAAAAATTACATTTTGTTTGTGTGATTACTGAGCAATCATATATGTAATAAGGAATGCATTATGTTATCGTGAAATGGGTTATCACAGAATAGACAAACAATAATGCACAAACTGAAAATTGAATCCAGTCCTTCTTGCAATATTCGCAGTACTCGAAAACACAGGTGAATGAAGCCGCTAAGCGACCACTCCAAGTTGTATGTTCAGTTTCGGCAGAACATATCTTTGAATGAATGAATACATTTTCTATTTGTAGTACTCGCAACCCAGAAACGCAGCGCGTTCACAATTCAGTTCTGCGGAGGAGGGGCGTGCTATCGAGAACGCGGCAGTAAAGCTCCGATGGGCGCGTAACCTAGATAAATTAGCCAGACCGGGTGGTAGAGGCGCGTGAGTGTTTGAGCAGTGTGATTGGGCTTGTTTGTCTGTTAACATCCCAACTGCTTCACTGAAGCATCCCGCATGATTTCTGCTGCTTTGGTTCTAGTTACCTACTAGCTAACTCGGATGTTGACTTTTGATTTCAGATTTGTTTCATTTTTTTTGTAATTTAATTATTGTTTTGGAAATCATGTCCGGCGCAAGAGTAGATTACATCGCCCCTTGGTGGACTTACTGGCTTCATAACTTCCCTCACATCAATCTTAGCTTTCAGACCGTGGACAACACCTTCAGTCCTAAGGACAACAATTACCTGCAGGTTAGTAGTAACTCGTTGATATGTCACTGTTATTCTGTAGCTTGAATAAGGGAGAAAAAACTATTTTCATTAGCACCCTTGATGTAGGAATGCAGCGCAGCTGTACGTAGTTATGTAGAGGGAATAATCTATGACCAGCGCTGGCCATATGTAGCATATTTCATGCTGAGCTGAAGATAAAAGTTTGTAAGCTTAGCTGGAATGTGCAACGGTGCACTGTTTTCTTGGACGAGGAGTATATGATCTGTAGTGATAGCGTAGTCTACCGGTATGATTGTTTACATCTTTTTTCTAGGGGACCCCCCCCCCCCCCGCCTTAAGTAGATCAGCAGTGCTGTAGTTTAATGAATTAAGTGCAGGACCACTTTAAGGGATCCCTGTAAAAGGGGCACTGATATTGCAGTTTAGTTTTCATCATAAGACACTAGGGCCATTCAAACTGAAGGGATAACAGATTCACAAGACTGCTGATTTCTAAAAATGATCCAATTCCGAACAGTTGTGTCTGGTCTAGGATCTTTTTAACACCTTTATTAAATATCTGTAGGATTCCATATTATTGGAGTTCCCTCCCATCAGAACCAGTGTGTGTGTGTGATTTATTGGGCATAAAATTTCATTTTGGAGAATGGATCATTTTCTGAGATAAATATATCTTTTTGCTTGAAACTTTACAGCAGTACACATGCAGTCATTTTTGAAATCAAGTTATTCTCATTTTCTTTTGCTAGTTGTGATTAATAGTGATTTTTTTTTTTAGTTTCATTAAAAATATGTTGGTATTAAATGGGTAAAATTAAAAGAGGAATGAAATGTGTCATAATACACAAATAGGTTGCATCTTGTATTGTCCTAATGAAGTGTTCCATGGCCTTCAATTTTCAAAGAAGTACCCCCCCCCCCCATATGTGTAGTTAGCAGTGAAATTAATTATTTTGGTTTAAAGTATTTTAATGAATACTGATCACTGTGGACCTTTCAGGCTCTGATCAGAAAAAAAAGCTCATCTTTGCAAAATTAATCAAAATCCATAAAAAGTATAAATAAAAAAATCTGTAATAGTTAAAGCAATACAACTGTTGAATATGAATCAGTAAAATAACAGTGCTGATTTATACAGGATAAACAGTAGTAATAATACAGAATGGAGAATGGTACAAGAGAGATAAGTACAGGAGAAGATGGATGAGCAGTCTTGCTTGAAAATTTGACCTTATGAAGCATTATAAACAGGAGTATACTTTTACGGGATGGGGGAGTGTGAGGAGTTGGCAATGATGACTAGGGTAAAAGAGAAATGGTAGTGTTTTGGAGGGGGAGAGTAAGTAACTGCAAACAGTGAGAGATAGGGGAATGAGGTTATTGCAGTCTTGAATCAAGTAACATTTCCTGTTAGGAAACACTTGTGTTTGACTTCTTTATGCATGTGTGTTTTCAGTTGCTACTTAAACAGTTTTGGGAGCATATCTGGATGTACAGTGAAGTGCTTCCATCTAATAGTTAAACTTGTGACCAATGCAGGTGGGTATGAATGTATATGTTGCATTTATTTGATTTTTCGTAGCCTATTTCATAAACGAGTCCTGGTTAAGCAGGGGTTATAATATATTTAAAAATGTCACTAGTTTAAAAAAAAAAATAAATAAATAATAATGCACTTTTGTAAATGTAGTCCACATATCCTAGGTTGTCCATTGCAGAGATACTACCTTTGCTTGTAAGTTGCTCCTCTGTTAGGTTCAGAAGGGTTTCATCTATTCCATGCATCCCCCAAGTGTTTTCTATACAAGATATCTATATGGTGTGTGCATACAATGTACATCCACAATTAAAAACTCATTCTGTGGTCCACTTGATGTTATCATTGAAGCTGAGTTTAATGAAAATTGGCATATTGGCCACACTGTCGTGTGTGTAGGAGTGTGTGAAATCCTAGATGGATAAGTCTGTGTATGTATGATATATAGCTAGATATATGTGGATGTGTGTATGTATAACGCACACAACACTAGGCCATTGAGAGTTTTGATATATTCACTGTTTTAAATGAGGTTTAAACCACTTACCCTAGTTAGTACAACCTTGAAGTTGGTCCTACAGTGTAAGGAGTTGGGGTGGGGCTTCACTTCCTCATCACAGATTTAGGAGGTGAAGTGCCCTGACTCGCCAAAGCAGAAAGGGTCACTATAGGAAATTTAAATGAAATGTCTTGTATCAATGCATATGTAACATGGACTTGCATATTAAGGTGTGGTTAACAATACACAAGTGTTGTGCAGTACAAGATACTTTAGAGCATAACCAGCTTCCAAAAATCAGTTAAATTATTTTCTCTTGCTGTAGCAGTACTCCTCATTTTCACAAGTTCTGCAGCAGTTCCTGCTACATTCTAAATTTCAAACTGGGACTAAAGCATTAAAATTGTATTGTGAGCACAGAGGTTTTAATCACTGAAATCATCACAGAAAAAGAATAGAAATTACTTAAATCATTTGTGCAAAAGAGCTGTGTTGCATGTATGTAGACATGCAGGGTTTGCGGTCATACTGACGTACTATTTAAACTAATACAAACCACTCTAATAAAATAGAAATGCAGTTGTAATGCTTTTTGGTTATATATGTCTGCTTTTAGGAGATCTGAGCTCACATCTTTGGGAAAAGTGATACAGGCTTTACACTGCTGGTAAGTGATCACACTTTCTTCAAGTTACAGCAACTTCAGTGTGTGTGTGTGGGGCCTGTACCCCTGAAAGAAATATTTTTGTTAGTGATGTATTTGCTTGCGAGCTTCAGTACCTCTTATTCAGAATTCTGAACACTTGAGCTTAGGTGTTATAGGTTCATAGGTATGTACTAGGCTATTGGCCCTGGAGCCTTTACAAGCCTAGCTCATAGGATTACCCTGTCATCGTGCCACCCGACCTTAATTTCCAGTGCCTCTGTCTAGTAGAGCCATTTCCCATGGGCAGTCTCTGGGTCTTGAACCTGTCCCTCCAGCATGTTCTGTTGATTGTGGTAATGAGGTTGAGGTCTCTGGAGCATGTGGTGCAGAGGGATTGGGATTTCGTTAGATGTAGCATTTCTAACGGAGGTGGGTCAGACTTGGCTTTGTAAGTCAAGCAGCGATCGCTTCTAAGTAGGCGATATATGAGAGAGAATAGTTGGAGTTTTTTGAGTCTGTCCATATAGGACAAGTGTTTAAGGCCTAGGATCCTCTCTGTGAGGTACTTTTATGGCCTCTCCAGTTCTTGCAGGTGTCTAGTGAGGTACATGTCAAATGGGGCATTGTTCTCTATGATTGCCTAATGAGGGAAGAGTAGAGGGAGACAATGACCTCTTTCTTCCTGGATGCAAAATCCTTAGTAATGAGATGTGCCACATAGAAGGACTTTCTGACCACAGTGGCAGTGTGGTAGTCGAGAGGTTGCTGTCAACCTGTGTTCCCAGATCTCTTATAATGCCCTCTGTGTTCAGTGGACTACCATTGATGTGGTAGTTCATGGTAACTGGATTTTTCCCAAAGGGGATGATGATGCATATTTTGGCATTGAGCTTAAGGCCATGGTTCTGACACCAGTCGGTCTCGGTGAGGCCTTTCTGTAGGATGTCAACATCACTTGGGGAGTTAATTATGGCTTCTAACTTGGAATAATTTGTGAACTTTGTCAGCCAGAGTCCCTTCGTGTTAGACTGGACTTCTGAGAAGTAGATAACAAACAGGAGAGGACCCAGGACCCATCTTTGAGGGACTCCACTCGTGACTGGTCAGCACTCTGACTTGGAGTCGGCTACTTTCATACTGTGGGTTCTATCTGTGAGCCAGTTTGCAACCCACCTAGTGAAATAGGGGTTGATGCCTAGCTTGGTTGAGTTTTTCTATGATTCCTGAGTGGGGAATGGTATCAAAGGCCTTTGCCAGATCAAGGTAGGCTGTATGAACCACCTTGCTTTCATCCACAGCTCTGGTGACTGACTCAAAGAAGTTGAGCAGGCATGATCTACCCTTCACAAAACCAAACTGTGTGGGATCCAGAGTTTGGAGATTCCCTATATCCTTGTTGGGTCCATGATGATGCATTCCATAGCTTTGCATATCGGACTTGTCAGGCTAATCGGGCAATAGTTCCCAGGGTCTATAGTCACTCCTCCTTTGTGGAGAGGGATGACTATAGCAGTGTGCCATTCAGTAGGGACAAGGACTGAAGTGAGGCTGTGATTGAGCAGGTCACACAGGTGAGGCGCCAGTTCACTCATTACTGAACCACTGTCCTCTGAGCTGAGGTGATGTAAAGAGATGTAGTGCAACCACTTTCTTTTTTTGAGTAATATGTAAAGTTTTGCAGGTGTATTTTTTTAAACAAAAATGTTTTGCCCCCCCAAAAAAACTATGAATATATATATGGGACTTTGAAATACAACCCATTGTTTATTTTATAGAAGGCTTGTGTACCTCACTTATGGTTTTGCCATGCATGATACAATAACTTTGCACTAGCTCCTGTTGCACAGCTAAAGTGATATTCGACCCATGGACCACACATGCACTAATACATGTATAGTCATGTTGTACTCGTGTAAATATTTTTGTACGTTGAGCTTTACGTTTCTTAATATTGTATGAAGTTGCATGCATACTTTGTATTTTGATGTGAGCACTTGATTTCCTTCTTGTATCAAGTCAAAATATTTTTAGCAACAGCATTCTAGTTATTTTTTAACATTGTAGTAATTTCAAAACTGGTAGAAACCCCTTTACTTTTCCAGGATCCTACCCAAAAGTGTGACCATTCTGTTTCGGTCTTTAACCAATTTAGTAATTGTTTTATAAGACACCTGGGATACTAGGTATACCAATTTAGTTAATTGTTTTATAAGGCACTGGGATACTAGGTATTTCATTTAAAGACTGGTCTTTCCGTTGCATACAGGTTTCCAAAGGGTTTAAATAAATAAATAAATAAATAAATATATATATATATATATATATATATATATATATATATATATATATATATATATATATATATATATACACATACACACACAAATCCCAATATTTTGTTGATTTGCAGCATGCCAGTGTGAGAATATGTATGCATCACTGACGCACTACATTACAACCTCTGAAAGGAAGGATTTATTGGAGGGGAAATGTGCCTTTTCTTAGTTTTTTATTGCATTATGTTGATTGCAGTTTATACTATGAAATTGGAGTATATCTGACATCTTTGACAAGTCATCAAAGGAATGGTTACCGGTGTTTAGTACCTGTTGTTACTACAGCTTCTGTTAACTTTTTTCTGTTGGTAGTCTTTCAAGTGTTATACATGCACTACAAAATGAAAATCTTTTTCTTTGTTCCTTAGAAGTGCACACTATATCCTACAGTTATAAAGTAGGATGCAGAAATATGCCTTGGGATTTGTAGAAATTGGCACAGTGACACAACTTTGCACTACAACAATATGTTGAGGTGTATGTCTACACATTTTTTTTTTGTGGTTCACAGTCCAGCACATTCACAAAGTCAATTACCAGGGAATTTGGATGACTAGAAGTGCTCATTTTAGTGATTCATAAAGTGCTAAGTTATTTACTGTGCTAGCCTGTGCTATACATACACATTTCAACAATAACCTCCATATACACGCATTGCTTCAACCATACCGGTGTACATTTGTTTATTTTCAGTTTGATTACCGGGGAATTCCACTGGGCCCAGAGAGCTCATTTTCAGTAGAGGTCCGGGGAGAAAAGCTCCATAGTACAGATTACAGTAAAGATAACAGTCAAGTAAAATAAAAGTTACAAGTACAAACACGCATCAAATTCAATACATAGCATGAGCAATTTTGCCCATAGCAATAATATCATAGGGATTATAAAGTACAGATTCATTTTAACAAAATTATTCACACGGTCAAGTCAAAGGCTATTTACATAGTGCAAGATATCGTATGGGAATTGGCTATAGAAAGATATAACAAGCTATAAGGAGCTTAGAGGATACCCTCCCAAAGGCTTTTACTTCTAAGAGATCTAGGTAGGGAGAATGCAGTTACATTTCCATTTTAAGAGAGGTAGGTGTGAAGCTGAGTTTTTGCAGTTGTCTGTGTTTGACATTGTCCTTAGTGTGGATGGGAGAGAATTCCATTTTTTGCCCAAGAAGAAAGGGAGGATAAGTTGTCCAGGACATATAGGTTTGTGGATAGTAATCAAATTTTGGTGTTCAGATCTGAGTGTTCTATTTGTGGTATAATGGGGAAGGATGTTTGTCAGTGCTGGGCATTTGGTTGAATTAAATATTAGCAGATGTGCTGTGGTAAGTTGGAGGTAGTCCAGGTAACTAGTGAGTTCTAACCAATTTAGAGATTGGAGGGTAACACAGTGATGGGTGGAATGTTTTGGCTTTGGTGGCAAATTTGGAAATTTTGTTACAACAGTTTTCAAGTTTGGAAGTGATGGAGGATAGGATGGTTAGTAGAGGGGTGGAAGGAGGTAATTGGAGGCCAGAATATACCTAGTAGAAGAGGAAAGGAAATTGTTGTTCCTGTATAGCATACCCAGTTTTTGGTGGGTTTTCTTTATATTTTGTTGAATGTGGATGTCTAACTTGAGGTGTTCGTTTATAGTTACGCCAAGTAGTTTTGGTGTAGGGAACAACTTTGATAGGAGAGTTGATTTGGCTGAAGACTTGGAAGGAACTTTTTATCATGAGAAGGAGTTTGAGGGTGGGAATAGTAGTATTTTTAGACTTGTTTGCATTGAGAGAAAGGTGATTTTTGGCACATCCGAATCTCAGTAGTTGTAAAGGCAGTCTGGGTCTTTTAGAAGTTCAGGGAGGTTAGAAGCAGAGCAGACTAAAGTTGAGTTGTCTGCATATTGAATGACTTTAGCATTTGGAATAGCAGAGTGATTATTGATAAAGGTATTAAACAGCATTGGTCCGAGGATGGATCCCTGAGGTATGCTGGTAGGGGTGGGTAAGAAAGTGAGGTGCCTTTTTTCCATTTCACGACCCGAGATCTGTCTGACGGGTAACCTGAGAACCAGGATAGGGTGTTTTGGGAGAGATTTAGGTTTGAGGAATGACTCTGAAGATGGGTATGGGAAACAGTATTGAATGCTTTAGAGAGATCTAGGAGAACTGTATTTACTAAATTCCCAGAATCTCAGGCTTGATTGACAGTTTCTAAGAAGGAGAGTAGAGGTGTTATGGTGCTATACCCTGGTCAGAAGCCATGTTGGGTTGGAGTAAGACGTTGGTTTTGAGTCAGAAAAGGCATTAGTTGGAGGTGGATGCATTTTTCAAGGATTTTAGAGATTGGGGAGAGAAGAGCTGGAGGGCAGATGTTTTGAGATGTTAGTGTTTTTGCCTCCCTTGTGGAGAGGAAGAATGAAGGCAGAACGTCAGAGTTTGGGGACATAAGATTTATTAATGGATCTATTGATTAGGATACTAATTAGGAGCATATACCCTTGGCAGCTGTTGAAGGATGAAGGGATGTTATCAGCATTGGAGCAGGGTTTAAGTTTGGATAGAGTCTTTTTTTTTTATATAGTTAGTGGATGGAGACAGGTTTGAGCTCAACACGGGGGGGGGGATTATTGGGGGACTTGAATGAAGGAGAATGCAAGGGAGATGGGTTGTTGAAGTCTTGATTAGGTCTGATATTCAACTCTATAAAGAATGAGTTGAATAGTGAGGCTAATTTTGAGGTCAGATTTACTTGGGTCAGGGCAGGGGTTATTTTTGGAGCCTGGGTTGTGAAGTGAGTGAGTTCTAGAATAGGGTTTTTAGTATGGTTGGACTGGAGCTTAGTGTAGTAAGATGTTTTTGCCTTTGATGATTTTTTGTTTTTTTGTGAAGTTACGAAGCTGTGTGTATTGGAGAAGGGTTTTGTGAAGCTTATTCTTTTGGTAAAGCTTGCAGGATTTGTCTCTCTGCATAATTTTGTTTTTGTTTCTTTAGTTATCCAAGGGGCAGTTATGGTTTTTATTTGTTTTGTTCTTGGTGGAACTAGGGAGTTTAGACCATCTGGGAAGGTAGAATTAAAATTTTCTATGGCTTTGTTGAGCGGAAGGGTTTTTCGAATGTTCCAATCCATTTGTTTGAGATGGTTAGAAAAAGTTTTGGAGTCAGATTTACTAAGGTTGCGAGTGTGTATATATTGATGCTGATGTGGAGGGATAGTGCCAGAGTTGGTAATTTTATTTGGATGGGAGACTAAGATCCAGTCCAGCGTGGATCCTGGGGGATTTATTTTATTGGGACTGGTGATGGAGTGGGTTACTTGAGTAAAGTTAGAGGTTAATAGAGAGGGTGTGGTGCTGTGTATTTTATTCCAGTCAATGTTTACATCACCTAGTATGAAGGTTTCATGGTTAATTTCAGTTGAGGCCCATAGGCGTATATCTTCAAGGGTTGAGGTGTTATTTCCGGGTGGGATATAAAGGGCAATGATGCAGAGGATTTTGTGATTTTATTTTTAGTAGACATACTGTTCTGCATTAGCAAATTGAGGAATAGGAATTAAGGTGAGTAGATTGGAAAAGATTAAGGTAATGCCACCGCCTTTACATGGTCACATCTGAGAGCATGAAATCCAGAGGGTAGAATTTCAGAGTCAGAGATGTGGGATTTGAACCATGTTTCAGAAATGGCTACAGTGTCAGGTTGGTTGTGGTTTAGCCATGCTTGGAAATGATGAATTTTGTTATAAAATTGAGTGTTTTGTAGGGGGCAGAAAGGTTAGAGGGAGGGGGAGGGTAAATTGTTATTTGTAGGTGGGTTAGGTCCAGGGTTGGGTGAAATGTCTCCAGCTAGGAATAAGATATTGAAGAAGGTTATTCTTGTGTGTTTTGGTTTAGATTTTAAGTGCTCCTGGATGATTTAGTATTGGTTTAAGAGTAAGTGTCTTAGCTGTAGTGGGGATAATTTTAAGATTAAAAAGATGGAAGAGTGTTTGGTTGAAACAGAGAGGAGGAGATGGGAGTATTAATGAGTATTTGTGTGAGGGTGGAGAAGGTTTTGTGTGGCAGTCTGGGAAGGTGTAGAGAGTGGTAGTTGAAGGTATAGAAGCTGGCATGGTATAAAGATGTTAGGAGTAGTAGGAGGGTGAGGGGAGTGCAGAGGGTTAGGAACAGTAAGGAGAGCATGGCAGAAATAAGGTAGTTTAATATGTGAAGATTTGTAGTTGAAAGGTAGAGTTGTGAAGTGGGAGGAAATAGGGAAAGAGTGATGTATTTAATTTTTGTGGGTGAAAGGAGGAGGGGTAGTGAAGGGAAAAGCTTTGATTGGATGATAGTTGAGAGCGGGTGGGGACAGGTTAATAGTAGGAGTAGTGGGGGCGGGTGAGAATTGGGGGCAGAGTAGGGGAGCGGAGTGAACCCGAAGAGTGAATGGAGCGGGCAGAACCACCCCAGCAGAGGTGCATGGAAAAATTATCTGTGATAGCAGGTAAGCACTGCAAAATGGTAGAGGACAGTTTGCATCAGACTATCCTTACCATTTCACCCCTTTCTCCTCGTGGCTTCTGTATTAGCATGGACTTTTTCCTTTCCTATATTCTCTTCAAATTACCTTCAAGACAAATTAAAACCAAGTCTGTATAAAGGTAGTACTGCTCAATATTAAAAGCCTAAACCAGACATTACACAGATATCCTATATTTTCAAGAGTTAGGAATGCAATCACTGAAACACAGTTTCATAATAGCAATAGCGGTCACACAGTGCAGGGTTTCGTTGCCTACTACTCTTTTTGACCCGGCACAGAAAATGACAGTGTTATCGGAGGGGGGGGGTGTCTGTGTTCCTAAGAAGCCATCTCTCCTTAAGACTCCTAAGCAAGGACATGAGCTTGAGCTCTTCCACATCCTTTTTATGACAAATAGAACTCTGTACCATATCATAGCCAATTACCATCCCCCCACCATGTCACCTGTAGCACATGAGGTGTATCTAAACAAACTGACATCCTCCCTATTGAGCCCAACGCTGTTCTTTTGGTTGACTTACCTTTCAACCTCTTGGAGAGAGAGAAATTTGGACAAAGCCACAAATAATGGGGGTGGGGTGGCACAGGCCCAAAAACAGTCACTTTTTAAATATTAAGAAATAAACCTCCAAGGCAATTCCGTAAAAACGATAGTACCGTTTAATACATTAATAGGTTAACAGACGTACACTAAGCGCTTTCACCCAACCATTCCGTGGGTATCTTCAGAGTACCATTACATAAAACTCATTCCATTTTATACCACTTCCAATAAACTTTAAACCAATCATTCAATAAATTCATCTTCCTACCTAATTAAAATTAAATAAGTAGTTCAATAGGTTGTTCAACGCCTCCTTGTTCCTTTCAAATACATTTAAAAATATCTGATAAATCTTGAAAAAGTTCATAACAAAAATATTAAAAATGAATATATATACAATAATACTCCACCAGCAAAAAACCTTGTTTTGAATAAATTACAAAAATATATATAATTTAAAAATACAATGCATTCAATGTAAACTTAATGCAGGACAACGTTTGTGTGAAATAATTTCAAATACAGTAGGACTTGTATTTTAAAATACTGGAAATAGAGATGTGTTCATTAATGCCTGGTGTGTTACTGGCATTGTCTAAGTTGCCACAGACATTCTTTAACTTCCAGTAAATGATTAATGTCCCCTCCCTTGTTAATGTTTCCTGGGATCCTGTCTATAGCAAAAAATAAAAATCTTTTAAATTCTGGACATTTAGTACTATGTACATATAAGGAATTGGTGATTTCCTTATTTTTAATGTCTCTATATTATGCTCCATAATGCGTTCCCTCAACTTCCTTAGTTTTTCCTACATAGTACGCCGGGCATGATAAACAAGTAGCTAAATATACCACCATCTTGGTGTTGCAATTAACATGTCCTGGACATTTGATTGATCTATTATAATTTTGTATCATAATGTAGGGACAGTCATTGATAAATTTACATGTCCCACATTTTTTCATTTTAGAATTCTTGTAAGACTGATTATTTTTGTTACTCTCAAAATGTTCTTTCAAGTTTTATCCCCTACTATAAGTGATGTTAGGGCAATTACCTAAAATATTCACAATGTCCAATTTATTGCTGAATACATTTTCCCATACCTCTTTCACTATATTAACTATTGTACTAGAAGTTTCATTAAAAGGTAAAATTAAAGCTTCTGTTTTGTTGTTATTTGTTTTTTCACTTATAGTAATTCTGTATCCAAACCGTAAAATAGGTTTGAAAATGCATGAAGGAATTTGAGTAAGTCTTTTTCCTGAATATGTTGGATTCAATTCCTTCCTCATTTGTTTGAAACTAAATATCTAAGTATTCACAGATGTTTCTACAAATTTTATGTGTGAATCTAAGAAAAGAAGAGGTGGTCTCAAGAAGGGATATAAAATCCAAAATCTCTTCTTTCCCCTTCCAAAAAATTATATCGTCCAGAAACCTAAGGTACAATGTTATTTTGGGCCAAAATTTGGAGGTGAATATCTCGTGTCTCCCAATGTGCCAATACCAAATTGGCATAATTCACCGGAACGTTGCCTGAAAATTTCTCCTTCCATAAAAAAATTGTTAATACCATTTCCATCATTTCAACTATTAATCTACTCTTAACAATGTGTAGACCACTGAATGCCATCAAACTAGCTTCAAACATTGTCAAGCCCAATTCATGTGGTATAACCGAAAATAAGTTGATTATATCGATGGTAACCATAATGGTGGGGTCGTGTGTTCTTTCACTACCTCCAAACGGTGCCAAGAATCTTTCAGGATGTGTGCTAACTTTATTAAAGTATCATTACAGTTCACATCAATGTAGTAAGCAATGGCTTCCAATTTTGATCCTTTTGCTGAGACTATGGGTCTAAATGGTGGATTGTGTATACTTTTATGGATTTTAGGTATACCAAAAATGGAAGGTGTAATTGGACATTCAACCATTAAATATTCATATTCTTCCTTATCGATTACACCTTCCATCAAGTAATCATATAGTTGCCAATCCACCTTGGTGTAAGCTCTAACCATCTCATATTTTGACACCTTCTCATATGTTTCACTTTCACTTAACATATCTGACATTTTATTCAAATAGTCAATTTTGGTCATCGCGACCACCCCACCTCCCTTGTCCGGTTTCATAATTCTGTATTGGTCTGATGTTATTTCTCAAACAAAATCTCTCTGCTGATGTTAAATTGTCTTTCAATTCTATTTGTTTTTTTAAAACCCTTCTGAATTGTATATCACACAACATTTCAAATAAATAAATAGTTTGGATTCTGAGGGTGAATAAACGTACTTGTTCTCTAATCTTAGATGAACTTGGATTTATCAGATATTTTTAAATGTATTTGAAAGGAACAAGGAGGAGTTGAACAACCTATTGAACTACTTATTTAATTTTAATTAGGTAGGAAGATGAATTTATTGAATGATTGGTTTTAAAGTTTATTGGAAGTGGTATAAAATGGAATGAGTTTTTATGTAATGGTACTCTGAAGATACCCATGGAATGGTTGGGTGAAAGCGCTTGGTGTACGTCTGTTAACCTATTTATGTATTAAACGGTACTATCGTTTTTACGGAATTGCCTTGGAGGTTTATTTCTTAGTTTTATTGTTCACGTCATTTTTGTGAACTTTTTAAATATTACTCTTACAGACTTAGAAAGTTAATAGACTAACACATTTTGCATTAGCATGAGTTTTCTGAAGGATATAGTTTGAAACTCAAATGTCTGCCATTATTTTCTAAATTCAGTCCTCAACAATTTGCCCGAAAGGTACAAGTTTATGAGATATGGGAGACCAATATAAGTAAAAAAAAAAATCTGGAAATTCTGTGAAAACCTGGACAGTTGAAGTATGCATCTCTCATTTAACTGGGAAACCTACAGCACCTGAAGTATACACAAATATTCTTTGACTTTATTAATACCAGCTTCCTAAAGCAACTGGTTCAAGTACTAATTAGAGGGTTCAGAAATGCTGAACTGAACCAATACCCACAGTTACCCACATGACTGGTTAAGTCTGATCACTGTTCAGTAACACCCATTATCAGGGCAAAAAGTGACTTGGTCACAAACCCTCTTATCTTTAGAGACTACACTAATGCAAACCCAATCCAGCTTACTGATAACCTGATGATATTATCAAGTGCCCTCTGAACCCATCTTACATGCTGCCACATTTGTGGATAATTTCTATGCTCACCTCAAAGCATGTATTGAGGCATCTCTCCGTGTAGGACATGAATACAATGACAAATTCAAGAATAAACCCCATATGGAGAAACAGGAGTATCAACAAATTATACAAATAAAAGGAAGAAACACACAGCCTGTAAACAGAGAACTCAAATCCACCAAAATTAATTGTGAATTACCACCTTCTGTTAAGGACAGCCTTCTTTAGCTATGTCAGAAACTTTAGAGTTAATACCGAACAATCATCTGTCCATGTACAACACTTCCTCATTCCCTTCAGACACAGAACTGAATTTGCCTGCTAATATGTTGGCCAACTGTACTCCACCCACCCAACTTGTTAATATACTCACACCACCCCCCTCTGATTACCTTTGAGCAGTCCTGAATGCTCTCTACAAGACAAAAAACATTTGCTCCATGGGTGTTGATGATTTGCCAGGCTGCCTTATTGTCAGCGCCATTACTTGTTACTAAGCCTATCCATTCTCAACCTTTCCACTGGATTCCTGCCAGTGGAATGTAGAAATGTGGTAGTCATTTTACTGTACCATGGAGGGATCCAGTAATCCCTGGACCTAAGCCAGCTTCAGTTTAGGCAGATTCTGCCTCCTGAACCTGGTGGGCTTCTTTGAACAAGTCTGTGATGAATCATTCTCTGGCAAATAGATTTACTCTGCCTATCGGGACCTGACCAAAGCTTTTGATACTATTCCACATTCTAGTAATACTGATAAGGTAATCTGACTATCCTATGATGCAAGCTGGATAGCAAACTAGGTACAATGAGAGGCATGCTCTCTCCAAAAAGAGTAGTTACTGCTGGTAATTGGTTCTAGCAGTAGTGTAGCTAAGGTGGGGCGAGAGAAGCAATTGTCTCTGAGTGCAGTGTATTGAGGGGGCATGATCAGCCAATGCCAGTCTCTCTTTAATGCCATACTGGCTTTTAAAAGCCAGCATTGCATTTGCGGTCAAACTTGCTGTAGCACTCTGTGTGTGGTCTAAACTATAGCAACTGTTTGCTACAGTTTAAAAAGAAGACCAAGTTAGGGGCAGGGCGCAGAAACAGGACCTGAATGGCTGGGGCAGGTGGGGGGGCATTATTCCTATCTGCCCTTGCGGGCCATTTTAAGCCTTTCCCTCTTTGTGCTCAAAATGAATTGTCCATGGCAAATAATTATATATTGCCCCACATAAGAATAACTGGGATCATCCTACAGATAATTTGAGGGGACCTAAGCATCGGATAAAGCACTTGGAGCTGCCTCTATCCATTAGTAGTACAGGGGGAAGTTCTGGGGTAAAAATTTCCCATCCATAGATCTATGTTGCACTTGAAAATTAACAGGATTGAACTTTATGTGGCTGGAGAGTCTGTTCTACAGCAACAATTTTCTTTGCAAGATATATCTGTCCCTCTAAGCTGTTCTGTTGATGCTGCAGAAGTTTAGATCCCTAAACCAAGTATTTCTGACACAATTTGACTTGCTGTTGTGGAGTAAATCCATCAGTAATTGGTTGGAGGATGCCTTGTATGCCAGGCATAGGTCATATATTAGTCTGTAGGATACCAAGTATAGTGACAGAGTTTTGGGTTAGTCCATGTAGGAGATGTTTTTTATGCCTAGTATCCTTTTATGCCTAGTATCCTTTTAGTAAGGTATCGGAGTGTTTCAAGTTGTTGCATATGTCTAGACTGATCTACGCCAAAGGAGGCTTTTTATTTAATGATTGGCCTAATGAGGGTTGAATAAAGAGGGACTGTGATATTCCTAGAACTAGATACAATCCCTTTGTTCATAAATGGGGGTTGGGAGGGTGGCCTAATGGTTAAGGTGTTTGCCTTACAAACACAAGGTGCAGGGTTTGAGTCTCACAAGGGATAATTGGCTAGGCTTACAATGGCCCGCAAGGGCAGTTAGCCTAGTACTAACCTATGAACCTACAACTGTGCAATATAGAAGGGGTTTCTTACAGTAGACGCATGTTGGTAAAAAAATTGGGTCACTGTCCACAAGTTTACAAATCCTGAACTGGGTCAACTCTTAGGGGCTTATTGTTAATGTAGTAGTTCTCTGGGATGGATGACGTCTGAGATGAAACTAAATGCCAAAAAATGCATTTTTCTTTTTTTGCACCAGTTATTTGAGACAAACTTTCCTGCAGAATGGCAAAGTCATTTTGAGATTCAATGACCGCTCCTAGCCTGCAGTAATCTGCAAACTTAATCAGCCAGAATCCTTTGGTATTGGCTTTTACTTCAAAAAAGTAGATGCCAAACAGGAGAGGTCCCAGCACAGAACCTGGGGGACTCTACTGGTGACTTTTTTTTTTTGTGTGTGGAGGTAACTTCCCTTATTTTGGGTTATCTGCATCCTATCTCTGAGCCAGTTGGTATTCCAGTGGGTGAAATAGGGAGTTATTCACAGATTTCTTTAGCTTTTCTACTGTGACTGAGTGGTGAGTTGTCAGAAACTCTGCCCAGGTCAAGGTATGCTGTATACCATTTTGCCCTTATCCATTGCTTTAGTGACCTTTTCAAAAAATCCATCAAGACTTGGTCTTGTGTGATAGCTGGAGGTTAGACCATTTCTTGTGTATTTTGAGGCACATACAGAGGAGGGGGTAACTATACAGCCAGCTGACTGGCAGAGTTGAAGATACTTCGGTGTAGTTAACATCATTCATAATCATCTCAGAGCATTGCTGCATTGTGCTTTTGAGATTACGAGCATAACTATAAAAAATGCCTTATGACTGTCTTTGCTTGGGTAGCTACTTTAGTTGCAAACTTTGCTTTAGTGGATTTATTAAGCTCCTGAGGTGTTTATTTCAGTGACAAGGGATATAACATTCCTGGAATTAATCTTTTTACTTTTGGAGAAAATTATTTTCCTTTTATTCTAAAGCTTGTTGATATTATGGTTCCACCATGTAAGTTTGTTTCCGGGGTTTACCCTGCACTTGTTCCTATAGGGTACAGCTGCATCTGTGGTGGTGTACATTTCTGTGTATTCAGTGGTGTTAACTAGGTTTGGTGGGGGTTTGAAGTTTGCCAGTGTATTACTAAGGAGTAAGGTAGTTTGCCTTAAAGAAACTTCTAAAGGTACCTTGGGTGGAAGGGAGGGATCTCTGGTTTCAATATTATTTCAGACTGCTTTATGGTCAGACCTAGTGTCAACTTATTTGCATTTGTTTACTGGGAAGGTCCACTGGGCCTAAAAGTACTAATTTTCAGTGGAGGCCCTGGGAGAAAAGCTCCACAAAAAATACACAAGGAATGGTGCAAGATGCCCTTTTTTGTAAGGACAAGATCCAAGATGTTTCTCCCCCTAGTGGGTACTCTGACTAATTTGTCCAGGAATCTCTGTGCTTGTGCACCAGTGGTTGTGTACGTTCTCCATTCTATTTAGCTAGATTCAGCTCTCCTAGGAAAATTATATTGTTTCATACTGGGTGATTCTAGTTCCAGTAGACTGGCATTGTGGATTTCTTTTGTCAGAGGGAGTTCTATAGCTAGCTAATATGTGGTACAGGACCTTTCTGATGGAAGCTCTAGTGCAACATACTGCTTTACCAACCTTGATTAAAGTCTCTTCTCTTCTGGATATAGATTGAGACACCTCCATCTTTTTTCTGTCCTGCACAGTAGTTGGTCTAAATGTGTGGAAGACTTTATAGCCCTGCACAGCTGCAGTGCTCTCAGCTATTTTAAACCATGTTTCAGTTACTACACAGACATCAATGTCTTCCAGGGTGAGAAGAGCTTGTAGGGAGTAAATGTTCTTGTTTGGGCTTCTATCATTAATCGGTAATACCTTCATAGTTTTCTTTTCTTGTTTTATTTTGGTAGGTTTATCAGATTGATATTGCCTAAAACGGGCACTATTGGGATGTTTGCCAGTAATCAATACCCTACAATATTGGTATTTACTTCTCTGTCAAGGTAAAATTCAAGGAATTGTGGTGACTTAAGATTGCAAAGGACTGAAAACTTGCTCAACTATTGACCCCCCCCCCCCCCCATATGACTTCCCATTCTTTAGAAGGGGCTAACATGCACCAATTAGTGGTGCCTGGGTAATGACCTAAAACTAAATGGCAAAAAATGCAGCATTTTGCCCTTTGGGAAAACTGGCCACCCATGCATCTACCACATTGGTGACACCGCTTTTGAAAACTGACTCTTGTGACCTGGGCGCATATCGGCTCTGTTCTCCTCTCATATCAGGCACATAATGGAGTATAATGGCCTCTTTGCTATGTACTTGTGTAAGCACATGACTCTTTGAGCGACTGCCTTCTTGGGCTACCCCTTTTCCCCTCTCTCTTGACAGTCCTATGTGACCTCCTTGCACTTCATCAAAACAAATAACACACTAAACTTTTGTTCAAGTGATCTTAACTGGTGGGATAGATATATATATCCTAGAGAATCCCTGTTTTATGGAGTAAACTTTCTTTGGATATAAAGCAGAGTAACTCCCTGAACCCCTCTAAACTATAGAGGGTCAATTGTAGATGCTTCCTAGGTCTGGCCCCTCATCGAAAGGGGTCAAAACTAGATATACATTAGTTATGTCAAATAGCTTCTTACAGTTTGGGATGTTGTGATTTGGCTACTAATCGTCCTCTACATCAGTAGCCTAGTATTAATCTATGAACCTATTGGTAATCTGCTCTGGGTAAAGCTGTCCCATTTCCTCTGTACAGATTACACCCATCAAAACGCATGATGCTATTTAATGCACTGCCCTTTGGGTAGGTGTTTGCAGTGTTGGGCTGCTTATTCCCACAGGTATAGGCTCCATAGTCTAATTACCATGTTTGAAGGCTCTCTACACTCAAGGCCTTGTAGTGCATAGTTGTGCTACTAAGCAACTTTAGGGCTATGAATTGGGACATTGTTGCCTAGTATACAAGTTGCCCTTTATGGCTTTGTATAGTGTACAACTTGTTTATCAATCTTGTCTGTATTTGTAATGAAAGGTGTCTGTTTTTTCTGTGCAAGTTATATCCATTTCAAAGTGTTATTGTATAAGAAATGTGTGTAAAACATTTATTAGATCACTAACTGGAGGGTAAGAAAAAATATCCCATAAATAGGAGTTTCTGTTACAAGCGTACACATCATAAACTGTGATCACCATTATAATGAATTATCATTAGAGAATGTGGGAGAATATATGATGTACTTGAGTTTAGTGATCTCATAAGAGTAATTTCCCTTGTCTGTAGTACAGAACCATTTGAGTTGTAGTTGGCAGTGGTGTGTTGGGGCACTGCCTCCACCATGAGGAGGTCAAGAGGATGTGGATCCTCCTCTGCAAATAGCACTAGTATTGTAAAGTTAGATGTTAAGTTGTCTATCTCACCTTCATTCTTCCTCTTCTCCGATTTGGCCATCTTCAATAGCTCGAGGCTACCCTATATCCCATGATGCCTGGCACTAGTTACTCAGATCTTGTTTTCCGCTTCAGACTGCGAGGTTGTCTTACTGGCTCAGGCTCGTATACCTTTTTGTATTTTCTATTTTTCACTAGAATTTACCTCTTATTACTGTACTTTAATACTTAAAATTGTATTATTAACCCTAGCTAGACTCTTTAAATAGCATCTACCCCCCCCCCTGTTTTCTTATATTAAAAACTCGTTTTACTTGGTGAGTTTTTCCCCTCCCCTCCCCCACTCTTCCCTTTTGTGGTAGCCGTTTAAATTAGAGGCTAACCCTCTTTTTGTCTTTTCTAGTTTAAAAAAAAAGCTTTTTTAGTAGTAGTAGACTTATTTAGTGTGTGTTAGCTGTTTGTTTAATTAGTATACCTGCTAACTGTTGTTTTTCTTGTAGTGTGTGGGTGTGTAAATATGGCCTTGAATCCGGACACTTTTGAATCCTTGAAATGTGACTCATTCTGTCAGAAGATGTCTCTGACAGATGGTCACACTTCTTGTGTCTATTGTCTGGGTGCAGTGCACCTGCAGGACTCTTGGGCTAAAAGCATGACAAACTGAACAAGAGTCCTGCAGGAGCGCAAAAATAAGTTGATTCTCAAGGGTTTGCTCAAGCCCCAGGATTCACCGGCCAAGGTTCAGCCTGTGAAATCCTCCAAACCACCTAAGTCTTCGGCTCCCAGTTCGGAGCCGTCGCTGGGTGAAACTGACCATCCACCTCTGCTCCAGCTGGAGCCGATGTGCCTCCCTCCCAATTGGCTCCAACAGGTACTTCAGAGCCATCTGGGAGTTGAAAGAGATCTAGGTCTCCCTCTTCAGAGTCGATACGCTCTGCTCCAATAGGAGCACAGTCATAGGTCCTCTCACTCCTCTCGGTCCTCTAGACTTTCAGAGCAGGACTTGGAGAGAGTGGTCAGAAGGCTGCTGAAATCACAGGCCCTAGTGAAAATGTTGTCCAGCCCCCCTCATCAGGTGCCATCTCCGTCCACTTCTGCAGAGTTTCCTCCTCTGACTCCTCTCTTGAGCTTGGAGCCGGAGTTCGTTGGGGTTCGACTCGTGGAACCGTTGGCTCCGATACCTTCCCCTTCGGTTCCGTTGTCTGCTCCAATCCCTTCCATGGCACCGTCCTTGGAGGGATCTGGGCGCCGAGACTCCCTCGTCTGCTCCGAGGGGGCGAGTGGCATCAGACCCTTGTCTGACCCCATTCTCCCCCTCAGAGCTTCGGCGCAGGTGAGCTCTGCTCCTACATCAGCCTCGGAGCCATCCCTCTTGGTGCGGAGAGGAATTCTAGTTTCTTCAGAGCTGGAATCTTCTTTGCGCCTGGGCGGGGACGCCTTCGAGGTCATAAGGAGTGTGCTGGCCCCCGAGTCAGTCCCGTGGTCAACCCCATCAGCTCCTCCACCTATGGTGTCTGTCTCTGCCCCTCCTTCAGACCCCAAGCGTGGGGAACCAACGCTCCAGAGCACCCCCTTGGATGTTTCTTCCTCTTCTGAGGCCTCCCCTAATCACTCAGAGGAGCCACCTTGTAAGAGGAAGTGCAAGAGGAAGCACGTTGACTCCCCTGAGTCTGTCACATCAGACACTGACTTAGAGGATTCAGAAGGGTCCCCAAGATCCCCCCTGAAGATGTCTCCATTTCAGACATTTTGAAAATGCTTAGGCAGAGGGGGAACTGGAATACCCTAGCCCCTTCCAAGGATGAGTCTGTATTCCTGGACGCGTTTGGTTCCTGACCTTCCACCTCCTGGGTGTCTCCGTCTTTCGACCCGCTTATGTCTGTGGTGGCTTGGAAGGCATGGTCAGCTCCAGACACAGTGGAACCAACCCCCAGGAGACCTGCTAAACTTATAACTGCACCTCGGGACAAACAGTTTTTGACTAAGGGCGTACCTGTTGATGCCATGGTGGTAGCAACAGCCACAAAGGAGGAGTTGGCAGAAACTTCCTCATCTGTCCATCCCCCTAACAAGGAGTCTAGGACTATGGACAGATATGGGAAGTGAATGTTTGTTTGCTTCAGCGACCTTCTCCATGAGGTCTCTGAATTATTTGTGCCATTTCACCCGCCTTTAGAGGGATCTCCTTAAAGAGCTTGGAGATGACCGTTCAAGATCCATCAGCTGAGGGGGCTCAAGCTAAGATGGCCTCCCAGCTGGCGACTCTTGAATTCAGTTGTTAACTCCTCCATGAGGCTCATTTCTTATGCAGCCGATGGTGCGAGTAGAGCTGCAGGCACAGGCGTCGCCCTTAGGAGTCATGCATGGATGCGGCTACATGTAATTTTGCGGAGCCCTTCAGAGCGTCTTTCACCAGTACCCCCTTTGATGGTTCCGCTCTCTTCAAACCTGGTTAGGCTGTCCTTCACCTGTGATCCAAACAAGAAGGCAAGACTCTCTCTGCTGTGGGACTGCATTTTTCCACTCCTTCTAGACCATACCCCAAGGGTCAGAAGAGTGGAAAGATGTGGTTCCGGAAACCCCAGGGAGCCTTGCCTGACGCACATGGTGAGTTTCCCTACAGGGGCAGAGGAAGGAACAATAACAGATGCCGCCCTCATGACAGAGGGGGTCCGCAGAACCAGGGCAGCAGAGAATCTTTCTCTGAGAAGCCCTTTCAGCATCCCTGAAGGGTTGCCCGGCTGCCTGCCTCTGGAGGCAGTCTGGGTAAGGCTCTCGCTGTACCCCAAAGCCTGGCAAGGCCCAACTCAGGACAAGTGAGTACAGTTGATCATATCCGGAGGTTAAAAAATCCCCTTTGCCCAACCCCCATTAAAGTCAAACCAGTCCCTTCCAGATGTTCCACCCAATCTAAGGGAATAGAGCCTTGGACAGCCATAGAGATTTCAAAGCTGCTACACAAGAGTCATCCGGAAAGTCCCGGCAGACCAACTTGGATCCGGAACTTACTCAAGGTTCTTTTTGGTACCAAAAAAGACAGGGGACTGGAGACCCATTCTGGATCTCCGCAGATTAAACAGATCTGTGCAAAGAACGAAGTTTCAGATGGTCACGCTACAGTCCATTGTACCCTTCCTGGGTCAGGACAGTTGGATGTGCTCTATACCTAAACCCAATAATAGCTTCCTAATGGGACATCTTAATACCCAAAGCTTAAACAACAAAGTACCGTACCTACATGCCCTCCTTCACACACACACACTCATTTGATATTCTTTGCCTCTCGGAGACCTGGCTAAAACCTGGCACTAAAGACACTGAGATTATTCCCCAAGGCTATAATATAGTAAGACTTGACCGTCCCAAAAGAAAAGGTGGTGGTGTTGCAATTCTTTTTAAAAATCATCTGAATATCACTACCCTTCCAGCCTCACCAAACTCAAGATAGCAAGATAGAAGCCATCATTATCAAACTCCAATTAAATTCCAAACAATCCCTTTATATCATCTGTATATACCTGCCTCCTGGTAACAATATACCTATCCTAGAAAATTATCTTAGTTGGATATCCGCTTCTTATCCACAGGAAACCATCATACTAGGCAACCTGAACATAGACTGGGAAAGTATTAATGCTGAAAATCCTTCATCTCATATCAACCTTCATGGTTTTACTCAAACCATTAGCTTAACTACTAGGCACGATAAACATACTAATAGAGAAAGCATTCTTGACTGGATACTTATAAACAGAGTCAAAAATAATTACAAAATAGGAACCTTGCCAGACGATGTCAGTGATCACTCTTTAACTTTTATAACGAGAGAAAAAGCTGATTGTTTAAACCCCCACATTATGAGAAAATACGCACTATCAAACATTTTAATCTTGACCTATTTCAGACTGAACTCAGTGCATGTAACTGGAACCCCTTAAAAACACTTCCTCTTGAAAATGCAGTACTACATTTTAACAAAATGTTTTTATCAATTCTTGACTTACATGCTCCTGAACGTATTCAGCCCCTTGGCTCTCCCATGAAACCAAAAACTCATTCTCACTAGAAATAAAGTCTGGGCCAAATGGAGATCCCACAGAAATGACCCTGATCTTCTACACTTCCGACAGCTTAGAAATCTAACTAAAAAGGCAGTGATAGCTGATAGAATCTTTTTTTTTTTTTTTATGTCGAACTACAACTCATCTTAATAATTCTAAACTTTTCTGGTCCTCAGTCAATAAACTCCTCTCCCCAGGAACTTCCAAAACACCTTCCCCACTAAATGCAGACCCTGATACCCCTCAACAAACTGCAGATGTTTTTAACTCTTTCTTCACTGAAACTATACAAGCTCTAGCTAAACAACTTGATGCCAACAACTTCTGTCCACCAAGTAACCTAACAAACTCCTCCTTTAAATTTTCACTACAACCTATCTCTACATCTTACATTCATAGACTTCTTCTCAAACTAAAACCATGTACCCCCTCTGCTGATGAGCTCCCTTCTCTCTTTCTTCAAAAGGCTGCCAAAGTTATTGCATATCCTATATCCATTCTCATAAATAGGACAATCAAAGAAGGAATCATCCCTGATATCTGGAAAGTCTCTCCTATTATCCCACTTCATAAAGGTGGAAACTCCACAGACTACTCTTAACTATAGACCTATTGCTCTCCTCTCACCTTTGGCTAAGATTATGGAGAAATGTATCCACCTTCAACTTGTACAATATCTCTCTCTTCAATAGCAAACTGTCAACATGGCTTTAGACCACATCACAGTACTACCACTGCCCTGCTTTCCTTTGTAGATACTATTAATCAGAACTGCAACAACAACTTACTCTCTTCTGCCCTCTTCCTTGACCTCTCCAAAGCATTCGATATGGTCAACCACTCTCTATTACTTAATACTCTTGAATCCCTCTCATTTGATATCCCAGCCATCAAATGGTTTAAATCCTACCTTACAAACAGAAAACAAGCAGTTCTTTGGGATAACCACACTTCTTCACTTTTGCCCGTTTCTATTGGCGTACCACAAGGCTCTATCCTTGGCCCACTTCTCTTCTCCCTCTTCATTAATGATCTTCAAACAATCCCTCAAGCAACCTGCATTCAATATGCTGATGATTCTACACTCATCTGCTCAGCATCTTCTACCCCAGAACTTATCTCTCTCACCCAAAAGGTGTTTAATACCGTAGAAACATGGTTCTCCAGTCGATTCCTCTTACTAAATGCTAAAAAAACTAAACTACTTCTTTTCACCCCCACATCCAGGGCCTCCCCCTTACATTTCTCCATCTCCTCCAACAGTGCCACTGTCATCTCACCCGACACTTCAACTAAATTGTTAGGTATTACCATAGACAATAATCTCTCTTTTGACCAACACATTAACAACTCCATAAAACTAGTTAACAGAAAAATAGGATCCTTATATCGAATTAGACCATTTTCTTACACCTTCTACTAGAACAAGGATTGCTCACTCCCATCTTATTTCTACTCTTCTTTATGCTTCACCTATCTTCACCAACCTTAAAAAAACCAACCTTAACAAACTGGCAACCTGCTATAATAACATTGCCCGCTTCGCTACTGGTAACCCCTATAAAACCCATCACTGTCTCAACTTAAAACTTCTAGGCTGGCTAGAGTTTCAAAACTATCTTATAATCCATCAACTCTCTATTGCCCATAAAATACTGTACCAACCTAATAATACCCCGATTACTCTCTCAACTCATAATCCCCTATAACAATCTCAACTCTCTCCGCTCTTCTAGTAGACTCCTAACAAGTACAATAAAATCAAATAACAATGCTGGCGACTCACTATTTACCAATGCTGTAGGGAAAAAATGGAATTTGTTACCTTCTAATATAACAAATATTACATCATTGCCTCTTTTCAAACAAAATATTAAACTGCATTTCCAAAATCACTGGCTTTGTTCCTGTAGTAAACCTGATTAACTTTCCACTAGTACTACCTAAATTTAAAACCATCTCTCTTACTCCTTTCTCTTTTCTCTACTTGGCTTTCTTTTCTACCCCCTCTGCTTCTCTACCTGTTATCTACCTTAACTTGCTCTCTTATCCACAATCAATCCCTTCCTTTTCTCCCTCTTTTTACTCTACTTTCCTTACCTCCAATCCTTGCTTACATCATCTGATAAATGTGTCAACTTGTATTATGTTATCTGGACTGTAATTGTATGTTATAGTAATTAACACAAGTAGTAGTACTTTACATTGAAGGGTTTGCATGTTTTTTTGTTTTTTGCAAACTCTATTACTAACTCTATTATTATTATTATTATTATTATTATTATTATTTTTGTATGATGGTTTTTCTGTATGTATCTTACTTCTGTGGAGCTTTTCTCCCCGGGCCGCTACTGAAAATGGAAATATCTCCAGCTAGACTAGCCCGGTCAACAAATGTAAAATAAAATAAAAATAAACTATAGATCTTCAGGATGCATACTACCACATCAAGATGCACAGGCACCCCAGAAGATTCCTTCGCTTCTGGCTGGGAGCCAGTCACTATCCGTTAAGAGCTCTGCTCTTTGGTCTCACCACAGCCCCCAGGGTGTTCACGAAATGCATGGCAGTGGTTACGGCTCACCTGAGACGTCAAGGATTCCAGGTGTTTCCATATCTAGACTACTGGCTCCTTACTGCTTCCACCAGGCATCACCTTCTGCAAGCCAAGGACTACACTATCAAAACTAGTTGCAGGTTAGGCATCACAATAAATTTCAAAAAATCTGCATTGTTTCCCTGTCAACATATCACTTGTATAGGTGCAAATCTAAATACCAGGAACATGTTTGTGAACCTTCCACCAGACAGGGTATCAGTAATTCGCCAACAAGTACAGATTTTATTAACATGCAGAACGATTCAAGTCAGGTTTGTCCTCCGAACACTGGGTTCCATGGCATCAGCAATTCTTGTTCCCCTGGCATGCTTTCACATGAGAATTCTCCAGTGGCTTCTATTCACACACTGGTCCTTCCAACAGCTTCCCATGTCTCACAATATTATGATCACAGAAGCATGCAAGAAGCACCTCGCTTGGTGGATGGTCTCCCAGTCAGTGTCCCAGGGCAGACCATTTGTGCTACCCCCTCCAGTCGCCACAGTGACCAAGGACACCTCCCTGATAGGGTGGGGGGGACATTATTAGGGCAGGACAGTCCAAGGCACCTGGCAGCCTCACGAGTACCATTTGCATATAAATGTCTTGGAGATGAGAGCCGTGCTTTTAGCGTTGCAAGCCCTTCAGGACTCTCCCTCCTGGGACTATTGCAATTCGATGGACAATATGTCAGTGGTGTGGTACATCAACAAGCAGGGCGGAACCAGGTCCTATCCACTGTCGAGAAGCACTCTGACTCTGGCAGTGGGCGATCTCTTCCCAACATTTTCTGATCGCAACGCACATCCCTGGGAGTTCCAACGTCATCGCAGACAGGCTCAGCAGAGCAATTCTCATGCCTCACGAGTGGTCTCTGAATCAGGTAATTGCAGAACAAATCTTTTGCAAATGGGGGTCAAACTTGCTGCGACCTGTTCACCACACCTTTCAACAGCAAGTGCAGCAATTTCTTCCCCCTCCTTCCACTTCCCGGTCACTCCCCCAGAGACGCTCTAGTCCACGATTGGCCTTGGGGACTTCTTTACTCTTTTCCTCCATTTCCCCTAATGCCCAAACTCATACAGAGAGCAACTGCGTTGGGTTGCAAAATGATCCTCATTGCCCCTTACTGGCCTCGACAGATATGGTTCCCATTCCTGCATCATTATCTTCTCGAGCAGCCTTGGATTCTTGATCCTATTCCAGATCTACTGATTCACCAATCGGGCAGACTGCATCGATCCCTTCAAACACTCCAGCTCACAGCTTGATTTCTCCACTTCCAACCTTAGCCAGGCTTCCTAATATTTCCTCCTCTTAGCCAGGCTTCCTAATATTTCCTCCTCTGTGCGGGAAATTCTCATCCCACAAATCCTCAACGAGGAAAACTTACACTAATAAGTGGAAACATTTTTTTTGCTGGGCAGAGGCTAGGAATATAGATCCCTTTTCAGTCCCTGTCCATGAGATTCTGGAATTTTTAGCAGAACTCTTTCTTTCTGGTTCTGCTTCTGCTACAATCAGGGTTCAGCTAGCTGCCATTTCAAATTTTCACATTGGGTTGTCTTCTAATAACATCATGTCTCATAAGCTGTGTAAAGCCTTCCTCAAAGGAGCTACTTTGCTTAGGCCCCCAGTAAGGGATCCCCACCACCTCCGTGGGGTTTAAACTTGGTGCTAGCTTCCCTAATCTTTTTTTTTCAATAATCATTTTTATTGTTTTGCCAAACCATTATACATTTCACACACTATTTACATTATGTACAATATTGCTTCCAATGTTTTAGTTCCATTTTGAATTTCCCTATAATACATTAAGAATAAATATCATTTTAACCAAGTACAGGAAATTAAAATCACAAAAAATTAAACATAAAAGCATCTACAATAGACAATTGTAAACCAACTCAAGCCAATAATTTGTATTATTTCTACATTTTCTATCTAATCCAAGAATGTGTTGGTACACATACAGAATGTCCTGACGGAAAGTGGATAGGACCCGCTACGCCAAAATAATATTAAAGATTTTTCCCAAATTTTTATGCTGTTTATACTTTTCTTATTATTTCTAATTAACAATTTGTGCGCTAATATATGCTTAATCGCTAACAGCCTGAAATTTTGCCACGACACCTGTGCTGGGTTCAACCAATTTGTGGCTATATATAATTTCATTAGTAAACTAATATTCATAATTACAATCTTTTTTGTTTTGTCCAAATTCTCCGTGGAATATGTAAAATCAGAAATTCCCAGGAGAGTGTTGAGTTTTGGTAACCCATTTTTGTAGTTGTAACTTTAAAGAATTCCATAATTTATAAATGCACTTGCAACTCCAGAACATGTGTAACAGGTCTGCTGTCTGATCTATACACTGTGGACATGTAGGTGACTTTTTTGAATCAAATTTATGAAGTGTAAGATGGGTATAATATGCATTGTTAAATATCATCAATTGAGTAAAGACCAGTTTTTGAAGTGATATGGATTTTAATGTTAAGTTAAACGCCTCTACTATTTTACTGTCGTCTAGGGATGGCAATTTCTCTCTCCAGTATTTGGATAACAGAATATGATTGTTATATTTTCTCTCTTTTGCCATTTTATACGCTGAGGATATATATTTTCTATCTTGTCGCAATGCTTCCCACAGCTGACCTGAAATAACTAGTTCCTCTTTTTTTATTTCAAAACTGGTAAAATAATTTATGGCCAAATCTTTTAACTGCCTCATTATAATTAAATAAGAGATGGGAAGATTCATCTCTTTTAAGATATCATGTACCGCTACTCCTAAGAAGGGGTATAAATCCCTTGCAGTTAATTCCTTAATAAATGGATATTTCTTTAAGTCTATCAGTTGATTACCAATAGTTATATTAGGATTTCCATCAAACGTTTGAAACATCATCATATATTTTAAAAGGTTCAAGGAGGCAAACAGAGTTTGAGTCGCCACTGCCCATACCTTGATGTGTTCCATTAACTCATATTTACTCAATGTTTTTATATTCAAAAATGGTACAGCTTTAACATTAATTCTCTTCCCTTTTATATGTTTATAATTTAGCAGTACCCATTTGGGTATCCATTTTCTATTTTCGCTATCCAAGTAAGACACCCTTAAAATCCTATTGGCCTGAATCACTGTATAATACATCTCGAAATCTGGTAAATCCAACCCCCCCCTTGTTTTAGGAGCCATCAGTTTTTCATAGGATATTCTCGTTTTTCTGGGTTCCCACAAAAATTTCCCCAGTCCTATCTGAAATTGCTTGAAAAAGGATTTCGTGATTTTAAGTTGTGCTGCTCTAAAAATATATAGCATTCTGGGGAGAACGTTCATTTTTATTATCGCTGCTCTTGCCATCATCGGTAGCTTCAACTTACTCCATCTTTTCAAATCCATTGTTATTCGGTCTCCAGTTGCCTTAATATTGTTGATAAAAAATTCTCTATTTTCAGTTGAAAAGTCAATCCCCAAATATTTTATTCTTTCTTCTGTCCTTATTCGTCCTATCAATGGTAGCATTGAAAACGGTGTAGGTATCTTTAGAGGGAATATTTTGTTTTTTTTAAAATTTAGTTTGTAATTAGCAATTTTCTCAAAGGTTTGTATTGCTGTTAGTATTTTTTCTGTATCTGACACCGGTGTGGTACTGTATATATTTAAATCATCTGCAAAAGCAGCCATCCTAAGATTTATCCCAAGAAGTACAGGAGAATTATAAAAAACTTTTTGTTTCATATGAAGAAATAAAGGTTCTAAATACAGATTAAACAGTATGGGAGACAATGGGCACCCCTGTCGAGTTCCATTTTTAATTTGAATCCTTTTGGAACATTCATGATTTATATATAAACTAGTGTATGCATTCTTGTATAAATTTCTTAACATAGAAATAAAAAGCTGAGGTATATTGAAATATGATAATGTTTCAAATAAGCCAAATTAACTCTATCGAATGCTTTTTGAGCATCAATTATTAAAGCATATATGTTCATATTTTTATACTTTGCATAAGATATTAAAGTATGAAGAGTTAATGTATTGTCTGTAGTCTGTCTCCCATCTATAAACCCCGCCTGTTCTTCTGATATTATCAAGTTTATTATTTTTTTTAATCTACTAGCTAGAATAGATGTCATGATTTTCATATCAATATTCAACAATGATATGGGCCTATAATTGTCTGGATTTTTGGGATCACTATTCTCTTTCAATAACAGAATTGTTCTTGAGGCACTAAAATGAAGATCATTGCTGCCATTCGAAATGATATAGTTAAAGGTCTGTGAAAGTACGGTGCTCAGAATCCCACTAAAAGATTTATAAAATTCAGAGGTCATACCATCTGGTCCTGGGGCTTTATGTGGCTTTAGTTTCTTAATTGCCTCTAGAACTTCATCAACTGTAATCAGTGCAGTCAATTCTCCCTGAGAATCCTCGTCAATCTTGGGAAAATTAATTTTCTGTAAGAACTCTTTCCTCTCTTCATCATGCCCATAAGTTTGTTGCTCACCATATATCTGATAAAAAATTGATTCAAAAATCTTCATGACATCTGACTTATCAGTATATAACGTATTATTATGATTTATTTCGGTAATTAATCGTGTCGATTTCGTCTGATTAATAATGCGGGCTAATGCTTTCGAGGGAGTTTGAATGTGATTTGCATATTTAACTAAACTTCTTTGTTCGTACAGTGTCAATTTTCTGTTATGCATAAGAAACAGCTCTTTCTGACATCTTAACAACTCAATCTCTGTTTGCTCAGTGTAGTTACTCATCAGCTCCTGGTCCAATAATTGTACTTTAGTTTCCAGATCCAGTTGTTCTTTATTTTGGAGTTTTTTATAATAAGTGGCTTTCTGAATAAATAATCCTCTTAACAAAGTTTTAGTTGTAGCCCATTCTATATCTAATGGATGTTCATTACGGGGTATATTGTATACTAATTGTTTAAGTATCTCCTTAACTTCCTTTACTATATCTTCTTTGGTTAATAGGTATGGGTTTAAGGACCAATTATATCCACCATGATTTTTAGTATTCAAAATATCGGTCTTTAAAGTTAAAGTTATTTTAGAATGGTCTGAGAGCTGTCTAGCTTGATTAGAAACCCTAGGGTCAAGTGAAATGAACACTTCTGGAATTAAAAAATCAATTCTTGACCACATTTTATGGCAGCTAGAATAGAAAGTAAAGTTTTCTGCCTTTGCTTGTATGTGTTTGTGTTTAAAAGGGTCATATAGTTTGAAATCCGTTCTCAGTTCTTTCAACGCTACCATTGCCTGCTTATTAAAAGCAGTCGAAGCTCCCAACTTATCAGTTTTAGAATCTTGGTAAGCATTCCAATCCCCCCATCACTATGTAACAGTTGTTATATGACTGTAGAATAGAGTAAATTGAAGCTATATAATGATGTTGGTTCACATTTGGGGCATAAACACATAAAAGTACTATCGGCTTATCGAAATTTTCAGTTTTGAGAACCACCAAACACCATCTGCCGTCTTTATCTATTTTGTCCTCCAAAATTTCTCCTTGAAACTGATTCTTGATTATAATTGCCACCCCAGCACTATTCGTAGTCCCTTCCGCCTTTACAACCTTCCTAATCCATTTCTTGTCCTTCATTGTTTCCCATTGGTCATTAGTCAAATGTGTTTCTTGTAATAGAATAAAACCTGCTTTTGATTTAAAAAACAAATGCAGAAACAGCTTTCTTTTTTTCATGTTCTGGAGTCCTTTAACATTCCAGGAATCTATTATCCACATTCTAAACTATGAATTGATGAATAATGGTATCTATTGTTTGTTTTCCACCTTAAATTGACAAATGTTGGTATTACGTGAATTTTTTGTAGCTTCCCTAATCTTGCCACCCTTTGAACCTGCAGCATCTTGCTTCATTAATTTTTTTATCCTGGAAGACTCCCCCCCCCCCCTGGTAGCCATTACTTCTGCCAGACGTGTTTTGGAACTTCAGGCTCTATGCACTCGTCCCTCATACTTAGTTTTCCATAATGATAGGGTCGCTCTAAGGACCAATTCTTCCTTCCTTCCTAAGGTCTGTACACACAATAATTTGAATCAGTCCATAGACCTTCTTGTTCTTTCCTAATCACACCAATAATGCAGAATATAAATTGCATCAGTTGGATGTTCACAGACAGCTGCGATTTTATTTGCATAGGACAAAGGACATCAGGAAATCCGAATAACTCTTCATTTCCTATGCTGAGGGCAGACAGGGCCATCCTGTCTCAAAGGTAACACTGTCTAGATGGTTGTCTCATGTTATTTCATTCATTTACCAGCTGAGAAACATCTACCAAACCTAAAGGCCACCCTACTAGGGCACTGGCTACCTCGGTGGCCTTCCTATCTAGGTTACCCATGGAATCTATCTGTGCAGCTACTACGTGGGCTAACCCACATACCTTCATTTCTCATTACAAATTGGACATTGCTTCCAGGAACAGGGCTGATTTTGGTTCCACTGTTCTGAAGAGTCTGTTCCAGTGAGCCACCCAGGATAGTAGGTACTAGGGACGCTGTCCCAACCAGCAAGAATGAAGGCAACATAAACAACTTTAACATAAAGAGGTTATGTACCTACCATAACGTTCCATGTTAGTTGTCTTCTTCTCGCCTTCTTTCTTACATCCCACTATCCTAGTGGATCGAGAGGAGCTTCTCCTTTCATTTTTCATTGGCTGAACCTTCTCTGGTTGTATTTTTCTGCTTGGATAGCTTCACAGTTGGGCCCCCAGGTGGCTTCTAATGTAGATTTCTTTCTTACTTGTGTCTGGAATAGCTTTTTCAAACGAGATCTGAGTAACTAGCGCCAGGCATCATGGGGTATAGGGTAGCCTCGAGCCAGTAAACGGCTCTCGAGCTGTTGAAGATGGCCGGGCTCCGAACCCAACCAGCAAGAAAGAAGGCGAGAAGAAGACAACTAACATGGAACGTTATAGTAGGTACATAACTTCTTTTTTCAGAATTAACTCCACTACAGTGATTTAAAGTCTTTCTCATAGCTGTGTATATCACAGCTGTAGCCCATGAAATTGTAATAGGGAGCCCATAAGTGGAAATAGCTTTGAATCACAAATGTGTGATGTATCTAATACAGATTTTCTAGAATTCTTGATGAGCAAGTTATCTTGGTGGTACTACTTTTCAGCACATAAGGAGCTTCCGTGCCTTGCATATATTATGTTTTTCAAGTCAGTTTGTTTAAAAGTTTTCAGCACTAAGACAGGATTGTTTAGAAGGAACAGAGCTCTTGTGTTATTAGCACTTCATAAGGCAACCTGAGCAAATTGTGCTTAATAGTCTTAATAATCTGATAAACCAAGATCTTCATTACTGTACTACTTGCATTTGCCTTCTTCAGGCACCCATCTGCAACAGGCAGAAAGCAGTATTTATTCAATAAATGCTTGGAGAGAGAAGGCATGTAGGCAATGCACTGCCAACAAGTTAAGATGAGAAATTGTATGTAGGGTTACAATGGCATCTGGCACTTATGGCACTTGGAAATACTTTAATAGTAGCTTCCCCGGTGGTGTTGAGGGATAAAGCCTTGACTATGGCCTAGTCAACCCAGGTTCAATTAGCAGCTTGGGTGACTGATGTTCATCACTGACACTCCCTTAGGAGAGGCATGGTCCAAAGAGGGGGTTTGTCTTGGAATGTAAAATGATGAGCAGGGAAGTGGGTAGGGCAAATACCCTCCCCAGGATGGAAGTGGATACTGCAACCCCACAGGATCCATGTCTGGCCTTAGCAATAACCTGAGCAAGTTGGGGGGGGGGGTTACGGACAAACTGGTAGAATCGACATGGGCAGTGGGGGTGGGGCAGTGGAGGCTGGGCCATTAATAAATTCTGAGGGGTGCAAAAGATACTTTAGCAGCATTTCACTTTGCAAAAAAAATTATGTATATAGTTTTTGTAGTATGAAAACTGAAACTGTTTAGTGTTGTCATTGATTTTGGTACTTCTAGTTGCTTTTGCATTATTGTTTTATTTTTAGTTGAGTCCTATATATTTAGAAAGTAATTGTCAGTATGTATCTCTCTCTCTCTCTATAGATAGATATAGATATGCATACATATATATCGATTTATAATCATATTCTTTTAATCTAATGGAAACAAATGGTGTATTTGTGAAACTTGGATTATAATCTTATCAACCAATTTTTGCTTTTGGAGTTTGAGATTAAATTTGTAGGTACACTTGAAAAGCATTACAAAGAAATGGTTTGGAGCTTAATTTTTGCATTCATGATTTTGACATTGTAGATTCTTACTGCAATTCTTGTTGGAACTAAGGTAGTAAATAGTCCTCATCCATTTCAGGCCCAGTGCCTTGTGTATGTGCATCTGCTAAGAAGGAAAGAAAAAAAATGGTCTGTCCTTGCTTGCCCAAATGTAAAGGCATGCAGCCGTTTCTAATATTAAGTAACACTACAGAGCATTGTTTGACTGCTGTTGTTGCTACCCATGACATGTTGGAGACGTAATGTGTGACTTTGTTGGTTTATAATATCTGTCATCTTACTTAAGCTTCTGTGCTCAAAGTAGACACATGGAGGTTGCCGTGGGTTTAGATCTGTAGCACAGGGCTATAATTTCTTATTTATTTGCTTCACACCTTTCTGTGATGAGCATAAGATGATGATTGTGTTAATGTTGGTTGGGAAGATGGCTTTTGATGCTTTGGGATCAAATGCGTGAGGTTTTGATAAAAGTAATAAGGAACATCTAAGCTAGTATGATTTTTGACTAGATATAACGTTTGTGCAGACATGAGAATTCTGTTTCTTTTGTTGTTTATCGGATCCTGCTGCAGTGTTGCTGTAAACCAAATATAGGATGTACATCCTGGAAAGAAAATGGACACCACTGACTGTTGTAATTTCCATTGCTATGTCTTTTCATGTAAAATCCCAGGCTATGACCAAAAACAAGTCCCTTTTTTTTTTTTCCATTAAATCCTTTATTTCACATCCTTTTTGATGAGACTAATTGTTCTTTATTTTACTTGTGTAACTAGTTCTACATTTCATGCTTTCATGTTTGGAAAGCTTGCTTTCACACACTGCTTGTGGACACCTTCTGGTCTCATTGCTCAAGTCCTTTTTCCTGTATGTCCTACCTAAAATGTTACTGATTGTATACCATCTTGTATGTGCAAGCTCTTCTATAGTTCTGTCTCTGTCTGTATTTTTAGAAGCTAACTTTTGTTTCCTGTTTCTCCTTGTTTCCCTGCAGATTAAAACAAACAAAAAAAACTTTCAACATTTTTTTAGATTTACGTTTAATATTTTGTAAAGTAAGTTCTTTAAAACCTTCTGTGATATTTAACAAGTTTAATGCAGAAAATGAAGCACAATTCTGTGTGCTGTGTGTACCTTTCTCCTATATTACAAGGGCAAAATAGACCCTGAAGCTAAAGACAACCACAAGGCCTTCTACAGCTATGTCTGAAACCGTAAAGGTAATGCACAGCAATGTGCTGAACTGGTGGTAAATGGCACCACCTTCATCGAACAACTCCACTCCAACACCCCCCCCCCTGTAAAAACCCTGCCTGCACTATCTGCAGGGAGCAGATCATGGCAGAACTAGCCAAGGCCAAAAACACAGGCTCAGTGGGACCAGATAATACCCCAGGTTGCCTTCTAAATAGCTTGAAACATGAAAAAAAAACTGCATGTCTGCAGCAACTCTGGCTTTAAGCTCCTGGATCAACCAAATGTACTTTGAAACAAAATAAAATACTCCAAAAATGTTTCATGATGAGTGCTTTCATTTTATTAGTAAAAACTTCTTCTTCAGATAAGTTCATTAACATTTAAAAACTGCTTATATAACCTGGTCTTGTCACATGATCTCAAGCCTCTTCCTGACCTCCTACAACAGATTTGACAACACATTAGTTACATGCACGATATTCAATGGAAAACATACTTAAATGAAAAAACTTTAAATTAAAAAACTTTTTTGTTTGTGTTAAATCTATCTTAAATCTTAAAATATCCCTTGTATAAATATCCCCCAGCTTGACAAACATTTTATAACACATCCACAATGTTTATCTTTGCAGTGCTTTTATTTTTAATAAACAGTTTATGGAAGTTTTGTTCATTTAAGCCTGGCCACATACTAGCATTTAAAGTTGGTTACTAGAAACGTTCTGTCTTCTCCAATAATAGTAGCCAGGCCCCCCCCCCTGTTTGTTAACTTTTTCTAAAATGACAAACTTAAAGTGATATTCAGGGTAAGCCATTATTTTAAAATTTTCCCTTGAAATCATACATATGTTCATATGTACAGTCTTTTTAATTTCTGCTCAGTCTTTCCTGTTTAATAGCCTGAATATTCTTGGCATCAAGCAATATAAACTCCTTGTGTCTGACAGTGTATCATGAATATGATCGAAACAGACTCCCTCTAAGGGAGAGAATGAATGGATGTTTCCTGACAGTGACGAATGCCAAAAATGCTTTGATTTAGATGGAATTCTGCACCCCATTAACCCAGTCCCTTATTTCATTACAGCTGTAAATTGTGGGTGCAGTTTAGATGCGGTATCTGAAAGTTGATATATTTTCATAATATTATGACACACTAGAACACCTTTGTTTTATATCCCATGCTTCCACAGTATATTTTAGTTGGTGGATTGTGATGTCAAAAGCTTATTGAACATCTGTATGGAAAAAATATGCTGGAGAATGTGGGACCATTTCCAAAGAAGGATAGATAATCCGAATAAAAAATAACTTTGTTGGGTTTAGGGAGTTTAAATTTTGTGAACAGCTGAGTCAAAAGGCCTAGCCTTCAAGAACTGTGTACTTCTCCAGAGGGTTTGACTGTATAAAGGCTTTATTCTTAAGGTAATGTTTTCTTGTGATATGCTATCATGAGGATACCAAATCAGTGCAGTTGATTTTTATGTCAAGTTGAGTGATTTAAAGTGTCTGAGGCCTGTTTTAGTGCAAATAAATTTACTGTAACAGTTTTTATCTTTTTTTATCTTAGTTGTGATGGTGATAAGGGAAGGCTGTTTTATGGGTATCACTGGCCTGGTTATGGGCAAGAGAATCTTAGAAACTAGGAGGAAGATGTGCAGGATTCTTAAATGTTTACTTGTATAGTCTAATAAGACAGAATGTTTGACTAATTATACCTGGAATTACACGTTGATTACACGCAGCCCTAAAAAGGGCATGTAAAGGAGAAGTTCTGCTTTTTTGTATTGGCCATAATTTTCATGTTGCACCATCAGCAGTTTACCTCGGCTCACTCCAGACGTTAATAGATTAGGTCTAACTCTTGGTCAGTGTGTTCTTGGTCAGTGTGTTGGAGCTATTTAATAATAATAATAAAAAAACAAAAACTGACACACCACATTTAAAGAATGAATATTGATGTCGGGGTATCTGTTCTGTGACCTGAAGAGCACCAGTGAAGCATGAAGAATTACAAGCCCTTCTTAAGTAAGAGGAGTCTATTACTTTGTGGATCTTTTTGCATGTGGTAGAGTAGAAACCTGGGCAGGGGGTCACTGATGGTAGGTGTTTACCTCATTGTACTTGTTCTAGGAAATTCCCAGGTGCAGAAGTAATGATCCATCTTTATACATTCTTCCCACCAGAGTCATTATCTGCTCAGTGATGAGCACTGCAGGTTGTATAAAGCTGAATTGTTGAGTACAGTAGTGTGGGTATAGGTCATATGATGATTTACTATTTATGTTTGTTATTCATAACTAATCACTTTTTTTGCCGTTTATTACTAAGGGCTTATGGGGTTTCTTCAAGGCATCATTGACGTGCAGTATAGCTGCAGGCCAATACAATATTTCGGGCTTTATTAGTTACGGTAATAAGTTACTTTGCATTGAATAAGGCAGTTGAATTGTTCATAGACTGCAGATTAGTTCTTAGTTATGGAGATTGGCTAATCACTAGCTTTTCTTTTAAGATCCTTCCTATATGAAAATGTTCATTGCCAGGAGGAAGAAATTTTGACTACAGGGTGTGAAGACCAGATTTAAGTCTCTGTAGTAGCAAGTATCCATGGTTTAAATTAACCCAGATTTAATTTAAGAGTAAAGATATTAATATGGACTGGCTGTAGTCTGATAATGTCGGATCACCTCTCATCTTAAAGATCATTGAGAATAGAATATTTGTAATATGAAATGTTTAGGACAAACCTTATTCTGGATGAAGGTTTCTGTGTAGGTGAATAAACCCGCTTCTGTTCTGAAAACAACTAGTATCAAGAAGAAAAAGGCGTACTAATTGTATTATACCAGCATGTGCAATGAAGTTGGATTAGAGACTGCTCATAAGTATGGCAGTATCTGTGTCTGCCAGTCTGAAAGCAGGTGACTAGATCTTTCAGATATACAATTTGAAAAGGGTATAGGTTGGTAATAGTACAGATGAGGTGTATTGAATTCCGATGCAAGACGAGCAATGTATAAGCTTGATGGAAAGGTGGATGCATTGTTTGTTTGTGGGGGGAAAAAAATCTAAGAACCCGTAACTGTATGATTTGAAAGAAAAAGATGCGACAAGGTGAGGGATGAGTGCTTGATTGTGTTAGGACCATACCTCTCAACCTCATAGACCAAGAAATCTGGACAAAAGCCGTAAATAATGGGGAACAAAGGTCCAAAAATTGGGCCAATGTTTAAATATTGCTTTTACAAACTTAGAAAGTTGATAGAATAACACGTTTTGTAATGGCATGGATTTTCCGAAGGGTATGAAGTATGAAACCCAAATGTTTGTCATTTATTTTCTGACTTCAATCTTTAATGACTTGATTTGCCACCCCCCCACAATTTTATGAAAAACCGACCAAAAACGAAGGAAAAATCTGGACACTCTTGTGAAAAATTTTACACTTGAGAGGTATGGCTAGGACCACAAGAATGTTAGACTTGTAATATAGTACTACAAAACACCAAGCTTGGTCATCTGGGACCTTCAGGAAAGTTTATAGGTAGGTAGCTGGGTCTATATTACCATATCGAATGGTAATGATGCCGAATGCTCATATGAGCGAATATTCACGAGAATGTACTTGCTATTGTGGGGGGGCTGTGCCCTCCAACCCCCCCCCCACTAAATATATATTCCAACTCCGAGGGTTGCATTGCAGTGAGGAAAGCGCAAATATTCCAGTCCTCACTGTACTGCAACCCCAAAAACGCAAGTTCGTTCTCATGAATATTCGCTCATATGAGCGTTTGGCATTATTACCATTCAATATGGTAATGTGGCCAAGGCTGCCCTCCCTGAAACAGGGGACAACAATTACTCTCAGAAGTCAGAACATATAAGAAACCAGGGTCCTAAATAAATAACCTGCTTCTGAAACCCTTTCCTGATTGCATGGAGTACTGCATTTTGTATGAAAGCTTTGATATTTTTCCTAACTGTACCAGTGATTTTTATCAGCAATTCCTAATCAGGAAAAGTGGGTATTCAGGCAGTAGAAGTTTTTCTTTTATAGGACTTGAGTGATTGACTGTATTACTACTGAAACATCTGCACATAATTTATATACGAAGCAGAATAATTTGGCAATGCATTAGCCCCCTAAGCAATCTCCATTCCCTTGTCTTATTACAAATCTGCACTGACTATGCTAGCTGACAAGTTTGATCAATATTTTTAAAGCTTAAGTTTCAGTAATGGTGTAAACCACAAAGTTTCTTTTAGGCTTTAACTTCAGTAGTAACGTGCACCACTTCATTAAGAATGCAGCAGTTTCAGTACAGATAAGTGTGGGATTAGAAATGTACAAGGAAACAAGATTAAGCAGCTTGAATAAAGAGGTTGACCGGTTTCTGCATATTACTAGAGATATCCAGTGTGAACACTATTATCATATTTACACAGGTTATTACACCTGTTTCATTGTAATGCTGTGTAGGTCAAGAAGTATGCACCATGTGAAGATTGGAAGAAGATGGGCGAAGGCTGCCAGCCTAGTAAAATAGAATTTGATACATAATTCTATCAATTGTATAAATAAATGTAAAATACAGGCTTGTGTTTTTAAATGAAAGAAAACACTGTAAAATGTGAACTTCAAAATTGTTGCAACATTACCATCTGGTGTAAGGAAAACCAAGCCAAGCAATTCAAATGTGTCTTTTGAAGTTGAAAAGATCTTATGAATCTCTTTGATGTTTTACAAGTCTGCTCCAGTGAGTCTGGATGAAGGTTTCAGGCCTGTTTTAAGGTTAAAGTTAAGGGCCAGAGTTTACATGTGGAAGGTGCTTTATTGCTCTGGTTTCTGCTAGAGTGTATATGTGAAATGCCTTTTATTGTTGTAGTCTCCTGAGCAGGTGTTAACTTGCTAAATAATGCAGTTTGTGGCCTGGAAACACCAGACTTAAGTGTCAAAATGATGTAGTTTGGGAGGGCCTCAGAGAGCTGTTTTAGTGTTTAAAAGCTATTGTTGAGTGAGAGAGTGAAAAGAATTTTGATCTTGGACATCTAACCCGGTACTGCTTATGCTTTATGTATGCAAGTAGGATTATAGCACTGTGATTTCTCTTAGGAATAGTTAAACTTAGAAGAACGTTGGATTGAGTATTTTCCTTTGAAATCAGATCTTTCCTACAATATTGTTTTAAGTTTCTGTGTGATCTCTGAACTTGAGTAGCATTGTACTGTAGTAGTTTTGTCTTGTGTTTTTAATTATTTATTATTAAATATTTTAAAACCTTTACCTGTGGCTGGTTTATGTAGAGATAATTTAATCTCTAAAAGTACATTACATATTTACAGATTTTACGGTCACTCCAAATTAAGTTTTGACTGTTTAGCCATACTACCATTGGATTATAATATTACACAGTAATAATTGGACACCCTTTTAAGGGCCTTTTAGTAGCTGATAATGTATTAGCTGGGTGGTGGCAGGAATTACTACTGTATGGTCTGGGTAATAGGGGCACAACTGGAGAACCTGTGCCAGCCTTTTCCCAGGAGGGTCTGTATGGTTGTATAACCTCTTCTCAAAGTGCGTGTGTATTGTGTCAGCTACTTGGGCAGGGACACTAAGCACTACTTGGGCAGGGACACTAAGCACTTGTTGGACAGAAAGGGTACTGGAGGTTTTAGCTTGCCCAGCTAGGCTGAGACCTGGACCCTATAGCTGTGCCAGTGGGAAGTCTTACTGGGGACCTGGTGAGCAAGGGAGCAACCAGCCCCAGACTCTCTGATCTCTGTGTGCACTTACGGGAAATTGTACTTTTAATGTGTGTATTAGTTATTCTCTCCTTTTCTAGGAGACTACCTCCCTGGTGTTTAATGGTGAGGACTGCGGCTCCTTGATTGCTGGGCCAGGGCACTGTCATAACACACCACAGTATCTGTCTTGTTAGCCTTTACCTTGGAAGTAATTACATTTTTTTTATTCTTATTTTTTGTAGCTGTTTTTGGAATAACCTGAAAATATCAATTGCTTTTAATATTATCTGGGAGGGTATTGCAACTTGCTGGTGTGGCATGTATAAATGCTTTTTCACTTATGAATAATCTGAAATGTAGTCTGACCATTTAGGTCCTGTCATAAGTTAACTGTGAGTAGAGCAGTAGTTTTGTATGCTAGTTTTGTAGAGATAGGAAGTAGCTGTTATTCAGTTATTTGAATGTTAAATCGTTTATTGATGGCTTTGCTGAAGGTAGTACATTGGTGGTCTCTCTTATTACTTGGCATATAAATCAAAGAATTGTGTTATTCAGTGGAATAAGTAAGTGCTGTATTGGGGGGTAGCACAGTAGTGATGGGGATTCAGGACTGCATCCTAGAACTTGGTCCATTGATTTGCAGCAGCTTGCATTGCTCCTATAGTAAGGAAGTCAGACACTCAGGAAAGTAATTTTTTTTTGTCTGTGGTAAAGGACAGAGTCCAAGTATTTTGTCATCCTTGCTAAGTAAATGAATGCCTGTTGGATTTGTAATGGTATTGGAGAGGTGTTATATTGTTATGGGAGTGATTTATTGTTGTACTAGGTGTTTCTAACCAGTTCCATACAAGCTGAAGTCCACTTGAAGAGATTTAGCTGGGAAATTCATTGTTGTGCCCACCTTGGTAAGTGTTTGGGAAATGTGTATATGGTCCCATGGAAGGTCATTTTATAAGTAAGGGAAATAGTAGTGGCAATGAACTGATCCTCATGGAATACATTTTTTACAATATGTATTATACCAGAGAACTGAGTCATATTAGCTACATAGTTTCTGAATCAGGTAGTGACTTAACTGGCAAATCTGTAGCTGATTAGACCAAACCATCCTGTTTGGAAAAAACTGGTTTCAATAGTTTTTTTGTTAAGTCTAGAACTATTGCCCCAATTGGTTTGCCATCACCCAAATTTCTATAATTCAGATTGGTGAGGGAGCACAACTTCAATTCTGCTATATTTTGGATGAAATCCTTGTTGCTTATATGTTGATACTGTATTTCAGAAGGCATTCATAACCTGCTTTTAGACAAAATTTTCAAGTATTTTAATTAAAGAACAGAGACTGGTCGTCGGACAAAAGTCCTTGAAATTTTATTGATTTTTAAGGAACCTTTGTGTGTGGTATTATTGGAACACACTTGAAGATATAAAGGAATGATTTTGTTGTCCTCCTTTAGATTATAGATCTGTGTTAATGGTTTGCTTGTAATACATTAACCCAGCTCTATAAGACTGGGACTAAATAGTATGCATTTCAGGGTTATAACCACAGCTGCTGCTTTCAGTTTTTTGTTTTATTTATATTTTTTAAATATAATTGTGGTTATTACATGCTTTTATGCAAGGGTAAGGATTCTGCAGTACCTACAATATTGGTAAATTGGTAATGAAGATTTGACTTGTGGCAGGGTAGAGATTTTTTCTTTTAATTCTCCAGTCTGTTCAGTGGGAGTTTTACTTGTAACCCGTTTTAGGGAAGATTACATTTGTATCAATAGATTGACTGTATTACCAGAATTGTTTTGGCATCTTAAGGACATTGATTTGTAGCTGTCATATTCTACATTAAACATTTTTAAGGTTTTTTAAATTTTCTAGCCGCTTGCTAGAATTGTTGACTCCTGTTTATTTTATTTATTATTATTATTTTTTTTTATGCCAATGAGTTTTTGATAAGTTCAGAAACTGATCTAGTTGTTATGAGCTGTGGTCTCTTCTTTGACTGGCTTGAGTGACTAAGTAGAAATTATTGGGCAGTGGTCATTCACAATATTGGGAAGAATGTATAATTGCTATAATTTTTCAGACTTGTTTGTTAGTAAGATGTCCTTATGTTGATCTGAGATGAGTCTTTACACCCAGAAAGTACTCTGTTTTTGCAACAAATGGTGAACTTTTTATAAAAAGGTACACTAAGTTACTAATACTGCTGAAAAGCTACTACTGGAATACAGTACCCTTGTCCTGCTGCCTTGGAAGATGCCCTATGCTGAAACATAAATAATACATTCCTCAAAATCCGTACAAGTCACACAGTATTACATTAATAATCTGTACACTTGAATTTAACATTTTGTGCTAACATTTTACAGACTTGAGGCATTTCAGTGGTGGTGCTGCGGTAGCGTTGTCGCCTCACAGTAAGACGTTGTCCTGGTCGATTCTCAGCTAGAGCATCTTCTATGTGGAGACCTGCATGAATGGGCGTACCTTCGTTGAAGGTTGTGCGTCGGGGCTGGCAACTCGGCACGTAAAAATCTACTGCCAATCATTAGCAGACCGGAGTTCCGCTGAGGCGACCCCTAACTGGGAAAAGCCAAAAGACACAACAACATGGACTTTTCAGAGTTGAGCTTGTCAGAAAAGTGTGTGTTTGCATGTGTGTCTTGTCTCTGTCTCTTAGAACATACCTACTCATATTTTGTAGAATTCTTTGAAACTAGTGTAAAAAAAAAATGCAAGGTCATTCTGTGAGAGAGAGAAAATGAGGAATTGCAGATTAACTTGCCATGTGGTTAAAGTCTTGTTTGAGAAAATATATATAAACTTTTTGTGATTTGTTTTCATTTGTCAGATTTTTCATTGTTTTTGACAGTGTATATTTATTTATTTTACATTTGTTAACCGGGAAATTCCGACTGGACTAGGTACATTTTCAGCAGAGGCCCGGGGAGAAAAGCTCCAACATCAAGTTATACGAATTCAGTATATCCAGCATAATACACAAAACGGGTTACATCATGTATGCTGAGCATAGTAATATAACAAGAAATTAATAAAAACACTCCAGGTAAAAGAAGATATAGAACATGGGGAACAAAGACAATGTTAGTCCTACATTGGTAAGAAAAGAAAATATATAAAGTAAGATTCTACAGTTAAAAGTACCCTTTCAGATGACCAAGCTTACAGGGGATCAGAGCTCCAGCATGTGTTCAGAGCGGAATTTGGGGAGTTACTACTTGGGTAGGGTTATGTGATACAAGGGCATAACCAGGTACTAAGAAGGTGCGATTTTGAGGGAGTTTTTGAATATGGATGTGGAGGGGGCAGAGGACACGGATAGGGGAAGGGAAGCTCCAATTTCTGGCAACGGTGTGGTAGTAGAGCGCTTTCCCTGCATTATTGTTAGTCTTGGTGATGGAGAGGAAAGATTTTTTCACTGGATTTTGGGTACCGGTTTGCAGTATATATAGTAAGTAGGTTGGATAATGAGGGTTTTCTTTTCAGGATATTTGAGAATATTATATTCTGTGCCCAGCTGGTGATAGTTAAGTAGCTGTGGTAGCTCAAGCCATTTTAGTTCTTTTAGTGCAGCACAGTGCTGGGTTCTGTAGGTCGAGTTAGTGGCAAACTTGGCTATTTTATTGTAGCATGATTCTAGTTCGTCTAGGTCACATTGTCTTATTTGGGTAAAGATTGGTGCTGCATATAATAGAGTTGAGAGGAGGTGGCTTTGTGCAAGAGAGAAAGGACTTATGCCTGTATAGGGTGCCTATTTTTTGTGTACTAGTTTTATGGTATGTGAGATGTGAACATCAAAGTGGAGATTGTCTATTTCAATGCCCAGAAGTTTGGTGTGGTTAGAAGGGGAGATGGTGGTGCCGTCCTTAGATGGTATGGTAAAGGAGAGGTTTTCTTTTGATCTATTAGGGGTAAATAGCAGTTTTGTCTTTTTGGGATTTAGAATTAATTGGATACCGGATATCCATTCTTCTACTGAGATAAAGGTATCTTGAGTGAGTGTATGTAGGGTGGTGGGAGATGAGGCGGAGCAGATCAGGGTTGAATCATCCGCATATTGTATGAGTGTGGCATGTTGTGTAGAGCTATTTGAGGTTATTTGTGAAAATAGAGAACAATAGTGAGCCCAGTACAGAGCCCTGTGGGACTCCTATGGTGGTTGGAAGTTGTGTAGACAGAGTTCCTTTCCACTGGACTGATTGTTGCCTGTCAGATGGGTAGCTTCTAAACCAGGCTATAGTAGAGGAGGTGAAGGATAATAATGATAGTGAGTCTAGTAGAATGGAGTGGGAGACCTTATCAAATGCTTTTGAGAGGTCTAGAAAAATGGCTGATACATGTTTCTTATTCCTGTGAAGGTTTATATAATTAGTGAAGGATGGAAGGGCTGTGGTAGTGCTGTGATGTGGGCAGAAACAGTGTTGTGTGGTAGATAGTAGATTGTGTGTGTGTATTAAGAAATGTCATCACTTGCAAGTGGATGCATTTCTCAAGAATTTTGGATAAGGGGCAAAGGATGGCAATAGGTCGGTAGCTGGAGAATTTGTAGGAGTTACCTCCTTTATGGAGAGAAATGATGTGAGATACTTTCCAGAGTTTGGGTATGTAGGATTCTAGTATGGAGTGGTTGATAAGGATGGAGACAGGATATGATAGGGAGTCACTAGCCATTTTTAGTTATGCAGCAGGTGTGTTATCAGCTGCTAGTGTGGTTGGCTTTAGTTTTAGGAGGAGTTTTTTTGATAGTTGAGGTGGGCACTGGTGATAGGTTAGGTTGTGACTGAGGTAGATTGTCTAGTCAAATAACCAAAAACAGGGCTAAGATGGGTTTAGTAAAATGGTTATTGTATTGAGAAGCTATGTCGAAGGTATTGTTAGTAGAGATGGGTGCTGGGGTTGTGGTTTTGCCTGGCTTTAGTAGGGAGTTAATGGCATGCCAGAATTTTTGTGGACTACTTGAATATTTCCTTTGGGCGCTAAGAAAATAGTTTTGTTTGTTTTTGATTCGGTCTTGGCCTTGTTTCTAAACTGTTGATAGTATTGTCTGGAGCTAGGGGTTTTGTCAGTTTTCCAGATTTTCAAGGCTTTATCTCTAGCCTTTAGTAAGGCTGTGGTGTCCCTATTTAGCCAGGGTGCATTGTTGGCTTTAACTCTGATCTTTCTGCTGGGAGCTAGACTCTTAAGGATGTTAGAGAAGGTAGTATTGAAGTAGTTTACTGCCTTGTCTAACCCGAGTGTCTGTAGTGGTTCCCAGTTGCAGTGGCTTAGGGGACAGTATTTGGGTATCGTGGGGTAAGGTTACGGTCATATCGTACAAATTTGTAGACTACTGGTTTGGGGTGATTGGAGTGTTTCTGGAGTAGGAAGGTGGGGAGATGATCACTTAAGTCATCTGGGAGACAGCCTACTGTATAGTTTTGTTTGGAATAGTTGGTTAGTGTCCAGTCCAGTATGGATTCTCTCTGTTTTCTCATCTGTTCAAGTTGGTTCTTTAATTGAGAGAGCCCATGTAGATTGATATGAGTAGAGGGGCTGCTGGGAGTTGCAGGCTGCCCAGTCGGTGTTAAGGTCTCCTAGTAGGATTGTTTCCTGAGGTAGATTGTCCTTTGTCCAGTGTAGGATGTCTTCTGTTATGAGCGAGTTGTTGCCTGGAGGTATGTAGCAGCATATTCTATTGATCTTCTTGGTGTTTCTTATAGATAGGACAGAAAATAGGACTTCAGCAGTTTGAAAAGTGGGTGGTGTGGTCTGCAGGAGCTGGAGGTTAAGGGTGTTTTTAAAGAGAATGGCTAGTCCTCCTCCTTTCCTGTTTGTTCTAGCAGATCTAAGTGCATTATACCCTGGGTGAAGAAAGTCTTCATCTTGGATACTGGGTTTAAGCCAAGTTTCTGTAATGGTGAGTATATCAGGGTTGTAGTGACCTATGAATACATGTAGGTCATTTAGCTTGTTGGTAATGCTTCTTATGTTGATTTAGGATTAGCAGGTTGGATGTTTGTCTAGCTGAGAGGGGACCTGGATTTGGGTGAATGTCACCAGAGGTTAGCAGAGTTTGTAGGAGTGTCAGTGTGTGTTTTTTAATGTTTGAGCTTGGTCTATGAGAGTTTTTCTTAGTGTGGTGAGATGGTGTAATTTTAGTGAGTAATATGTAGTTGTAAGATTTATGATTGTAGGACAGATGTAGAAGTCTTGAGTGGGTTTGAGAGGGTGGGCTAGTGTCAGTAGTGTGATAGTAGTTGTGCAGCGGTAGGTCTGTTTGTAAGGAAGTTAGGAAGGTTAGCGATGATTGAGCTAGTGATAGGGATGTGAGTGTGGGCAACATACTACTTTTGAGTGGGAAGTACAACTAGGATTCCTGGTTGGTTGTGTGTGAGGGTAGAGTTGTGTTGTCTGGGAATGTGTATTGGGAGTGGGATCAGTGTGGGATTTAATTGGATTGGGGGGAGGTAGGATGAGTGGGTTGGGCTAGTTAGGGAATTAGGGGTTGGACTACTGGTCAGGTGATTAGGGTTTAGAATAAAAGTAGAAGTAGTGGGGGTGGGTGAAAATAGGGGGCAGGGAAGGGAGCGGAGCAAGCCAGAGCGCAGCGGGCTAACACTGACTCCAAGTGTTTCTTTAGGCTCTGGTAAGTATGTAGTGTTGGCTTAAATTGTAATATGTTAAACTGAAATTTTAACTGTAATTTAAACTATGTTTGCACTAAGTTATAGACTATGTTATGGGCACAGAGTATAATTTCTGACATTCTTAAAATGATATAAAATTAAAGCTGGGGTTAGTTACAGATTAAACAGAAGAGGAAATGAAATGCTATTTTATAGATTTGAGTATTTCTCAAAAGAAAATTGACTTTAGTTGGGGGGAGGGGCACTAACTGGAAAGCAATATACAGCTGTTTAGTCCTGGTGATGTACTCATCAGTACAGAGGTTTGACTAAGGAACTATACAGCAGAAATGTACTAATACACTCACTAACATTTAATGCAGGTAAGGTATTTTGTTGTCTAGACGCTTTGGAAGTTAAGCACCTACATTAGTATTTAGTCTCTAGTTGCAGGACAAGTGTCTGTGGGTGCCCAGTGCTCAAGAGAAAAATTGAAATTTCCACTGCTTGATATGGGGGACAGCGACCTGCTTGACCTGAAGGATTATTTGGATTACTGAAAGAAAAACCGAAGAAAACTGTAAGAGAGCATTAGGTTAAGGCAGCACATACTGTGTGACCAGTCAGATTGGATTTTTGTTTAGCAATACTCCATAACAAAAACATCAGGCAATGGTTATTCCTGCTTCAGCACCTGATAACATAAAATATTTTATTATGGCAACATACAAAAATGAAATGTAAATATATAAAGCAGTCCTCTACTAAATTAAACAAGATACACTTTCAATGTATTTAAAAACTAGTCAATGCAGTTAGACAGAGCAGTGAAATGCAAGGTGTGAAATGGCCCTTCTGGCTCTAGAACAGTAAACAAGGAAAGCAGAACATATCTAGGTGCATATGTGACAGCAGTGTATTAAGCAGAATTATCTAAAGGCATCCTGCAGTGTTAAAAATAACAAACGTATAGTATATGCTGATGTACTAAAGAATTATGAATTAAACCACAATGTACAGCATACCTTGAATGCAAAAACTTACAGTAGGATGATTACACACCAAGGGAGATAAACTGCTGCTGTTGGATTTGAAACAAAACAAAATGGCACCCTGGGATTAAATTACCTCAGGCTATCCAATACAGAACAAGAGCTGGAGGAGGAAGGAAAAGGATAGCCAATGGTTAAATGAACTCTGCAGACAGTCACTGTGAAGTGCAAAAGGAATAGAAACCACTCATTGAACCTTAAGAAAAGGTATGCTACTTTGCACAGTCACTCTACTTTACACTATAAAATCAAGGCAAGTGTAGACATTATCCAATTTTACCCTGACATTCTTAAAAGGATATAGAATTAAAATAGGGTTAGTTACAGATGAAACAGGAGAGGAAATGAAATGCTATTTTATAGATTTGAGTATTTCTCAAATCTATAAAATAGCATTTCATTTCCTCCCCTGTGTATATAGAAAAGGAAATACCAAGTCAGGAAAAGGCAGTATAATGTATTTATAGCAGAGCTATGTAGTAAAAAGAAACACATGACATATTGTCTTGTAACTACAACTTTGCGTTATTTAAACTTTTAAAAACATTTTGAGAAAGTTAGCATTAAATTAACCTAGCAAGATAGCATTGACTAATTTACATGCTAGGTTATTTAATGTGCACGTTATGTCTTGTCCACAAATGTGACTAAATTGGCCAAGTGCATCAGAAGCTAAGCATACAAGATTTGGAACATGTATTGAAGGGTAACTTAAACTGTGGATTAATTTTCAGTGTCTGGATATATGGAGAATTTGAGTTTCTTTTCATATTAATCCGTCATTAATGATTGCTCAAACTATAAGGTGTGTAAAAGTCTAGCAGAACAAATTATGAAGTCTTTTAATTACATTAAACCCATACTTGAGTATGGAATAATGTGGAAGTCTTTTATAGGAAATCTCGCATGACTAAACTGGAGAGAATGCACAGAAAAAATACCAAGAAAATCCATAAATTTGAAAGTTAATTTTGAAAGATTACAATATCCGAATGTGTAGTGCCTTGTATAAATATTTAAAAGGGAAACTTTTCAGTGATTTAGGGCATTTAGAGACGAATACCTTTGGGACTGGGGTTCATAGGTTCATAGGTTCATACTAGGCTATCTGCCGTAGGGCATTTATAAGCCTAGCCAGAGTGTGTGTGGCTTTCACCACCCCTTAGGATGAGAATACTATACCCATTAGTTTGCTGTGCCTCTGTCCAGCAGTGACACAGAGATGATTCCCGGGGTAAACCTACAATCTCCCATCCACTCGTCAAGATTTCTGTTGAACAGAGTCAGTGAGGGGCTCTGCCTCACATGGACTGGGATTCTGTTCCATAGTGTAGGGAGTCTCTGGGTGATGAATCTGTCCCTCCAGCACGTCCTATTTATATCCGTGTTGAGGTTTAAGTCTCTTGCTCTCGTGGCTCTGGTGGATTTGGATTTTTTGAGGTGGAGCATGTCCATTAATTCCGGGTTGGACATGGCCTTGTATGTCAGGCACAGATCACCTCTGAGCAGATGGTATGAGACTGAATAGAGCTGGAGTTTCTTCAGTCGGGCATCATATGACATATGTTTGAGACCCTTTATCCTTTTGGTGAGGAACTTTTGGGGTCTTTCCAACTGCTGCAGGTGTCGGGTAAGGTACATTCCGAATGGGGCGTTGTACTCAATCATTGGTCTGATAAGTGAAGAGTACAGGGGTACAATGACCTCTCCTGATCTGGATGTGAATCCCTTCATGATCAGGTGGGCAATGTAGAAGGTCTTCCTAACCACTTTGGCAATGTGAGTGTCAAAAGAGAGGTTACTGTCAACTTGGGTCCCCAGGTCCCTGATAACTTCTTCCGTGTTTAATGGATTACCACCTATGTGGTAATTAGGGGTTACCTTGTTTTTCCCAAAGGGTATGACTATACATTTTTTGGCATTTGGCTTAAGGCCATGGCTCTGGCACCAGTTATCCATTTCTATGAGACCTCTCTGGAGGATGTCTGTGTCTGATGGAGTGTCAATTATGGTGCCCAGTTTGCAGTCATCTGCAAATTTTGTCAGCCACAATCCCCCTATGTTTGCCTGTACTTCAGAAAAATAAATGCCGAACAAGAGGGGGCCCAGGACTGAGCCCTGTGGGACACCGCTCATGACCGGTTTAGAGTCTGACATGGCACCAATAACTCTAACCCTGTGTGTTCTGTCCTTGAGCCAGTTTGCAACCCATCTTGTGACATATGGGTTTACATCTAAGCTGGTGAGCTTTTCTATGATGCCCGAGTGGGGTATTGTGTCGAACGCTTTTGCTAGGTCAAGGTAGGCTGTGTGATCATCCCGCACATTGCATAATGAAAAACATTACATAGCAGGTATGGTACAATATGCCTCTTAATGTCAGTTTCTGTCCTAAATGCAAACTGGATAAAATCAAAACTGAAAGCAGTCTGGATGGCCACTGCATTACAATGCTACAATACAGCACTATACCACTATGGTAGGTCCTCTGTCATATTGTAATGAGATGAGTGTTCTGCTATTAGGATTAACAAAGGCTTATTATCTGCTTTTGATCCTATACAATTATTATACGTTGTTCAGAAAATCCAAACTTCAAGATCTGAAATAAGCAATCCAAATCACATTACAAGCAATAACAGAAATATAAGCACCTCACCACACAAAACACATTTGGAAAATAAGAAACAGAACAGGATTAAGATTGTTTGCCTAAGTTCTAGTATGTTATTTACATCACTACTGAATTTTCACTCTAACACAGGCAAAAACAAAAGACGTGTCATATGAATGCACATGGTATAAAAAACAACAAAGGAGACCCAGCTAAGCTAGGGTCGCCATTGTGTAATACCTTGGGCTGTATGCAAATAACTCCTTAAGGGCATACTAGTGTTTTAGCTACATGGATTCTGAGTGCCTGTGACTTTTCACTTTATAGGTCTTTACACGTGCATTCAGACCAATAGAGGTAAACCCCGTTACCTGCAGCCATGCCATAGTTCATTCTTTTTCTAAGCTTATTAGTACAGCATGAGTGGATTGTTTGGTCATCCTTTGTAAACATAAAACTTAAGACCATGCCTGATATCCATAAATAATAAGGTGCTGCAATATATCACAAATAAAATCCAAACTAAAGGGTAATATGTTCACAATGGCAGACCATTTAGAAAAACAAAAAGAGGGATGATCAGATCAAGCTAATCTAGAGTGTTTGCTGTGTAATAACTTAAACCTCCTGTAGCAGAGATGTGGAATATATTTATTTATTTTATTTATGGTGATAGTCCCACTAGGTTAGTGGCCTGTTTTCAGTGGAGACCTGAGATGGTATTCCTATTACTAAAGGAAATTTGGCCATGGCATTGGGGATCTTCCCTTTCTTTTTTAATAGATGTTGTTGGATCATTAACATTCCATGAGGTACCACCAGAAAAAGCAGATGGGAACTCAGTTTAGCATCTCATCTGAAAAATGAGACACTTGGGAGTGTAACACCCCCCATACTGTATACTGTTGGTTTAGAATGTGCTCAGTAGCTACTCATGATATTGGGTTGAGCCTGTTGAGTAACTACTCATGTTATGGTTCTGCATGTGATGAGTTCCTGCTCATAATATGATACTGCGTGTGATAAGTAGCTTCTCATGATATGGTACTGCAAGTGAAATGTGACTGCTCATAACACAGTACTGCATACAATGAGTGACTTCTCATGATGCGGTACTCCATGTGATGAGTGACTACTCATAATATGGTACTGCATGCAATGACTGACTTCTCCTGATATGGTACTGCATGCAATGAGCAACTTCTCATGATAGGGTATTGCATGTGATGAATGACCCTCATGATACGGCACTGTGTGTGATGAGTGACTTCTCATGATATGGTACTGTGTGCGATAAGTGACTGTTCATGATATACTGCATGTGATAAGTGGCTTCTCAAGATATGGTACTCCATGTGATGGGTGACTGCTCATAATACAGTACTGAATGCAATGAGTGACTTTTCATGATTCAGTACTGTATGTGATGAGTGACTTCTCATGATACAGTACTGTATGTGATGAGTGACTTCTCATGATATGGTACTGTATGTGATGACTGACTGCTCATGATTCGGTACTACATGTGATGAGTGACTTCTCATGATACGCTACAGTGTGCTATGAGTGACTGTTCATGATACGGTACTGCATGTGATAAGTGACTTCTCAAGATATGGTATTCCATGTGATAAATGACTGCTCATGATATGGTACTCCATGTGATGAGTGACTTCTTATGATATGGTACTCCATGTGATGAGTGACTGCTCATAATACAGTACTGAGTGCAATGAGTGTCTTTTCATGATACAGTACTGTATGTAAAGAGTGACTTCTCATGATACGGTACTGTGTGTGATGAGTGACTTCTCATGATACGGTACTGTATGTGATGACAAACTGGGAAAGCCAACAACACAAGAACTGAAGATGGTGAGTGAAAGGAAAACTGCTCCCACGACTGGCAAAAACTCACGATAGTTCACTGAACAATTCCACACGACTGGTCAAGCGCCCTCGACCGGTGATCAGTCCCCATCAGAACAAACAACACACATCATCCCAAAGTACCCATACACATCCCAAATCACCCCAATTGATGTTCAACCAATCAAAATCCCGCCAAAAAGTCCAAAGCCATATTACACATTTTCTACAATACACTGTAAGTAAACCAACCTTAAATCAAGATGTGACTTTCAAATACACATGTAATATAATAATATATACAATAGTAATATATGCAGTAATATATACAGTGGGTAAAACCTCTTGGTGTAACTGTAATTATCCATATAACTATCTAATAAAAAATCTAATAAAAAATAAATATATATAAATATATGCACTTCACTTGTGTGATAAAGTTAAAAATCCCAGTAACAAACCTAAGAGTTGAAATTTACTCTAAAGCTAAAAAAGGTTTTATACTTATAAAATCATTGAGACCAGGTGGTCTCGTGGAATCTGCTAGGATTTGCCATTTACTTCATAGCGGCTAATTTCATTTTCCAGTCACCCCAAATGGGCGGACATCTATCTGTTCTACAATGGAAAACAAAAAACCATGTTCCTCGCCTTTATCCAAGATGTGTCTGTACAATGCATTTTTGGTATCTTGTTTCCCTATTTTGTACGCATGTTCGTAAATGCGTCTGTTCAGCTGTCTCTCTGTCTTGCCTATGTAATGGGCGTTGCATAGTTTACAGACTGCCAGATAGACCACATGTTTTGTTCTACAGTTACCACATTTGCTTTTTATAGTAGTATGACACAAATCATTAAGTTGAATAGTCATGTTAGAATTAATGTATTTACACTGTTTGCAGTTCCCGCATTTAACTGTACCCTTGGGTGATCAAAGAGTAGAAGTGAAACAGTGGACCATCTGTATAGGTGATTTTATATAAGAATAAGAGAAACTAATTGTCTCTCTGAGCGAGTAGCTGATTCCCAAAGTCGACTACAAAATTATATTAACGCAATCACCAGTTACGAAATCCTGTTAGTCTTGGGCACCTTTTTATTATGATGATGACTGTTTTGTTATATTGGCAGGCTAGAAGGGCATCCTAGCATGTGCTTAAAATATTTGTTGTTTTTTTTTTTTTTTGCTTAAAAATGGGATACCTCATGGCTGTTTTGTTAAAAACAAGCCGTTTAAATGAAATGCTGACATGTCTACATCTGGAGACGCAGACGTGTACAAACTGCATTTACACAGAATTCCTACTTACTATAGATTTATAGTGTTTTATGCCAAGGGCCAATCTCTTTGGAGTCCCCATGTAGAGGTTGTGGTAACATCCCCTGCACATAACTAATTCCACTAGGTCACCTTTGCCATGGAAAGAAGGACATGTTGACTTTTAATGGGTTCATTGGCAGGGCCACATCATGGTCAAATGAACCTTTTAGGGGTAAAGGACCGGGGCCCCCAGCCATACTCATAACATTAATTGGCTAGATCTCCCCAATTACCATGAATCCATATTCAAATCTGTCTGTGTGTGTGTGTGTGTGTGTGTGTGTGTGTGTGTGTGTGTGTGTGTGTGTGTGTGTGTACCCTTTTGCCTTACTTTTACTACAATTACAGATTTAAATTTTTAAAACTTTAAAGTTAAAATTTACACAATGTTGACCACTGTTTGTTGGGGGGGCTTAGCACGAGTGGCAGTAAATTCTCTTCCTTGGAGACTTAAATTTATTAAAAGTACATCCAGAAAGCCAAAAACTACAAGAGAAATGCTATGAGTTATTGTCCAATGTATACAGTGAAGCACTAATATTAGCATCTGTGTGAAGGGAAAAGGGATTCAAAGACCATAAGTCATGCAGTTGCTAATAGCCTGTGACGGCCCACTGGACACAAGTGTCACTTCGCAGGAGCAGCTCTGGAAAATTGGACAAGGCTGAGGGCTATCCAAACCCTGCACCTTAGGAAGAGACTGAGTGTGGACTAAATGACAGAAAAACTGTTCTAGTCAGCCACAGTGCATTTCACACCCATGTACCTGAATAAAAGCTAAATTAAAACATTTTAATTTTATTCACAGCTAACTAATAAACACACTGCCAAGCAACAAGCAAGGAAACAAAGAATTAGTACCCAAAGAATACACTTCATATGATGATTCTCTTGTTAATTATAAATGATTCCTTCAACTATTCTCGGATGCAGGAACCCTGTGTGTGTGTGTGTGTGTGTGTGTGTGTGTGTGTGTGTGTGTGTGTGTGTGTGTGTGTGTGTGTGTGTGTGTGTATATGTGTGTGTGTATATGTGTGTGTGTGTATATGTGTGTGTGAGATATTATTTATATATATATATAATATATATATATATATATATATATCTATATATCTATATATATATATATATATATATCTATCTCACACACACACACACACAGATATATATTGTATACACACTATATATATATATATATATATATATATATATATATATATATATATATATATATATATATAAAAGTGTGTATACAATATATATCTGTGTATGTGTAATATATATACGTGTGTGTATGTTGTTGTGTCTTTCGGCTTTTCCCGGTTAGGGGTCGCCACAGCAGAACTCCGGTCTGCTAATGATTGGCATTATATTTTTACATGCAGAGTTGCCAGCCCTGACACAGCCTTCAACGAAGGTACGCCCATTCACACGTGTTTCCACACAGAAGACGCTCTAGCTGAGAATCTTAACAGGACAGTGTCTTGCTGTGAGGCGACAACACTACAGCAGCCTTATATATATATATATATATATATATATATATATATATATATATATATATATAATCAATATCACTTGCACACCATCCACTGCAATGCTTTGTATAACTGTTATACTTTAAATTTTGCTTGTGTTCATTAGAATAAATATATAATGGAGAGGTGTATTTCAGCTTGCTGTTGTGTAAACCATATGGAACAACCCATTTAACTCCCTCCTCCCTTTGCTCTCACATCCTCTTAGCTCAAGAATGAGAGATAAGGTCCCAAAATCAGTAATTGAGTAAATGTTGCTGTTTTATACTTAACATAGAAAGTTGCTGGTGTAATATGTTTTATCAAACATTTTCAAAAGGATATGAAATCTGAAACTCGCTTAACTGTCAGTATTTGGTGACTGCAGTCCATAACACGTTGCCAGGATTTTACTGGAAACGGACCTCAAATATGAGGGAGTATTGTGGATGGTTGAGAACAATGCCCTCTGTGAATGCATGGGCATGAAACCAACCCCCCCCCTCCGCGCACACACACGTAACCAGCAGCTGCAGACACTTACACGACTGCATACCTCTGATCTCCTCTTCTTGAGATAAAGTGAATGAATAAATAATGGCTTAGAAATGTTTCCCAGCTTGCTATTGTCCGATCTAAACTGTGCAAATCCCTGCAACTCCCCCTGTGCCATCCCACCTTTTTAAAATCAAGTATCTGAGGCAAAAATCCAAAATCTTGAACAGATTATAAATAAGTAATATTTCTGATATTTTACTAGCAACTTTCTAATATACAGGTTTACACTAACAAGACTTTTAAATAAGTAATATTTCTGATTTTACTAGCAACTTTCTAATATACAGGTTTACACTAACAAGACTTTTCTGAAGGATACTCAAACACCCAGTATTCAGTCACTGTAGTCTTCTCCAGTAAGCAGCTAACTTTACAAGTATAAGACCACAATCTTTCTCAACTTCTTTGCTCAAGAATTATGAACAAAGTAAAATATAATGGGGGTGGACTAAAGCTCCCCAAAAGGAATATTTTTTTAAATATTATTTTATGTATATAGTGAAGTAAACTTTAAGAAATTGTTCCTCTCCTGGGATAACCAACCTGTAGCAAATGGAGGAAGAAGGAATCGAACTATAAGACGTTTATCGGCTGAGAGATGTAATCCTCTGCATTAAATGACAACTTTAAGTGGATCAATATTAACAGAACAGTTGTTGCACTGAGGTATATTTTCTGAACAATGTGAACCATGAAATTGTAGTGACTGGCATTACTGACTGACTTGACTATATATAATCCTTAGCGAGTTGCCAGAAATTTATATGAGGGAATGCAAAAATGTTAAACAATATCAGAGATGCTCTGCAAAACTAAGGATAGACAGGTCTAATTCATTTTTAAGTTAACATAACAGTTTTGTTATCCCGTGCATTTTCTGGATTACAACTCTAATGACTGGCATTATTGACTGACTGCAATCCTAAGTTATTTATGGGAAGCTGCATACAGTGCAGGAACAGAAGGCAAAAAACAACTGTACTCTAATAACCTTATCTGATCCTCACACTCCTGGCCAGTGCAGAATCTGCAGAAGGAATTTCCTTTAGCAGGTGCCATGCTAGCCAGGCATAAATTAGCTTAAACTTTAAAATAACTCTTGGAAGACCATACCTCCTTGCCTGTACAAAGTTTAAAAAAAAGGCCAGTTAATACCATCATCTAGCTACTAACCTTTCCTTATCTAATAGACTGCACTCTGCAGAACAGTTGCAACTGCAGCTTGCAAGGCTGCAATTTTAGTCCACAATCTTTTACTCCTAGAAGAAGAGTATGTCAATTCAAAAGTTAAGTCCCCCAGGGCATCCCTCTGGAGGCACTGGGGTAGTAGACATCCCACCACTGTCTATTGTTTTGGTGGTGGCGGTTGTGGTTTTTTTTTTTTTTTTTTTTGTCTGACAACTCTGTGACAACCATTTTAACAGCAGGCTCTGGTACAAATCTGCAAACCTTCTAAGCCTGAGCTTGCCATCTGACAAGTTTGCCATGGGAGGGGGAGGATGAAGCAGGTTGACCGGACTGAGGGGGATGGGAATGAAGGGTTTTACAAATTTTGGGATAAGGAAGAAGCCTGGATGGGTGGCAAAAGAAAAGACAGAGAATAAATAATGTGAAGGAAATGGTAGAGTTTTAAGTTTAAATAAAATTACAAAAAAAAAAAAAATGCCCCTCCCACCTGCCTATCCAAAGTGGAAGATGCTAAAGGTCATTAAGTGCTTCTTCAGAAGGAGAGATGTCAGATGAGAGAGTAACCCTGGAAAAGCCTCCCCCCTACTAATTTAAGGAGATGGTTAGTCAAATGGAGAAAATAAAGTCTGGTGTGTTTTTTCCAGTTACTGAACTGAGATTGTGATGAGATGCAGTCACCCTCCTAGGGAGCCTTGTGCTGGATCCGGTCTTGATTGTGCAGTGTAATTTCTTCAGGCTTCAAGCGGCTCATCTGCCACTTCTACAGTCACAACAAATAATTAGTTGAATGAGTATAACTCGTGTTCTGTGAATCCCATTTCAATAGGACAGTAGATGGGGTTACTCACTCATTCCAGTGAAGGACAATGTTTCTTTCTTTCTTTCTTTCTTTCTTTCTTTCTTTCTTTCTTTCTCTTTCTTTTTCTCAATGACTGCATTCCATTTTTTTAAATTGTTTTTCATTTGAAATGTATATGCTTGTTAATCATACCTCTCAATCTGGAAACATCAAAAATCTGGACAAGGGCCATGAAAAACGGATACAGATCTGTACGCTGATTAATGTCTAATTTGCGTACATAATTACGTAACCCCACCCACTCCAATGGAATTGTGGGATACCAACTTTTGAACACAAACTGAAGAACAGAAAACCAAAATATGGCACCAGAGTCCCTCTGCAGCCATTCCAATGCCCCATTACCTGGCTATTTTGCCCCATTTACCATAAACACTAATGTGTGCATACTGCTTTACTTCTACAATGATTATTTGGGTTTTATTTTTACATTTTGCAGCACATCAATGCACAAACACCAACAGACATCTGATAAACAAAGCAATACTGTCTCACAATGAAAGTAGACTTAGCATTACAGCTTCTCTGCCCTTGAAACTCACATTCATTGAGACTGCATTGAAACCTGCACCACATCCAAAGAAAATGCATCTGGCTAGTAGTGGATAAAGATTACCTTTGAGATGTTTTCAAATCATTGGCCCCTTGCACACAAAACAACTTACATGTGTTATTTTCTTTGATACACCTACCTGAATATTTTTCCAGTAGACTGTACTGTAGGCAATGAAGGAAAATGCATGAATCAATAATTACAAAACTGCCCAATTCAGAACATTTCCATCATAAAAGTCTACTTCCACATCCAAACTATAAACAGAATGACAGTAGTGTAAGCCATTGGCATCTTGCACAGCTTCTCACACTTATTTTCAATTTCAGTTTTTTTTATGGGGGGGGGGGGGCAAAGGTCAAAAACCAGGGACACATTTTAAACATTGCTTGTATAATTTTGGGAAGTTGCTAGAGTAAAATGTGTTACCACAATGCAAGTTACTGGGAAGTCTTGAACCCAGAACACTATACACTACAACATACCACTATGCTAAATCAGCAGGTTAAACAATAGGAAGAGTGAAATGTAATGGCTATCATTTAGTGAATTCAGTTCTCAATTCTCACCATAGCTGTCAACCTCTTAGCACCAAAAAAAAAAAATCTGGGCAAAGCTGAGAAATGGTGGTGGCTAGGGACTTTAGGCTCTTTTTACCCTGTACCAAAGGTACAGGGTTTGAACCTAAATACCTCTAGCCACCAGGTGTATTACAAGTGCATAGTGCTTAGAAGTTGTAATCAGTAAACAAATAAAGGTGGTATGCGATTAGTCTCAGAAGTCTGGCTACTAAGGAAAACAATCAGTCTGATAACCAAGAAAAATTAATAAATTTTCAAGAAAAGCAGACCAAGCTTCAGGAAAACAGTGTGTAAAATGTTTATGTAACTCTAAGTTGAAAACTTAGCATTAAATATTCATATTTGTGCTACTGTGGTGCAGCGCACTAAGGCATCACACTTTTGCTTCAGTTTATGTACCACCGTTACTGTTTTCATCAACCCACTTTACAATGTTAGGTGAATACAAATGGTAACCTAAGGCTCATCTCATTAAAAGTAATAAACCAAAACAGCACCTAAAAAATGCAAGAGCAGGCCACCCAGTAATGGTTTTTAACATAGTCACAGTTTAATAGTCGCTGTTCGTAAAAACGTCTTGTAGCACAACACTCATACTAAGTTAAATAGGACTTGAATAGAATAGCAATCATACTAAGTTAACTGGGAAATCAGTAGAATTTGAACAGCTTTAACTGGTATGCAGTATGCAGAGCACTGTGATTACACACACACCCTTTGAATTAGATCCTTACCTAAAGCAAAGTCCCGGCGGCAGCAGATTTAAAGCCAGTTTCAGTCCTTGCAAAGCATTCTTCCCAAGTCACAGTTTCTGGATGTTTAAAGCAAAGTCCCGAACTAAGAATCCAGTCAAAGCAAAGCATTTTAAAGCAAAGTCCCGATTGGCAAAGCAAAGTCCGATTCTTTCAAATTAATTTCCCGCCTGCTCGCAACCAGCTGGAAATGATGACGTGAGCTCCTTTAGCTCGATTCCAACTAACTGGTAGTGCTGACGGAGCTGATGTCATCGCGCACATGAAGATGTCAGCTCTGACAGTGTGAAAATTTAAAAAAATAAAAAAAACAAAAGCAAAGAAATCTGAAATGAAGGGGTACCACTTGGGAATCGTGGCACCCCTTCATTTGGACCCCAAAACTCGGTAAAATCCAAGTAATTCGGGATGGTTGGGAGGTATGTTAATGGATAAATGAGCTTGTCTTTCTTTAACCCTTTCCTGACACAGTTGAAGTTGCAAGGACACTGGTAAATGAAGTATACAGACAAGTTAGAGTAAATGATTAACCAGTATGTTTTATGGGAGCTGGAACAAAAACAAGAGTAGAAATCTCCACAGACAGTCTGAAAACTGACGCCTGTAGTCAGTATTAAACTCTGGAACCTGGCAGTATGATGCAGAAACATTAAACACTTAAACTATGTTGCCCAAGTTACAGATCATTGTACTGTTCAGTTTATTGTAGTACTGATGGACGTATCCATCTGCTGGCTGACTTCATTGGGTAGGATTGCAAGATGCTGTTGTTGAAGTGACATCTGCTGTTGCATTGTGTTTTCCATCCCGTGTGGCTTCCAATCTTCTAGCTGCTTTGTGACCTTGTCCATTTGTTGCCCATTGCTGGGACAACAGATGTGCATGGTGCAGCCATCATCCAGGCAGACTTGGAGGGTACTACTGTTTCTTGGCACTGATTCAATCCTCTTTGGCTAATGAGTGCATCAGTAAGGCATTTGATATGCCCTCCTGTGAGTGTGTACATTTCTGCCCATGCTACATGAAGGTCACCATATAGATATGGCTGATAGAACCAAGCTCATGTCCTTGGAACTTAATGCTGCATGATGTGCACCTTTCTGTACAGTAGGTGTTGTCAGTGCATTGGGCTGGACTGCCAACCCACCCCCGTGATTGGTGGTCTGACATTGGCCACTGACTGCCACTCTCCCTTTTCAGTTTCTCCAGCTTGAGTCACTAGTCAACTCTAGAGTTTTTTAGTTGTCAATCCCTGGGTCACTGGTGGCTCAATAAGGACTTTATGTACCATAGAGATAACCAGATAACTTGACCATGGAGTCCTATTTTTCATATATATATATATTTTTTTTTATGGTGGCATGAAGATTTATTTGCAATTGAAGGTCTGGCGTTTTGTGTGTGTGGTCTTCAGAAAAGCCATTTGATTATATTGCTTATTCCCCTAGCCCCCTTAATAGTACAATGGTCTCGCATTTCATTCAGTTTAGAAAAGTAAACCTAAGCTGCTAGAAGGGTCAAAATTCTTTATCTTTAATGGAGACCCTTGTTGCCTCAACAAGTGACCTTCAAAGAGGCAGGCAGACACTGTGTTGACTCCATAGCTACTTCATAACTGGTTAAAACAATTTAAAGAAAACCCAAGACCAGTTTAGTTCTTGTCCATATTATGAAGTACTGAGTCACGTTACAGGAGTTATGGCTCAAATATTGGTAAATGTTTTAGATTTAGTTTTTGGTATAATTTAATGCTGACCTCTGAATGGTAATGGATCCAAAATGAGTGTGTTGTGTATTTAATTAGCTGGGGAGTGCCATGACAAAATTTCATTGGTGCGACCCTGTTGTGTTAATTCTGGTGGGTACAACTCCCCCTCCTGAGGTCCCAGGGGGGTAAAGAAAACAAAGGTGAAAGCTGTGTGTGAACTCTACCAGCGTGGAGAGAAACCTTGATATCAGCCTTGTGATGTTACTAGGTCACTGCTGTGGAAATAATCAATCTCAGCCTTGTGCTGATATTTGGTAGCAGCCTCTGTGTCTCATCCTAACCTGTGGGTTAAGCTTTCCATGTACAGAAAGAAATCTCAGGCTTTGTCCTTATCTAAAGGTTTGTTTATAAAAATGATTGTCTAAAAATAAGTGTCTGATTCTGTTATTGAAATTATTAAATCTTTATTCAGGGCAGATGAGCACTGCTTGGTTGTACAGAAGTAGAGCAAGATAAGAGGGGTTATATTTGCTGGTGTGCGAGCAAAGTCATGCCACCTCCTTTGTGTGTGCCAAAGCTCTGGCGGTGTGACCATGGTCCTGGGTGTGAGTCCTTGACTGTGCCCCTGTCCAATTTGTATCATTATTCTCTAGTAACCGAAACCAACAAAGCTAATGCTAGTGCAGGTAAAAACATCGTATTTCCTAGTTGGTGTGCTTGCGTAGGCGTTGGCTTGTTCATCCAAAGTGCAGAAAAACATCTGGCAAGACATTTGTGTATTTCAGCATATAAAAACACTAGCTTCTCACAAGAACCAACCACAGATGGGCAGCACCAATGACATATATTTTTGTCTTTTGGGCCCAGATTTCAACCAGAACCTGGATGAATGCACTCACTCACTACACATACATGAAGAAACCACTCTACCACAGCCTCAACCTGGATGCAGCTGCAGTCAAAAATGGTTTCAGAAAAGGGCAGGACATCCAGGTTTAAGAATCTTCTCATCACACCCACAATGTCAGGTGGACCCAAGATAGACTAAGAAAATCACACTTTTAGCAACCATAAATGGAAAACCACAGAAGGCACCTTTGAAAAACTCGAAAAGGCCCTCAAGAAAATGAAAAGCTTCAGTGGGATTAACTATACCTTAAAAATAGCCTTGGTAAAAAATTAATTCCCAGAGCCTACAACTACTGAAGTAGCCTATAGAGAGGAGATCCTTTTTGACAGAATGGAGAAACGCTGTCAAGGAAACTGAACTAATCACAATCCTATATAAACACAACCAGGACCAATGGACAAAACAAATGGGCATGATCTAAAACCATTAGAAGGGACTTGTGGAGATAACTTGATGCACAAACAAAATTTCAAGAAATAAGAGAGATCAACACTTTTTGAAGTTCTAATCAGAGAAAGGAAACTTCAGAAAATCGAAAGGATGTTTACAATGAACAATATCCAGAGGAACATGCCAAGATTATTTAAAAAAAATTGTTTCTGGTCACTGTTCTGTGTTTCATCACAACAGTCCCTATACCATCTAATATTTTTGTGTTTTATAATCCTTGCCATGCCATGATTTGTGAGATGGCAGTAAGCGGAAGGCCTACAAATTGACAGGTCAAATTCTTTGACTTGACTGATAATCTGTAGAACTCCATAGCTGCAGCAACTTTGAGAAAGGGAGCCACAGGCTGTTAATTTATTAAAGTAATGAAATGTGATGTGACTTTTTTTTTTTTTTTTCTTAATACAGTACATGCATAAGTGAATGCATTATCCTTTGTTTAAAGCTGCATTACCATACTCTTATTCTGGTCATGGCACTCTGAGCTGCCACCAAAATTGCCCTCCAAATTGCCCTATTATGACTAGTGAAACCGTTTTTTGAACTAGATTCTTTAAGTATGAAAGCTGGGGTGGCCATGGTGGTATAGCAGTTAGCATTGTCGCTTCACTCAAAGAGGTTTTCCAATTCACTTTGCGGCTCGGGTGCCTTCTGTGTGGAGTCTGCATGTCCTTCCTGTGGTGCCATGGATTTCCTCTGGGTGCTAAAGTTTCCTCCCACATTCCAAATACATGCAGAAGGTGGATTGGACACACTCTAAATTGGCTGTAGGTGACCGTGTGAGTGAGTGTACAAATTAAATACCGTGAAAGAGCTAGCCACCCAGCGGTGTAAACCTTTGCTCAAGATTGTCACTACTGAAGTGACATCCTGACCCCATGTGCAAAATGGGAAAAGAGGTTGAGGATGGATGGAAGTATGAAAGCTATATTTTATACCAAATGAACGTTTATACAAAAATGAGGAAACGTGGTGGAGACAACATAAGCTGCAATTTCAGTATATTTGAATTTCTTATAAAATGAGAATTTAATGCTTTAGTATCTAAAGGTGATAACCTTTCAGAGTCCTGAATTTCATATCTTTATTTTTTGGAGGATAATTTCTGCTTTAGTCATGGTTCCACAAAGAAGTGTAATATATATTTTTGAGATTTGAGTTGTCCTGAAACAGTTCATTCTTTGCATTTCAGTAAATTTACAGGTATGGATGAATCTGGGAGGGGAGATCTATGGGTTCAGAACAGCATTATGTCAAACATTCTGAAAACAGTTATTCTAGTGCATAACCCTGGTTCATAATTGGTTCTCACAAACCATTTGCTGAAATGTAATATTGGCAAGCATAAGAATGCACCAGTGTATTTGGAAATACTGCACTGATGAAAAGATGCAAACTGCTTATCTGGAGTTTGAATTCTGTCATTTAATGTCTTGGACTGTGACTTTTAGGGCTTTGTCAGCATGGCAGTGTAAAACCTTCCCAAGCAGTGTAGCCCATCCCCTTGCCCATAATTCTGTGCTTTGACTCCTCTCCTCTCCAGTTCTCGTTTTGTTGTGTATGTAGTTGTATCAGTTTTAGAAATAGTGCTAGGATACAAAGTTGATTTGTACTGCAAATCTCAAGTTTCTAGCAGTTCATTGTTCAGTTCTTTTACTCCTTTTCCCTTTGGTATCATACCATTATGTTGCTGTATGGGAAATCGTTTTTTTCTTAGTGTTATTGCCACAAGTTCTGACCAGTTTTCCCAGTAGCTCTTGCAGTTTGTGAATAATTATCATCTTGTGGTCTTGGTTGTCAGCAGTGTTTTTTGAACACTGTGACAATTTTGGGTTTACTGTCTTTTGGAACAGTTGACTGAAGATTTATTTTAACATAATTTATCCTTGTTATCCAGGTTAGTCCCACTAGGCCAGTAGCCTCTTCTTAGGGAAGACCGAAGGGGGGTATTTATACTACTAGGGGAAATTTGGCCAGGGATAGTTTACGTCTTCCTAAGCTACCATCAATTCAGGCGCTTGGGGCCTGTGTTTAATGTTTCGTCCAAAGGATGATGCACATGTTGCACTTTAGTGTCAGCAGTCTATCTACTTGGTGTGGGAATAGAACCCACAGCCTTCTGCACAAAAGTTGAGTATGCTACCTGTTGTGCCACTGACAGTCTGAGTCTTCTGAATAGATAGCTTATTGTTATGGTTCTCCTCCGCATGGAAAAGGAGAGCAAAGAGTTTGAAAATAACAAGTGTTGGGCAATTTCCCCCACCCAGGGCAATGGCTAAGTAAACTCCTCTCTTCTCTGAGTAATGTGATATATGGGCTGTTTTAAAGCCTGTGAGAGTTTGTGAAAGCAGGGTCCACCATTTGAATGCATTCACCAATATGAATTAAGTTCCAGCAATTCTAATCTCCTCCCTGGGTTTAATTTCTCCAAGTCTTTTGGGTTTCTAATATCATGAAAGGAAATTACCCCATTCTAAGTCAAAGTATGATTGAAGTTTGTGAAATTTATTATTGATTCTATCTTTGATGTTGGCTAAAAGTGCTCTTCACAGCACCAGCAATGTGCCCAGAACTGACCCCTGCAATTCAGACAGAGGTACATGTATAGGTAGCATATCCAAATAAGACACTAGGCTCTTTGAGACCCCTTTCTCTTACCAGTATCGGGACTGTCTGGGTATCCTTCACATTGCCTTGTCTCTGCCTTCAGATCCTGGTATTTTATGACTTTGTCTCTCTGTACGTATGACAGTCTAATCAGAGCGCATAGCAATTTCAATGATCACTGCTACTTTTGTCGTATTTTCATGGACTACTATATCTGTTTTTACTCGCATCTTTTTTTTAATTGTTGGTAATGAGTGATCCCATGTAATATGTTTCATCATTCTCTATAATACTTTGTGCTCCTGTTTTCCAGTGCTTCTTAGCTACTTCGGTATTGTAATGTTTGCATAATCCCCAGTGCAACAGTCTTGCCACATTATTATGCCTTTCAGCATACAGGCACTTTGCCGTTAGTGTATCACTCCCAGCAACATGTGTGACTGTTTGTTTCAAGTACTGTTTTACACAACCTGCATTTGTGTGTTTTGGTGGACTTTGTGAACCAACGTGTATGTAGTCTAGTATCCTGGGCTGCCAATATTAGCCTTTCATCTTTCGGTTTAAATTTACCTTTCATAACAATTTCTACATCGGGTCCTGATCAACATGAAATTGTTCAAGGAGTTTTCTGTACTTACAACTATATTATGCCTTTTCCGCATTTTTTGTTTTCTCATCTGATCCTTCTTGTATTCTTTCTTTTGTTTTTGGCACATTCAGTTGCTGTCTTATTTTTTTGTCATCTGGTTAGACTTCCATTCCTTCTTGATACCACCATGCTTCTGCTAAACTAAGTAGGGAGTCATCTTAGACTCATTCTCCTCATGTTTTACAACATCCACTATGTTTGGATCTGATGACGTCAGCAGATATGTATGCAGTCCTGTGACTGTAGATCTATACATGTAATCCAGTTTTGAGGAGGCCCATACTTCTTTCCGAACAAGGAATATGGTGTGGGGTTTGTGTGTCATTTGATAAGCACGAAGCATTTTTCTTGTTTACCTGTCCAGCTGATCCTATAACTTTGGGGCCAGTCAGTCACCCCAAAACTGTAAATTAGAGCAGAAAGAGGACATTGGTTTATAGCTTGGAGTTTGTTCCTAGATGTCAGGGTTGTTTTGAGTATTAATTTTAAACTTCTAAAATATTCCTTTCTGAGTTTTGTTCGCATTTGTTCATGTTTTATTGTCGGTCCTTTGTCCGTTCCCTAATATTTATTCACTCCCTCCTGCTTGAGCTCCTTTATATCATGTTCCTGTCCCAAAATGATATTTTCTTGGTGCTGCAGCTTTCCTGCTTTAAATGTTGCTTTTGCACATTTTATTAAGACTAAATGACATTTTTATATCATCTGAGAGAGTTTTAATCGCTTCCAGTTATGCTTTCAGCTCCTCATCTGATGAGCTATATAGTTTTAAATCATTCACAAAAAGAAGACCAGTCTTTACATATTGTTGTTTGGGAGCCAGATTGTAACCATGGCCTAATCTGTTAAGTAGACAGCTTAATGCGTTAAGGACAAGACAAAAGAGCAGCAGTGACAGTCACCCTGGAATATCCCTCCTTTGAAATTGTATCCCTGGATAATAATTTATCCTTCATCATGGCTTAGCTGAAAAGTGATTTGCCACCGTTTCATGGTCACTGTATTATAATTGATCAATGTAGGGTGTACCTATGTAACCTCTCCTTTATCTAATGGACACAGTGGACACGGGCAACTTGTAAATGGTTAATTCCCAGGTCCCTGCTTGTAAATATTTCATCTCCCAAGCCCCTGCTTACACTTATCAAGGGTACCAGAACTTGTCAGAGATTTGGGATGCATGGCTCTGCTTTAAAAGGCCATGTGGTTGTTAGTCTAGTAAATGCCTATGAACCTAATCCATGAATATGGAATGCTGTTGAACGTTTTTATTTTTGTAATCTATCCATGCCATACATAGATTCTTCCCCACTTTACAATTCTCCATTATGATTTTAACAATAAATGATCCATATTACTTGCTTTTGTTATTTATTGTCATGATTTTTTTTTCTAAATGATAAAATCAATGTCAGCATCAAGTCCATTATATAGTTTATGCATCATTGGAAGGCAAGTTATTGGCCTATTGTTTTTATGATGGCTTCCAGGCTCACTCTGAAGGAAGCGCATCATTTTTCCTGTTAACCAGGTTGGAGTCTGTTCAGGATGTGCATATAAATAGTTCTTGCTCATGGCTAAATCTTTGTGCAAAGATTTAATAATTTAACCAGAAGTTAGGTACTCCCGTTTGGGCCAGGGGTTTTCCATTTAGGAGCTTTTCTTAATGCTGTTTCAATCTCTCTGTCCGTTACTTCATCTCATTTCATATCCTGTACATTTGAACTACTTACTTGTTTCTTTTACTACTGCTACTACTACTATCCATTCATTATCTTTATGTTCCATAGGGTCTTCATATATAGTTATCCAAAATGTGTCCATTTTTTTGGTTGTTTTGCTATTCCTTTTGCCTTGTTTCACAATTCTCTATAAAACCTTTTTTGGGTAATCAATGAGTTGCTTATTTTGTACTTTTCCTTTATATTTATCTGCATATCATCCAATGCTGAGACCATTAGTTTATTATTTACAGTAGTGTACGATAGAGCCTGGGCTGTCCTGATACCATACTATAAGTTGCTTTTATCACATCTATATTTATAACTATTTTTGTTGATGTGTTCCCTCTTCTATAGTCTTCAAACCATGACCTGAATTGTCTTAATAGCTTTACAGTTTTTTTTCTCTGTCTGGAGGCTGTAAAGTTGAACTACATTTTTGTTTAAGCAATGCTGAAATAAAAAAAAAAGCCAGATAGTGGCTGGCTCATATAAAATTAATCAAGTCAAAATGAACCATGCAAGTATTAGAATTCAAAAAAAAATAATTCACGTCGGTGATTTCATCTCGCAACTTGAGACTTCATCAGAAAGTTGATTCAAGAAAACTTCATCCTTGAAAATCGGCATGAACCAGTAATGAAAAACATTAGGTGAAAGTTCCACCATTAACTTAATGTCTCAAGGGATGTTTTTTTTTTCCTAAAGCTTCTTCAAAATGTATATGTTAAGGTTTTGCTTCAGAGTTCAAGTCTGTGGTTCAGTTCTGATCTAGGATTATTGTTTAGTTGGGGTTAGCAGTTTCTCCTTGTCTGTGTTAGTAACTGGTATTCTTTGGGTACATTTGTTTCATCCCATCTAAGAAAAATCATGCTAGCGTATTGGACATGCTAAACAGTTTTCATAAACTACATGTAGTCCAGGTATTGGCTGAAAAGGACCTATGATTTGATGATTGCATTTACCTGGTGGCTAGACAAATTATTTAATGAAATAAACTAAATCTAGTCACTGTACCAGTAGGTTGGCAGAAGTTTACTTTAATGATGATCCCAAGAATTTTAGTTATGGCAAAATGATGCATGCTGTAACATTTGGATAATCTTTTATTGAGAATAACCCTTGATTTTTGATTTCTTGGGGTCCTTCTCTTACAACAGTTCATTCTGCTTGATTTTTTTAGGTGGCTTCCCATGATATCACAACTTTTCTGTTGTGCCTCATTTGTATCTACATTATTTGTGATTTTTCTTTCACTACTACGTATCATTTTTATACGGTTCCATGTCTTGGACTTCCCATCCCTGAAATCTCCTAGCCCATTTTATCTACAGTTAATCAAGGAAAATTACCATTGGTGTGCTTGTCAAGGAAAATTACCATTGGTGTGCTTGTCATCTTAAACAGTATTCATTGTTTCCAGTTGTACTTTTTTCCTACTCCCTAGCCACACTTTCACAAATTTTCTCATTCTTAACTGTGATATTCCCAAATATTTTATTTTTGTATTTGCAGCCTGCATCTTCCAGTCTGCATTCGGTGTCCTCTCCATGTAGTCTTAACTTTTTTCTGGTATGTTTATTTACATATTAAAAAAAACACAGCAAGACGCCAGTGGTTAGACCAAATAACTTTTAATGTGAAGTTGTTCAATCTCGCCGTTCATTCTTCACTGATGGGTTTGGAGCCGATCCTCCGCTCCAACACTGCCAACTAGCTAGATCAAAGTTCTCCAGTAGCTCGAGACCCAACCCCTTATCCCGCAATGCACTGCTGGAATTACCTCCGATTTTAGTTTGCCGCAGCACGGATCTCTTGGTTTCCAGCTTTGCTCGAGACTATTATTGGGAGTTTTCAACTTTCAGCAAGTTTTATATTTTATATCTTTAATTAATATATGTGTATGTATGTATGTATATATATGTGTGTGTGTGTATATGTATATGTATATGTATATATATATACACTATCTAGTTAACTGTTGTTTTCTGTGTTCTCCCCTTTCCCCAGTAAAATTCTTGATTTGCCTTTGGCCCTTCTTATAGTTGTTAGGGTTTCCCTTTTGGGATTTTTGATATTGGATTGCCTTAATCCTATTTATCTATATAGTTAAATGTGTATTATGTGAGTTAGTTAGATTTTCTCTAACTTTAAATATCTCATAGTTAAATAGTGTGTTTCCTTTACATTGGATTTTGTGAAATGTCTGAAGAGAAGGAAAAACATCCAAAGTCTGGGTTTATAAAATGCCCAGACTGCGGACATATGTCCGTCACGGATGCCCATGTGCAGTGTGTTTACTGTTTGGGTGAGGTGCACCTGCAAGAGTCATGCAGTGTCTGTCACTCCTTTTCCACTAGAGTGCTTGCAGAAAGGAAGAGGAATTTAATTGATAGGGGTATTATCAAACACCCTTTTTCAGAGGCATTGTCCGACCAGGATGGGGCCAGGAAATCATCCAAATCTTCCTCTGAATCCAGGACTAAGAAAGGAAAAAAGTCAGTGATGCGACTTCGGAGCCGACAGTCTGTTCTTTTCAGAACCGGGACACTGCTCTGGAACCGGTTGCCAAAAAATCTCCATCTATACTGCTGCAATCGGCTCCATCTGTTCACTCTTCCAGGTCTTCTGTCAGCCTGTCCGATCTGGATATGGACCGGCTGGTTCAGAAACTTGAGCCATACCAGACCTTTGAAACCGAAGGAGGCCGACCTGATTTGTGGATCCCTTGGATCTGACACCTGCTCCAGTGTCGTCGGCTCCATCTGCTCGGATGTTCTCGGCACCAACCGGGGACTCTAAGAGCCGTCCCTCTCCGGTTGGGTCTGGGGAGGATGTTTGCACTGACATGTCTGTGTTGACTCTTCCTCTCTGGGCTTCAGCTCGGGTGAGCTCAGCTCCTACCTCAGGCTCTGAGCCCACGGCTTTGGTGTGGGAGGGGATCATGGCTCCTTTGGATCCATCTACTCCTTCTCATCGGAGCCATGGTGTATTCGAAGCCATGAGGCGAGTGTTGTCTCCCAAGACTTCCTCATCTCAAGGTCTGGCCTCTTCTTCCCCTGAAGTGCCTGTGTCAGTTTGTTTCCTCCGGTCATCCCAAGCGTAGGGACCCATAGTCTCAGGTAGCCCCACAGGGCATTCCCTGCTCTTCTAAGACATCTCCAGAAGTTCCCCCTGAAGATGTCTCCAAGAAGAGATTATGCAAAAGGAGGCATTTGGACTCACTACAGGAGTCTCTCGCATCAGACACCGACTTAGATGAATCAGAAGGGTCCCCTATATCCCCCTCTGAGGACATCTCCTTTGTGGAGATTCTTGAAATTCTTAGAAGGGTGAATGGCAGTCAGAGCCCTACTGAGGAGGAGTCTGTTCTCCTGAAGGCGTTTGGGTCTCAACCTTCCACCTCTTGGGTATCTCCACCCTACGATGAGCTTATGGATCTGGTCTCTCGTAGGGCATGGGAGTCACCAGAATCCATGGAACCTGTTCCTAGGAGGCCTAATAAGTTTCTGCCCCTGTGGACAAGTCCTTTTTGACCAAGGGAGTCCCTGTTGATGCCATGGTGGTGGCAGCAGCCACCAAAAAGGAAATGTCTGAGACTTCCTCATCTATCCATCCTCCTAACAACGAATCTAGGGTCATGGATAGATATGGGAAAAGCATGTTTAGTTCAGCAACTTTCTCACAAGATCACTGAACTACTTGACCCATTTTTCCAGACTGCAGAGAGATCTCCTTAAGGAGTTGGGAGATGCTCTTCAGGGTGCTGTAGCTACGGGTGTATCCAACAATGTTTCCACCCAGCTTGCTACCCTGAATTCGATAGTCAGCTCATCCATGCGTCTTGTATCTTACGCAGCTGATGGTTCGAGTAGAGCAGCAGGTACAGGAATTGCTCTTCTTAGGCATGCCTGGATGAGAGACTGTTCCTTCGCGGAACCCTTCAAGTCTTCCTTTACAAATACGCCTTTTGACGGCTCATCCTTGTTTGGCCAAAGGTGAAGGAGACTTTGACCAGGTGTGAGCAAGAGGGAAAGTCTCTGTTTGCTATTGGAGTCCATTTTTCCACCCACACTCGACCCTTTCCTAAAGGTCAGAGAGGAGGAAAGATGTGGTTCCGGAAAGCCCAAGGAGCCTTTCAAGATGCACGTGGAGAGCCACCCTCCAGAGGCAGAGGAGGGGGTTACAACGGAAGATGCCGTCCTCCCGACAGAGGGGGTCTGCAACATCAGGGTGGCAGAGATCACTTCTCTGGTCAGTTCTACCAGCGCTCCTGAAGGGAGGTCCAGCTCTCCCTACTCTGGAGGCAGTCGGGGGTCGCTTGTCATTGTACCCAGAAGCCTGGCTAGATATAACAAAAACAACATTTGGGTACAAAGTATCATTTCCAGAGGGTATTTCATACAGTTCTCCATCCAGCCCCTTCCCGTCACAAAATAATCCCAGACGTTCCACCCAGTCACAGGGGGCAAGCAACAATAGATTGCTAGAAAAGAGTCATCCAGCCTGTCCCGGCAGACCAAACAGGATTTGGAACTTACTCAAGATACTTTTTGGTTCAAAAAAAAACAGGGGACTGGAGATGCATTTTGGATCTTAGCAGACTCGACTAATTTGTGAGAAAAGAGAAGTTCCGAATGGTCACGCTGCAGTCCATACTTCCGTTTTTAGGGAAGGACAATTGGATGCGATCGATTGATCTCAAGGATGCGTACTACCATATAAAGATGGCCAGACCATCCAGGGATCACCTGCATTTCCAGCTGGGAGCGAATCCTCATCAATTCTGAGCTCTGCCCTTTGGTCTCACTACAGCCCCCAGAGTGTCCACCAAGTGCATGGCAGTAGTCAAGGCTCACCTGAGGTGTCTAGGATTCCAGGTGTTTCCGTATTTGGATGGTAGGCTCCTTACCTCCACCACCAGGCATTAACTTCAAGCGAGAGAGACTACTCTGACACTCTGCAATCGGCTAGGCATTACAGTCAACTTTGAAAAGTCTGCCTTGTTGCCATCACAGCATATCGTTTTTATAGGGACAGAATTAGACACATCAACCACCACTCTGTCTTGCACCAGAAAGGATTTGTATTCTTCGCCAACACATCATGTCCTTCATATCAAAGAACAGAGCACCAGCTGCAGAGGTATTGAAAGTACTAGGATTGATGTCAGCAGCAATCTTGGCAATCCCGTTGGCAAGGATGCATATGAGAATCCTTCAATGGCTTCTATTCAGGCAATGGTCTTGCAAAGAACTTCCAATGAGTCACTCAATCCTGATGACTAATTCCTGCAAGGAGGATCTTCAGTGGTGGTTGACGTCTTTTCATGTCACAGTAGGACATCCCTTCATGCTACCCCCTCCAGTTGCCACTGCGACCATGGGCGCTTCCCTGATAGGGTGGAGGGGGCTTTTTCAGGGAAAGACTGCCCAAGGCACATGGGCAGATCAAGAATCACATCTGCATATTAGTCCTGATGAGAGCAGTACTTCTAGTGTTGCAGTACTTTCAGGACTCTCTTCCTCTAGGGACAATTGCAATACAGACAGACATATCAGTGGTCTGGTACCTGAACAAGCAAGGCAGGGCCAAGTCTTATCCCCTTTGCCGAGAAGCCCTCGGAGTATGGCAGTGGGCAGTGTCATCCCCGGGCAAATCCAACGTCATAGCAGACAGCTGAGCAGGGCAATTTTATTGCCCCACGAATGGTCCCTCAAACAAGATCGGGGACAGGATTTTCCGCAAATGGGGCCAGCCTTCCTGTGACCTGTTAGCATCTGCATTTGTTGTTGATATGACTGGCAATTTTGCCCCGATTCCCACACCAGGTCACTCTCCAAGGGATGCTTTTGTCCACGATTGGCCCCCGGGTCTCCTCTACGCATTTCCCCCAAGTCCTCTGATACCCAGGTTCTTGCAGAAAGCAAAGTCGCTGGGACGGATGATCTCATTCTAGCCCCTCATTGGCCTCAGCAGATTTGGTTTCCGTTTCTTTACCATCACATTCTGGAAGACCCATGGATCCTGGACCCAGTTCTGGACTTATTGACACATCCATCAGGGGATCTTCTTCGTCCATTGCAGACACTGAAACTAACTGCTTGGCTGCTCCAATTCCCCGCATAGCCAGGCTTTATAATCTTTCCCATGGCACTAGTCAAATTTTATTTGCTTCCCATAAACCTTCCACTAGAAAATTGTATCGTAGTAAGTGGAAGAGATTTTCCATTTGGACTTCTTCCCATAATATTGGCCCTTACCAGGTGCCATTGTCTTCTATTTTACAATCTTTGACAGAAATTTTCAACAAAGGAGCAGCGGCTGCTACGGTGCAAGTACAATTAGCTGCTATATCTAATTTCCATCTAGGGATCGATGGATTGAATATTATGGCTCACCAATTGTCTAAGGCTTTTCTAAAAGGTTCTTTTCACATGAGGCCTCCAGTGAAGACCCCTTACTCTCCCTGGAATTTGAATTTTGTTATCTCGCATCATTCTTCTTCCTTTTGAGCCTACATCATCTTGTGAACTAAAATTTGTATCGTGGAAAACTATCTTCCTAGTAGCCATCACTTCAGCCCGTAGAGTGTGTCAGAGCTCCAAGCCCTATCCATCAAGCCCCCTTGTATGGTCTTCCATTTTGATAGAGTGTCTCTCAGGACAAATCCATCCTTTTTGCCTAAAGTATGTTCTGAGATTAATATCAATAAAGTCATTGCGTTGCTCGTTTTCTTCCCTAATCACACCAACAAATTGGAATATATGTTGCACAAACTCTATGTTCACAGACAGCTTAGATTTTATTTAGACAGAACAAAAGACATTAGGAAATCAGATCAGCTTTGTGTGGCCTTTTCTGAGGCCAGGAAAGGTAAACCAGTTACCAAAATAACCCTGTCTAAGTGGCTGTCTGATTGTATCACTTACACATATTCTTGTCATAACATGCCCTTGTCTAGTAAGGTGAAGGCTCATTCAACCAGAGCAGTTTCTACCTCTTCAGCCTTTCAAGCCAAATTACCTTTGGACAACATCTGTGCAGCAGCCACATGGTCTAAACCTCACACTTTTATAACTCCTTGCAAAGTGGATAAGGCCTCCAGGGACAGGGCTTAATTTGGTTCTATGGTTCTGAAGAGTGTACTTCTGTGAGCCACCCAAGATCATGGTGCTAGGGACTCTACCCATCAGTGAAGAATGAACGGCGAGATTGAACAACTTCACATAAAGAAGTTATGTACTCACCATAACGTTCCATGTGAATTGCTCCATCTTGCCTTCATTCTCACGTCCCTTCCTCCTGGCTGGCAGTTGACCTGGAGGCTGTCTTCATCCTGGTTTTTCAGTGCGTCTTCATTCCTAGGCAGAATAATTTATTGTACTTCTATATGGTACACAGAAAACAAGATCGGAGGTAATTCCAGCAGTGCATTGTGGGATAAGACTCGCATGGAACATTATGGTGAGTAAATAACTTCTTTTTAACAACTGTCTGGTACCTTGGCTTTTTGCCTTCAAGGATATAGCTCAACATACATTTAAACAATTTATACCAGGTGAACCCCGTCATTAATTAGTGTCCATTACATTTTTAAAGTGCTCAATACCTATAATACACCTCATTCTACATCATATGTATTACTAAAGTGTCAAATTTTTCATGATTACACTTTTATTTTACATATATTACATAAAAAAACTCTTGAATTATAAGTTGCTATTATTTATATTGGTAAATAAGCCAATAAATGTACATCAAACAAGGTGTAAATATTAAATCCAGTATTAAATTAAGTTGACCTCCAAATTGAGACCCTTGTAATAGTGTTGTAAAATTTAAAATAATTTTACTCTGATATGTTTAATTTCTGGCTCAAATCACCCCCCCCCCCCCATGTGAACTAGGTTGAGGTACTAAAAAAAGAAAGAACACTCTGTTTCTTCATTTTGTTGGTATAAATTGTTTGGAAGTATGTTGAGCTATATCCTTGAAGGCAAAAAGCTGAGGTACAAGATGGTTGTTAAGAAGTTATTTGGTCTACTCACTGGTGTCTGCTGTGTGTTTTTTTTTTTTTTATTTACATATACTGACTTTATATGCATGGTATTTTCATTATGCTCTGTGATATGTCACATTTGTTGTACTCAACGTGACATCTGCTTTTACAGATCGACATGTGAATCGTTAGCTGGTGATTGTGTATTTCTCCATGCTATATTTGAATTAATTACCAGGATCATAATAAACCTTTGAATTTAATGGGATAAAGCCTTTCTCATCACACACGCCAGTGTCAACGTCATAATCCTCAATCATCATCACATGCACATCAGTATCGCCTCACACATCCACACACATACCAGCAGACTATCTTTTTGGGTAGTACTAATTAGGTTATCTAATCAGGATTTTTTATATATGTCCTAAAATAAATGGCAGAAAGAGAAAGGAAATGGTTCCATTTAATACAGACAGTTGTGGGAGTCAGCACTGTTGCATAAAACATAGTTACAGAAAGAAGATAAATTGTAGTTCATGAAGTAGCAATACATTTGTATGGAACAAATAAGTAATATTGTTGTGTCTTTCGGCTTTTCCTGGTTAGGGGTCGCCACAGTGGAACTTCGGTCCGCTAATGATTGGTAGTTGATTTTTACATGCCGAGTTACTAGCCCTGATGCACAATCTTCAACGAAGGTACGCCCATTTACGCATGTCTCCACGCAGAAGACGCTCGAGCTGAGCATCGAACTGGACAGCGTCTTACTGTGAGGCGACAACACTACCGCAGCAATAAAGCAAATAAAACTAAAACTACAGAGAAGAAAATTGATCCCCTATCATTGTTGGCCTTTTAGGATGTATGGTACAGAGTTTAAATGCAAATAGACATTCTTTGATTTAGATTTGTATGTTACTGTTTTCCTATGAAGCTTAAAGAAACAAAAATGAAGACCAGGACCAGCACACACATAACTCTGTGTCCTTGGTGATAGCTGCAGTGGCATTTTGGTATTTGTGTGTGTCGGGGGGGGGGGGGTAAGAAACAGCACATGGGGCAGTGTTGTAAATTCTTTTCATTTTCTTCAGATAATTTATCAGGTTATTTTAGAAAGGTAAGATAACTGATGTGGTAGCATTCCTTACAGTTTTGTTAGTTGTGCCCCTTTAAGAATCCTCTCCAATATTACCACTTTCTTGGAAGAATTACATCTCTACCTTCTGGAGCTGGCTCCAGTGTTGTACATTGTTCACACTTGAATGAAATATATTACAAAGTATCCTTTTTCTCTCTGTCCCCTTTTGTCCTACTTATTAGCCCATGGTCAGATTTACCACCGTCATTCAGTAGGTAGACCAGCAGGAAATGATGGATATCCACAGCTTAACTTAAAGAAACCAGCCTGAATAAACATGGCTTTCTGCTACCAGCTAAGGCATTCATTGTATACAGAATGAACTGGTGTAAGCTATTTTACATACTTCCCATTTTATACTGTGCATAATTTGTCTTTTTTTTTTTTTTTTTTTTTTTAAGCTGAATTTTTAGTCAGTTCTGTGGCTCATTACAGTGAAGCCCTGAGTGTGACACAGGTGACCCTTGATCAAGGTGGTGGTTCAAGTGCGGGAAGCTGGCAGTGAGGGCTCAGCATCAGAATGCCCATTCTTGGGTGAAGATGGCTGCAGGCCCTACTGCCATGCAGTGCAAGGAGGAAGTGCAGGTTCTCCGCACAGTTAATGGGCCATAATATGCATATGACATCCACACAGTAGCAAGTCGTAGCAAGAGTGGAAATGCAACAAGAGTGAGCATGCTCTGGAGCAGGCTATGCATATGAGCAGCAATGGGGACCGGAGACTTGACCTCTTATCTCACTGCTGGTGGGAATGCCATGTAGTTATCCTACCTGAAGACAGTTTGCATTCATCCTTAAAACACACGTGACCCTATCTGGGGTGTATTAAGTTCAGGCTTTGGTCTGACCAGATGAAAATACCATCAGACTTGTAGCTGAGATAGTTGTGTAGGAAACAGACATGCATGATAATATAACTGTCATGGCTGCCTGCTTGACTGCTTCTCTGGGTAAATGAGAAGGGGTTAATGAGTTGCAGACACAAGGGGTTTAAAAACTTTAACCACGCAAGTACTAACTGGTGCTTTGTAGACACTCTTCTAATGAAGAGCAAGGGCAGGTGGAAGTCCAGAGTATATATGGGCAGTTTAGTGTAGCCAGAGAAGTAGATTGTTTTAGGGAGGACAACAAAATACCCAGCAACTACTCCTGAGGACATTGGGGTGGGTCATGCAAACTCCTCACAGACATTAACAATGTCAGGATTGATCCCCACAAAAATATGGCTTGGAGATCTTTACACTGTGTCATTGTGCTGCCTGTCCACAGTATATATTAATATATGATCATTTTCTCACCATAGTTATGCTCCCCAAAAACAAAGCATCTCTTACTCTAGATCTTCAGTAAAATAAGAGAACTAAGATCTTGTCGTGCTTTTTTTGTAGTCCACTATTTCCCACTGTTTATCATATCCATATATCTGCACAATATACATCTATGCAATGTTAACAAAGGGTAGTGATTCCACTGGTAGAATGCTTGAGAGAGTGAATAGGCAGAAAACAGATGAAGCAAGCCAGTGCTATTAAGAGAAGGAGATGTAATAATTGGTGGAGGAAGGGAGAAGTAGTTTGTGTGAGGGAGTTCTCAGCTAGCAAGAAGATAGGGAGTGGTCCTTTAAGTTATTTGCAGGCAGGGTACTTTATTTCTGTTGCACACCTGCACCTTTTTGAAGGCATGTCAGAAACAGTATGGCAAAAGTTGAAATTAAGTCCACAGCAGTCTGAAATACATCTGCAGAAGGAGAGAGGTACCAGTGTTAGAGCAACCAATCGGTGAGATGGAAGTCTGTCTGGGTAGCTATAAATGTCAGTGGATGTCTTGGAGCTGACAGCTCTGTTTACAGACTACAACTGCTGCTTTACTGTAGTTAGAGCTGCAGTTCTTGGCTCTGTATTATGGTAGAGTTGGACTATTTTTTAAGCTTGGTTAATGAAACCAGTCATTTTTAAGCAGCTTTGGTACATTTGCAACTATATACCACAGTATATTTTGTTAATAATCATCCTATTTCTGTGTTGTATTAAATTACTTTAATTGGTATTCTAAAGATTGGTTATGGTTATACATTGTTGTGAGCTTATCATCTTGTATATTAATAAAGACCTACTGTTTATTAGCTGTTTTCCCTTAATGCAGATTCAGAAACGTTGTTGCTCTACTTTGGCTGTACTGAACACAAGGACGGAGTCTTGCCTAGCCAGCTTACTCATGCTTGTTTTCATTTCATGTTCATGTTAAAGAAGTTATTAGCAAGCTGAAAGCATGCTAGTAAACCGATTTAATCAAAGATTAGTCAAAATGTTGCTGGTTCATGAAACTCTGTTTAGATAGCATCCTGCTCAAGTTTTAGGTATGACTTTTAAAAGAAGCCAGATATATTAAAACGGATAACTCTCTGTGTCACAGAAGTGTTTTCTTCTTGGTAAGCAGTATCATTCCTAATACCAATTTTGTTTTGGATGCCATCTCACATCTTGTAAAATATTAGCATATTTAAAGAATGTGTCAGAATAGTCCATGGTTGCTAAAGGTAGGCCTCTGTACAGTTTAATAAATCATTCTCTTGTCACCATAAAGAAATTGGTTATGTACACTGCCCCGTGCCCACAGTTATGCTTGAATGCCAGAAAAGCACAGGAGGTCATATATTAATAAAAATGCTTAAAGGAGAGTGTGACTGAAGAATTACTGGATTAAGACGCAACTATTTTTTAGAGATACTAAAGCATTTATCGTGAGATAACATAAGCACAAGTAATGGTTTGGAATAGAAGGATCTAATTTACGGCTGTAGTTATAAGCTGCCACAGAGTTGCTGATTTAATAATTTGAAACGGCAAGAGAGCAAAGATACATAAAATTGGTTCCTGTGATAAATGTACTCAATTTGTGTGTTTTTGTTCACCTTCATCGCACCCTCCCCCATACACAATTTCAGTAGTTTGTTGCACCATAATAAGTGGTCTGTATCTTTTCTTTCTGCAAAAGCATTGTAAGATAATTTTCATATTACAGTTTCTGGAATAATATTTCATGTGTAGACTGATTTTTTTTATGCCAAATGACCATTTCTTCACAATATATGTTTTTATGTAATGCAGGATGTTGCAATACTGAAGTAAAATGTTCATAGCAGTAAGTTAAGTTTAGTTAGAAGTTTATTTATTATTTTACTTGTGATCTAGGTAGGTACACTGGCTGAAGGACCTTTTATGGATAAAACATTTGACAATTGTATGCCGAGTGCAATAATGTGATAAATATATGAATATTTAACCAGCAGGTTAAACGAATATAACCCCCAAAGAAAAGAAATGGAGTAGATAAAAAGGTGATTTTGATTTTATTCAAACATAATGAATGCATTTTTAAAATGCTTTTCTTTCCAACTGGATTTTTGAGAAACTTGTCCTTCACTTGCACAGTACGTGGTCATTTTTTTTTTTTTTTTTTTAATAAATCATAATAGAAGACTTATTTTCAAGCTTAGTATTTCAGATCATTGTAATTATGAAATTCCAGTGCATAGTCTGAGACACAAAACAGGAATTCATAAGGAGCAAAGTTCTTAAATGAATGCAGGTATATAGTGTACATGATGTAACTTTTTTACTTTAAAGCAAAATATAACTTTGAAAAATGTGACTACTGTAAGAGATCCTTGACGGTAACTAATTCAGGGAAATAGCCAAACCTAAGTTTTAGATGAGAGTTTGAGGTATCCTTACAAAAAACATCTCTTCAATTCCTTACCACTAAGCTACTGAAATGTATACTGCAGTGTGTCTTTAAGAATCATGTAAGGCTAGAGCATTTGAGATGTCACATGACTTTGCCTTGCTTAGGCAGTTGCTTTCATTATATCTAAATGGTAGAGCTGTTTTATCTGGCAGCTTCTGTAAATATGTACAGTTATTCTTTGTATGTAGGTGCCTACTACGAGTTACTAAACTCGTACACCAGCAAAAATACATGGTGTCCCAGCAAGATTGTACGAGCCACTGCAACACTGAATCCTTGCCATTTTGCAGTCTCTCCAGAAATCTAGATGAAATTGCTTACTTCTTTACAACATCATTTCAGGATGGTCTGAAAAGAATGAAGTCCATATTGCAACTTTTCTTCATCTGGCCGATTATTCAAATGAAAGCATTCACAGAAGACTTGGTGTGCAAATTTAAAAATAAAATTAGTTTGTTGGTAATGGACAGCACAATGCTGTAAAGTCGAAGCATAATGTAAGAAATGCTTTTTACACGGTGGCAGCAAAGAAAACCTTCAGTTGTACATGAGACTGATACTTACCTTCAGTTGTACATGAGACTGATACTGCAGTTAGAACTAACTGAGAAGTGCTCTGCCCTACAAGCACCTTTTTGTTCAAAGCAGTGCTGTCTGCATGACTAAAAGCCATGTCTGTGTCATATAGATCATGTGCAGCTGGATTATTTACCTGGTGCTACCCTCAATGTGGTGATTCTGCTACTGGAAATAAGTATCATCTGATAACATTTCCCTTAATTTAAATGCATAAGTTTAACTTCTAAAATCGTCACACTTTCATCGACCTTGCTGAACACCTGCATATGGACCCACATCTTCATGTCTGGCATAATCATAACGCGAGACTGGGAGTGCAGGCATTTGGCAGTGGTTGTGGCTAGAGTCCAGTCACTAAATAAAGAGCAGCAAAATTGTGAGTAATCCATTGGAAATAGGTAATATTTGTTAAATACACAAAGCTATGGTGCTGCATTTATTTAATATTGCTGTATTTTGAGTGCCAGTTCTTTTATATTGTCACTCTGTGCTGCTGTTTCTAACTATAAGTGGTTACGGACTCGGGGAAACTAAAAACTGAGAAAAATAAAAATGGACATACTCATTTCTCCTGTTAATAGAATGTGTAGTTTGTAAGGGAAGATGGGTATGTCAAGATGAAGAGCCAGAATCCAGCTGAAGCAGGAAAGCTTCCACCCCAAATGCACATAGAGTGTGTATTATAACCTCCCAGTCAAAAGGTTGAGAGAATTAGCTGTAGTACTGCTGTTCATCAGGTCTATTTTTCAATAGTCACTGAGAAACTTTTCAGAGCAGTAGAATCTGAATGCAAGTACTGCATTTGGTTTCACCAGTATGTAAATTAACTTTAATAGAGGTTGTAGGCCATGTGAGCAGCTGAAACCATGTCTCTCTCCTCTCTCTCCTCTCTCATGCAAGTCTAGAAAGAACAGAAACCGGTTTCACAAGTGGTGCAAAGAAAGTTATTGGCTGGGCAGATGTTAATGTTATCAATTCCCTAATTGACCCACATAAGGCATACAATTACTTGTTTGGGAATGCTGTCGATTTGTGCATTAAGCCTTGTGTGTACAATATCTTTTATTAAATGGGATACTCAACATTTTCCAGTGCAAAAATTACTGGACTGAAGAGCGAGGCATAACTGAAGCCATTGGGTCAAATAGTGTTGTGTTGAGTGTAAAACAGTGCAGTTTAGTACTTCAAGTGACGTCGGCTCAGCTGCCTAACATTTAGAATAGTTTTGTGTGAAATTAATGCACAGGATTAAGCAAATTAATAGTGTGTGCATGTAGGAGCAATGCACTGGTGAGTGCAGTCGGAGTAGGTGATTTACACAGTCACAGAACCAATGATTTTTCACATTTGCAGAGGAGGTAATTTGCATATTCTTTCAGTATAGAATATGAAGGATCATGAACAGCATCCATTAATACAGAAATAGCAAATCCTAAATCTACTGAAAATAATTTAAAATGATATGTTGGTAAAAAATGCTACTGACAAGGTGACCAAGTGACAGGAAAAAAGTTCCACCAACCAGTTCAGGTCTATTTGACCTGTTATGATTCAATTGTTTAATCATGGGGGCTTATGTTCAAACCATAATGATTTATGGCAAACCATCTATGAAGTCTCTTGTTAGAAAGATTATATAAAGCACACTTGGGGGTTTAATGTAAAGAAAGGCATGTAACATATTTTGCTATGAAATGTCCAGATAATTTGTCAAATCTGTAACATATCCCATAAAAACAACTTTCAAGGGTGAAGTGGTAACTACTGAAATTTCAAATAGACAATAGTGTAAAAGTTGATTCAGATTTTTTTCATTTCAGTGATGGTCAGTATCCTGTGTTGAATTTTATTCTATATATTCTAAAGTCCTTGGTCTAATTTAATTTCAGTGATGGTCAGTATCCTGTGCTGAATTTTATTCTATATACTCTGAAGTCATTGGTCTAAGTAGGGTATCCCCATCATGCTTGTCATAGGTAATGGTTCACAGTTTGTTAGCCAAGAATTTAAAATAATCTCAGAAGTTTTAACACATTATATCATCACCAAAGTGTCCTCGATTGAGACAGCTATCCAAATAGTGAAGAACATTATGAAAAGCATCTAAACAGCTCAAAGTGGAACCATCACCTCATGCTTCCTGAACACAAAAATAATACACTTCAGTTCATAGGATTTTCATTTTCACAGTTGTTGAGGGGGATGAGGATAAGAACAAATCTGACAGCATCTTACAGTTTCAACCAGCAAAAATTCCATATAGCCAATTTGCATGGCAAGCTGTTCAGCATGCTGGGACTGGGAGAGAGAAGTTGACTTAACACTTGGGATAAAAGGAAGCTGGTGTCATTGGACAGGCAAATGCACCAAAGTCCTATGTTGTTGGATCAGAAGAAGGTTGAACCCTGAATAGTAGGCACCTATACCATAATTGAGTGCAGTCAAGTGTTTGAGAAACTTCCAATAAGGTGCAGTTAAGTCCGGATTTATCACAAATACCTTATCCAGGAGTGACCTACATTATGATTGGCACATGCATTCCATCAGTGTGACTATGTATTGGCTAGTGCCTCATTTTCCCCAGTATTGGCTTGATGACCATCTCCTGGGTGCGATTGTAGAACCTGCTATTACCAAATCATCTTTTACTAGTGATTGTAACTTGTTTATGTACAGTAAAATTACTGGGAGGGATAAAACAACCAAATGGAATGATTTTGTTACATGCTATAATAGCAAAGACTGAGTCATAGAGATGATGTAAAATTTAAAACATGCACTTTCACTTATTTACCGTATATATTCTGCTCAGTTATATACCTCAGGAGAAATGTATCTAGATATATATATATATATATATATATATATATATTCATATGTGTCTATGTAATATATATGTTTATTAATGCATGCACTGGGCTTGAGGGGAGGGACATAATGCAGGCCGTCATTGCTGCCCTTGCAATACAAATGTGTATGATTCTGCACCTGGAAACTCCTATGTCTCCTGTGCTGTAGGTGTTCACATAGGCTTTCTGAACTCCTATGCATACCAAAGTACAGTTAACACGTACTGCAGAAAAATGGCCAGGACAAATTAAATTTGTTTTATCTAGCACTTTTTTTTTTAAAAAAAAAAAAAAAAAAAAAAAAAAAAAAAAAGCTTTGGACAGTGATGAAGACTGACAGAGAAGTGACTGTGAGGTGGAAGTCATTATGTACGGTTTTGCTATTCACAGCCTGTGGCAGCCATTGCACACAGCCACATCCCTCACAACCTGGAAATTGCAAACGTCAGTACTACAGGAAGGGATTGCTGGTCAAGGTATGAAGAAATGATCAACCTGTATTGTGTATAGTGCCTTGAGTTCTTTTAGTTCCACCTCAACACCTAACAGGATGGCACCAGAATTGGTAGCTGGAAGGCCAGCTTAATATCGTATCCAAAAGATGACAGACCTGTGAATACACCATCCCTATTATACTGCACTTAGATTATATTGTTTTCAGTTAACACCAAGGGCCTTGTCTAGGATAGAATGCATAACCTTCAGGCTTGGAGGCAAATATGTTACCAGCTACTTCACATCCATTCTATGAGTGAAAACTTACTTCCAGTTACAATAAAGGAATACTTACAAATTTTGCAAAGTCTTGCAGGTCTGAGTATATTTAAAAATTCATGCCAAATATAGTGGTGGCCATCTTAACCATTTAGTTTATTGCTTTGTATAGAAAAGGCTGTTCCTGTGAACATCCGCTGTCACTCTAAAAAGTGTGAAAGATGGTGAGATACAATGCAAGAAACTCTATGCTGTGCTAAACTTGATGTGCTGTTAATGGATAGCCCCAGGCTCTATAGCTTAAGAATGGCAACGCCATCCATGTATCTGGCACTGCATTATGCACATCTCCATGTGGTCCAAAACAGCTGCCACTGATATGACCTTTACCGATATCCCATGAAATGGCACTGTAATTGCTGACTACAAGTCCAGAAGAGAGAGAGAGAGAGAGAGAGAGAGAAATTCCCCTTGGTTTTCTGCTTTGAAATACTGATTTACTACATAAAATTGTGTATGTGGCATGATTTCTGATAGCTAGAGAATGTACAGTACTCTGCAGGATGGAAGTGCTTCCCAGAAGTGGTTGGTGAAATGACATTGGCTATACATGATGGACAGATAACTGCTTCTCTGTGAGACACTTATCTGGCCATGTAGTCTTTAGAGGGTCTGTGAGCATGGCATGACAGTTCTCTGATGTGCATTGTAAACCCATTTTCTTAAGCTGCTCACCAGCGGGGACCAATGGTTGTTGCACTAGTGATAGCTACATATCCTGATGTGTATTCTGTTGTCGAATATATGCATTGGGTGACAATATCATGTCCTGCCACTGTTTAAAAGGATGAATTGCTGTTCACAGTACTTGGGACTGATCTAATGCTTGAAGCTGAAATTACAAGGTATATGTTTGGGGAATTGGTAGCAATTATGTGATTCCCTTACTCTCTTCATGCATATTGTTTGACTCGTGAAGAAAGTCATGTAACTGTCTGAAGTATTTGTGATTTCCTGAAAGCAGGCAGTTTTACATCATGGACTTAAACTATTAGAGAATTTTTTATTGGCTATGATGAAACTGGCTATGATTAAATAAGAAATTTGCACAGCCCCAATTTAAAACGGTAGTTAGGAGGTCGCATACAAGTAGTAATGGTAACTCTGGATAACCACTTCATTAATGTTCCTGAGATGATGATTTTTAAATAATACTTTTGAAGAACATTTTACCATTATGAGAATTGCTTATCACTATCAAAAGTAGCCATTACATTGTATATATTATGTAGCCTAGATAAATTGTTTTAACAAGAAAATGTTATATGTTACTCAAATGCTTCGAATATTGCAAGTTAGCATTCCATGTTGGTTTACTGAAGTGTAGGATTTGGAGTTCTATCTTAATTTTGTTGACTAAGGCGGTTAAACTTGGCTCAACATCTCAACTTTTATAGACTGCCTGACCCCTCCCACTTGCACATTATTAAACAAGGATCCATCTCCAGATCTCTTGATGATCAAAAGCTGATTTGGTATGAACCCTGTCACTCATTCTTCACAAAAACAGGTAAGTTCATTTTTTTCAGTTTCTTCAGTATTCCAGAGTTGGCATTCCTTCTACAGTTGCCTGTACAGGGTCCATTTCCTCTCTGATCTTTATTTCATAGTGGAGAATTTGATTTTGCCATATGGCAGAGATTACATTTGTCCTACAAGACACCTTTTTCTGCTAGCAGTTATCTCAGCTGAGAGAATTTCACTCCTGCAGGCCTCATCTTTAATCCTCCTTATCTAGTATTGACAAAGACACCGTCCCAGCGATAACCAATTCCTTGTTTAATGCTTAAAGTTGCAATGGAAAGTAATTTGAATAAACTAGGTAACTTACCGAATTTTTTTCTTATTATTCAAACAGAATATTGCATTATATGGATGTTCATAGACTGCCTAGATTTTGCTTGGATGAAATGGAGTCTCTATTTATTTTTTGTCTCATCCTTGAGGAAATGGGTATTAAGGTGATAGAATAGAATCAACTGTAGAAATTTATGTCCAATTGCGTTCAGTTTGCTGTTTAAAAGCACCACAAACCTTTGTCATCAGAACTCTGTACCTACCCAAGTAAGGTTATAGCCACTTTGCAAACATTCCTTAAAAATACATCATCTGAGGATATTTGTTCAGTGGTTACATGTTCATCACTGAATAGTTTTATTCAGGACATTCTAAGCTGGATGGGATCCTTGGGTCCAGATCTTCCTTCAGCATCACCATAATTTGGAACATTCCTTTGTAAGGATCCAGACAAGTTTCTGTCTTCTAGGTAACGAAGGTAGACATCTAACCCCTAGATACAGAAGTTGTTTATGTACATATCACAGTGATAGATCTGTATTTGGCAATTCCATCTTTGTTACCATGCCTCCCCCTTCACCCAGCCAGGCGATGGTTCCTTATTTGTACAGCATCATGTGTAAAGGTAAGGGGACGGGTGTCCTGGAAAGTTCTCTGTGATCACCCAGGTAATGAAGATGGAACTGAAGGTGAAGATCTGGCATTATGGTAAGTAACTTTCATTTAGCAAGGTTAGGTCCGTGCAGTAACTGAAAGTATCCTAGCAGAATACTAGGCTATCACCTCAGGGGGGCCTTTTAAGTCTAGCCATGTTTCCCAATAAAATTTGATAGTTTGGTTCCCAAGGGTAGATAGATGTATATAATCTCTCTCTCGTATGTGTATGTATGTATGTATGTGTATATATATATATATATATATATATATATATATATATATATATATATATATATATATATATATATGTGTCAGATCAGGGGTATATGTACGATTTCCCATCCACTGATTTAAAGTTTTACTTGAATAAGTGCAGGGATGAACTCTGCTTCACATGGATGGAGAGCCTCTGAGGCATATACCTGCATGTCCTATTTATCTTGTAGGCAATGTTTAGGCTCTTGGATTGTGTGTTCCTGAGTCTTTTTGTTAGGGGATGTGCAGCAGGTACATTAGGACTGGATTAGAGGATGGTTTGTAGGCCAGGCATAGGTCACTGCTTAACAGCTGTAGGAGACAAAATATAAGGACAAGGCTTTGGGATGATCTGCGCAGGACTTGTTTTCCACATCATGTATTCTTTTTGTGAGGAATCCTTGAGGACACTGTGGCCAGGTACATACCAAAGGGAGCATTGTACTATAACTGGTCTTATGAGAGCAGAATACAACTGACTAATGACCTGTTTGGATCTAGATGCCATAGTCCTGCTTATGAGTTTGTAACCAATAATGATTTCCTCCCTGCAATAGTTATATGATGGTTAAATGCCAAATCACTGCCTACATGCATTCCCAAATCCCTGACCACAGAGTCTACTCTGTGTATTGTCAGAGTAGTAGTTTGCTGGGGTGGCTATTTTTCTGAAAGATACTGTGATACACTTTTGGCATTGAGTTTTAGATTATGACTCTGGCACTAGTTAGTCTGTGGCAGGCTTCTTGGAGGATTTGTGTCTTGGGGGATTTGGTGACTCCACCCAATTTGCAATCCTCTGCAAATCTGGTCAGACGATACCATTGACATTAGTCTTGATGTCGAAGTAGATATCAAAGAGGAGAGGCCCCAGCACATGTACAATCTAATGTTTTAATGGATAGAAAAGTTTTCTCTTGACCACAAAAACTGCTTTAACCCGGCGGTGGTAATCACAGTCCCCCATATAGAATTTGTGCCTTTTGATCCCAATTATGAGTAGGTTGAGGGAACTTTCTGGCCGTGTACATAGCAGTGAACTGGATTAATTATTGGAATGAGATGGATATACATTGAAATAGAGCTGGTCAATGAGAATTTATTTGTGAATAGGTAACACAATCTGCGGTGGTGGTGCTGTGGTAGCGTTGTCGCCTCAGTTAGATGTTGCCCGTTTGATTCTCAGAGCGTCTTCTGTGTGGCGGCATGCGTGAATGGGCGTTCCTTCGCTGAAGGTTGTGCGTTAGGCCCAGCAAACCAGTATGTAAAAATCTACCGCCATTCATTAGTGGACCGGAGTTCCGCTGTGGCGACCCCTAACCAGGAAAAGCCGAAAGACTCAAACAAGTAATCTGCAGTGAATTTTAGTTACTCAGAATATTTCATCATGCTTAGCCTAGCCTGGTTATACATTGTCCCCTGCTGTGCTACATCATTCTGTCTGTTTTTCCTGTCTTACTTTATTTATTTTGGAATACTGGAATATAATATATACATATATTACCTGATATCTGAAAAATCATGTGTTGCCTCTGGTACACGTCACTTTTATGGAACTTCCATTTAATAAATACCCTCTTTGCCTTATAAATGTGGGTCATAACTTTTACTGCAGACATTTTACAGCTAATGTGCACCATTTAGTGGTGTCATAGTAATTGCTAATATGAGGTGTAAATCTCTTTAAAAGTTGTTGCTTAATTATTACAGAAGGAGATTAGAGATTATAGGTGCTTTAATAGCCACCACATTTTGGAAGTCGAAGTTTTGTCTCATGGTGGAGAACTTTATTTTAACATTAATTTTTTCAAGTTAGTAAAAATCCAGAAATGTGTTTTGAATACAAACCCTGTTCCATCTTTTGTTAAAAGCACGTTCTTTGGGTATGTTGCACTACATTATCTGAAAAAGGTCGAGGAAGTGTCTGTGATGTGTTTCTAAGACAGTTAACTTCCTCTTCTCTGTAGAAAAGTAATCATGAGGAGGTGTTCCTGCTGGAGTGTGACTTCCCTATATTTCTTAATGTTAAGCCAGGAAACCACAAATGGCTAGAAAAATATACACTTTTTGTCACATTCCCCACAACAGGAACACTATACATGGTCTGAGAAAACAACTTCTGGAACAGTTGGTGACAAACGCTGGGTAAACCCTATGCAAAAGACCAGTCACTAAAACACAGTCAAAGAAATGAGATTACTAAATCTCCTCAATGCCCATTATTAAAAGGGTACTGAGGAGGGCACTATCTTTGCTACATTTTTTTAAAGATCTAGGGGGTGTGAAGTTCTAAATGATGCACATGTGCACACAGATACACACAGTGTGTAGTTTGAGTATATGAGCACCGAGTTAAGTGTCTGGGTGAATATTTTTAACTATACTAACTTCCAGTCTTGTCAAAGTGCAATAAAGGTAGTAAGTCATACAAGGTTAGGGTAACAAGCAAATCAAAATGAGCACAAATGGCCTAAAAGCAAATAATTGAATGAAACCATAAGTCTGATTCCCTCAGCACTGAGCAGCATTGCTTTAAAGTAATTTGTTGACATTTATATATGCATTGCAACATTTGATGAGTCAAGTGCAGCAATGTATTTTCTCATTTAGTGTCTCTTACATATTTAGGCCATTTATTAAATAAAAAGCTTTGTAAGCATTTTAGTAAACCACAGCCCAAAAACTTCTAACTTTTTCTGTTGTAATGTTGTCGTAAGGTAACATGCAGTACATCCATGGACATTAATGGGGTACCTTTCTTATTGCTTCTCCTTCTCTTACTGAAGCTACTGCTATACTGTGTGGAAGTGTGCCCATCGATGTCTGTGGATGAAAAACTTTTTTTTTTTTTTCCCCCCATGTGCTGACATCTCTGAGGAAAACCTAGAACTCAAGTTCAGTGATAAAGTATGTAGTTAATTTTTTTAAGTGAAGAAACTGAACTTTCTTTCATGGGGGATAGTACTGTTTGGCAGTTTATCCAACATTTTATGTTGCAAAGGTAAGTGTACAATCACTGGCAAATCACTTTAAATAAATATTCAACATGATCACTGTTAAGTGCTGTGCAATATACAATATATAGGTACATTTTCAAGGGGATTCTAATGGGGGTGATCTAAGTGGGCAGAAAAACTGTTTAGTTTGTCAGCTATGAACTGCTAGTTACAAAAGTAAATGGTCTTTGCTGAGGTCTGCGGGTTGTGAATTGAGTCAGGATTTGGCGCATTAAGTATAGTGGCTGTTCGGTCCACTTAAGGCAATGGTTGTTTCAAAGTTGACATGACACACAGATTAGTTCTATGTGCAAAAAGAGATCAAGTTTAAGGGGGGAAATCTTAGTTTAATTGTATTGAGAAAAGTCAGACTGTATGAACAGAAAGAAAAAAAGATGATGATTAGATTTAATATTTTGACTACCAAACACAAGAAGTGCAGAATATGTGACTTTTCTGTTATTTTATTCTTTTCATAGAAAGAAAAAAGTAAATGCAGATTTCAATATTGGAAAAATTGAACATAGTAATGAAAAAGGAAGAAAGAAGTCTTAAACCAGTATAGCAGTAGCTTCAGTAAGAGAGGGAGAAGCAATAAGAATGTCTGTGATTTTCTTTCACTTTGTGTATCTTTTTACAATTTATACTTTAATACTTTTTTATTATGATTGTTTGTTTTGCTTCGCAAAACTTCCATTACATCTTTTAATGTACACATCACCTGGGTTGTGGCTGAAAACTGTCAGAACAGCTCACTTACCTGTTTGAAAAAAAAAAGAAAACAAAAAAAAAAAAACAAGACTAGAGGAACAGTACGCAAGCGGTAAAATAAAAAAAATATATATATAAGAGATTATTTAGATGCAAGGCAAAGGTAACAAAAGCAGTAAGAAATGCCAGGAGTTTTGAAGAAAGAGTTAAAAGAATGGGTAAACTAATTTAATTTAATGTCATTTAAATTTGAAACGGAAATTTTTTCCCCAGGAATACCCTCTGTACTGTACTGTTTAGTGCATGTTGGCAGCTCCTAAATCCTTTATCCCATGCATGGGTCCCCTGAAATTAGCTATGGTATGATTCCATTTATTCTCATTGGGGTAATGCAGGTATAGTGTTAACAACCATGGGAAGGATAAGGCCAGTCTCTCTAACCAAATGGGATGGGTTAATTTTTGCACAAAAAAAGGAAATTGCAAAGGCTTAAAATGGCTCATAAAGACAGCTAGCCAAGTACTTTCCTATGAACTTATAAAGAAATGTTTCTTTAGGTGCACTGGCCTCCTTGATGTATGCATTTTGTCTGAGCAGTCACATTCTGGGGGTGGGGGTATTCAGAAAGATTCTTAATACTGCATCACTTACACTAAATATTGCAGAAGAGTTAGCATGCCGTGGCCTAATGCACTTGGGTATGTATCAGGGTCAGCACTGAGCTGGCATGCCAGGGGAAAAGGGTTGTGAGGTAAATCAATGTAGCTCCATTAACTGTAGGCAGTACATTACTGCACTGGCAGTGCTATGGGTGATCATATGACTAGTTCTAAAGGCAGAAAAAGATGGCACACCCAACATTATGTGCAGTCACACACGCAGTTAAAGCACCTCATAGTTGCAACATAGGCACTGCAGGCATGCCATATATAGCAGCACAACAAAGTGCCAACATAATTCATTATAGAAATGGGAGGAAAAGGGATTTAAGGTAACTAGAATTGGGACAGGAGCAAGCAATGGAATACTCTCTCTTATGAGGGTAAACTGAAATTAACATCGGGGTGGAAAATGGGCACCTGTCCCAGAAAAAAAATGCCATTTTATTTATTTAGTTTTAATCTGAAGAAGGGTAGGGGGTGATGGTAGCAAGGAGCCTGTGCAGGAAGAAAAGTGAGACTAGAGGTATTGGCAGGAACAGGAAATGCAGACAGAAATGTATGGGAGGTATGGACAGAAAAGAGGAGCCAAAGTTAGTGTGCCTTGGACAGAGGGGGATATTTGTTGATGGGGAGTTAAACAGGATATTGAGTGTGATGCACAAGGAAGGGGGAGCACTATGATGGGGGAATATAGTGAGGCATGGTGGGCCTGACTGACCAGCCCAGAGGAACCCCCCCCCCCCCCCACAAATCAAGTCCTCTCTGTGGCTGACATCCCATGCAGGCTTGACCTCTGGTGGTATGAAGGATGGGGCCAGCCATCTGTATAACTCTGCTAACTGCACAAAGGGAGACACCAGGGTCTCAGTGCAGGTGTTCACCTGCTGGTCTGCCTAGCTCATGACCAGCTGCCAGATGACCCAGGAGGGCCCTTCTGGGCCATTTCCAAGGTGGATGCTCTATTTCCTACTGAGAGGTGGCCATAGAAACTACTACTGTGCCCTCCGGAACACCTTCCATAGCTGAACATTCATCCCTTTGCAGAGTAGCAGATCTGGAGACTGTTGGTGACCCAGCAGCAGGTACATTGGCTGCAGTGGGCCTAGATGAACACTGATGCACCTAATCTTGATCCACAGCTGACCCTGTAGATGGAGAAAATGGAGACAAAATACCACTTGTTTTAATACATGTGGGTATGACTAATTTATTCCAAATTTAAAAGATAGATACCCACCTACTGCACTTGTCCACTGTGCTTGTACTTTCTCCTTAGGCAAATTTTCCCGACTTACTGCTACCTCCTCTGGCACTGTGTTGTATGAAAAACAGACTGTAATCAGAGCAATTTGTCCCTGCCAATAAGCAGAAGAATAAAGTCTGAGTACAGTGGTGCAAAACTGGTACAAAATGCGTACAGATTAATGATGTCTCTCTGTCTCTGTCTCACACTCTGTCTCACTCACTCTGAGCAGTGGAATACTTTGGGTAACGGAGCACAAGGGCATATGCCAAGTTACTGCCCTGCTACTAGGGGAGGTCACTCTGACCGATATCAGAGCTCATAGCATATGTTACCTTGTTGTGGGGGGGGGGGTTGTCACCCTGTGGGGGAAGAGAGCATAACTGCATGATAAATTACTGTCCAGCTATGGTGGGGGCAGCTCACTCTGGCAGGTATCCGAACACAGGGGCATAGCAAGTTACTGTCCTATTGTCTGTGTTTTTTTTTTTTTTTTGGGGGGGGGGGGCAGTGATCTTTCAATTTCTGAGAAATCACGGGACATGCTACAAGAGGAAATGAGGCCTTTTTGCGAGACTTCCCATCATGTGCTATCAGCACAGTGTTGTAAGACCGTTGGCAGTGATGACAATAGTTATGGGTATGTTATATTACAGGGTGTTAGTAGTGGCAGTATATTAGACAAGTTACCAAATAGAGGCAGGTTGATGGGGTTGAGTCAGTGGTGTCTGCTAAAAGCAGTGATGAATACCCATGAACTACTGATCCACAGGTGTACACATCTTGTCATGGGATCAAAAGAATGCAATGGCTGGAAGAGTTGACTGCAGTGGCATCAAAGGTGTAACTGCAGACTTACACACACACACATGATGTGCATCCTTGATAAGGATAAAACAAACAAGTAGTTTCATAACCATGTGTGACAAGTAGTGATGCAAAACATCAGTGCTGTCGGAAAACTTTAATAGGGCAGTCGTACAAGTTAATCACAGGATCAATAATATATTGTGCTGCATGTCAAGACAAAGGCACAGGCATTACCAGGGACAGAAGATGGACTAGCAACAAAAGTGCACTTCACAAAGGTAAACAAGGTCCTAGTAACAGTGCCAAGGGCAGATAAGGGAATCCTCATTCCTGGCAGTAGCTTGGATGTGGAAGCCAGGCTGATGACTGACTGACTGCCTGTTTGTCTGTAAGAGATGCATTAGGTTTGTAATATGTTTCATTACTATTGTATTGTGATCTATTAGTGTGAATGGGTTATTCAGCAGAGTGGGTTATTCAGCAGAATGTGTTCAAGTGTTCTGGCTTGAAACCATGGTAGCCTGCATAATAAGGTGGGCATGTGCCCATAGGCTATGCAAATAATCGGCCTGTAAGCAGTATGTGTGCTACATGTTAGTGGGGGTGATTTTCAGTATTGTCACTTGTTTTATCTTTATTTTCACATGTTCCTGTGCTGGAGGGTGCAGCACAAGAGGTAGGAAAATGCATGTTTTCAGTGGCTTAGGATGACATCCTGGCCAAGTCTGACAGTCAGCAATGTTAACATTCCAGGGGTATGCACACATGAATTACAGATGTCATAACTGTGGAAGAGCAGCACGGACCTCTGGCATCCTCCTTGTTCAGCAGTGAAGATCCTGTCTGTGTTGGCCTCACCCAAGCTTCACAAGAGGCATCATCCTTGGGGGCATTAGTGAGCTGCACCACCTCTATAGGTATGTGCATCCACCATAAAGGAGAAGCGTATAGGTGGACATCGCTGCTATGACTTCAGGATTTCCCCCTTTAACATCAATCAGCAGATGTGCTGGTCAGTAATCCAGGCGCAGATAGCATCTCTGTGCATAGTGGCTGAGTGTATTGCATGGTCTACATGAGCATCTTCAGCTGGTAAAGTGATTGTGTGATGATTTGCAACAGATGATTGACACGGCAGATGCACTGGTTGAGGGCAATGGTGGCTACTTTTGCATCCAGTGCATTCTTGAACTGTGGCCATGCAAGTTGCTAGATATGTGGTACAGGGTCCCAGGTTGGGCATACACAGATGACACACACTGTTCCAGGGGGTACATCACTGTCAACTGTGGCTAGAGCTACCTCTGCCCATAGTCATGGACACTCTGGTTATGGCTAGTCCACTTCTGGCTCCACTGTGTCTCATTCTGTCGGCTGCTGTGGACCACCGAGTTATCACCATCTTTATTCCTTATTGGTCTGAGTACAGTACTTAGCTGTGGCCATTAATAGGTCATGGACACTGGCCATCTAGTGTCTCCCCATGCCCTTGGCCATAGTGGGGTTCCCCATACATGCCCCCAAAGTGTTATAATATTCACTGGACAGGAGGCCACCAGTTCTAAAACTATTCTGTGACCTCCACAATCTCATGACCACATCCACCTGCCCATAATCCTTGCACTTAATTTAGTGTTGTCTTCTGTTACACTTTATCAGTGTTGTCTTCTGTCACCATGCAAATGATGACTGTACCTTGCCAGTTCCTCTGGTTTGTGAAAATATGGTAATGTCGGTTGCAGTAACACACAGCCTGGGTTATTTAATACATGCATCCATTTTATTTTGTGTTCTCCATGGCTTGGTTCTTAGTCATGGACCAGATATCACCTCTTTCCCGGCATTGCTACTTACTTATGCCCACCTCTGCTTCCCGTGGAGTACTGCTGAAGCAGGTTTTTCTGCTTACTCTTCCACTGCTGCCAATGGTCTGTATGGTAGTACTGTGATGTAACTGCTTCTATACCACTGTATTTTGTAGCATGGTGCAGGTCATGACTGCCCTTCTGTAGGCCTCCTGTTACTTAACTGTAGCATGCCAGTAAGTGTGTCCTGGCAGTGGAAGTGAACCTTCATAAGTCTGAGCATATGTCTCTCTCTACTGTGGCCTGGAGTTAAAGAAAGGGTCATTGCCCATGGTTCCAAGATATATCCTGTATCGGCTACAACACATGATGGCAAATGCCATTATGAGTGGCGTGATGCTTACATTCTGTGGAACAATATATCAAGTACTATGTGGCTGGTATGCATGCACAAACTAAGTAGATGACCCTGTAAAAAAAAGTTGCCATAAACCAATCCAGTTCACATACAGCTAGATATGGGAATCGTGGGAACTACCCAGATACAGATGCATGGTATAGAATATCATGTGTAACTTGCACTTCTAGCAGTTGATGCGGAGCCTTGACGGCAGTGTTAGTGCAGTCCATTATCCCCAGGACCTCTGAGATTGGCTGTGTCATAGAATGCTCACATAGTGGTAGATGTACAACATTAGATCACTGTGCCAATAGCCTTAGTTTTATGGGTTATACCCTGTGAAGGATATGACCAGATGACAACCTTCAAAGCTTCAGGGTGATTTTCATGCACCATAACTGCTGTTGGGCTTGAGAATAGCTTTATAAAAACAGTGGTTGGGGTGTCAAAAACTTCAGAGATTTTTGCCACTGAAATGCACTCCCACTGCAGAATTTGAGGAACTGATGGGCTGCTAGCAATCCATAAACACTGAGCAATTAAGTACCCTTCTGGGGAAAACCTTCCACTATATAATCTTTCTAAGGAAAAATGGGGCCTTTCTTTAAAAAATATATATACTATGCTAGGAAACATTTATGTTATGGATGGTTATATCTGCCTAGAGATGTTTACTTTGAGAATGCTTGTGTGAAAAAAAGACTTATTGTGCTTTTGGTGGCTGTTACTGAAATTTTTAACACAAAACCTGAATTGTTTTGTCAGCAGGTATACTGGCTCACCAAGGTTCTGCTACCTGCCTGTTGGGCTTCTTGCTTGGCTTGACAGTGTATCAGTTGAGTACCTCTTGTTCTTCCTTCTGTCCTCTGCAAGAAGGAAATTGCTCTGGAGTCTTCTGGTGTGAGGATAGCTCCCTCACTGCCTCAGCCACCAATGGGCGACTGTACTGTGGCCAGATGTGGTCTTTGGACGGCTTATTGTTCTCTCAGTCCATCTGGTGTAGCTACTTGAGAAGCCAGTAAGGACTGACTGGTAGATGCTGCCTATGTGGATGTTGGGTTGCCCTCACTGGGCATGGAAGAACCACTCTTGTAGGTCTCTGGGGAAGGAGCGGATGAAGTCTTCACACATAGCTAGGCTAGGGCACCTGATTCATGGGCTAGTGTTCTGACTTGGGTCATCCTTTCCTGGAGGGGGGGTGGGTCTCCCTGGAAAAGAAAGCAAAAGATATTTTAAAGAATTCAGACATTAAAGATTTTCTGCATCTTGCGTGTATAATCAGATGTCCTTCTATATCTGTTGCAGTACTCTCTAACCTTAGGAATCTCCTGCCAAGGATAGCCCAATTTCTGGCCAGTATACCAAAGCCTTTAGATCTTGTGTGCGCTGTACATCTCCTATATGCTTCCTGCACAGGGCATAGGCTATAGAGGTTATGTACAGAGACAGGTACCCAGAACGTCTTTGCCACCAGTCTGAATGCCATCATCGCTAGTCTGTCTGAATGCCCTTTGCTGTGCTGAGTATCTAGCCATCAGATAACTGCCCCATTGGGGTCTTTCTTTTTTTCTTTTTATTATTGCTCTTTCTTTCCTTTGATTACATGGAGTTTGTGTCATCCAAGAAGGGAAAATGCCAGTGTGGGAGGCAGATTCCCCATAAAGATCATCATAAAGTGTCTTTGGTACTTCCCATGACCATACCTCCTGTAGTATTTGTAATACATTTGTGCCCAAGACTCCTAGATGCTGGTTGTCTTCCATGGCTATCTTTATAGAGAACCACAGGCTGAGGCAGTTTGCTCAGAGTAGCTTGGCAGAATTGAATAATCCTGAGTTACTGCCATTAAGTAAGAAGGCCAAGAAATATTGACTGGATTCTTTTGCTGTCCAGCCTCCACTGGACATCTCTCTAGAAGCCAGTGGTTGCTGTGTAGGCTGTCTGGTGTTGACTTTGGATTCCTTTGTCACCTTGTTGGAGGCCAGCATGGATCCTTCTTTTGCACATCCTCTGTTGCTTTGCAGATGTCTGCTCTGGACATCAAGGGGGGACCGCAGTTGATTTGTGAGGTCCTAAGGGGGGATTCCGCAGATTTTGGTTGGGGAAGAGGTTCCAGGTACTCTTATTGAATCTCAATGGGGTTCACAACTTCTAGTGGTAGGGCTGACGTCCTTACTAAGAAAAAATAGAAGACTAAACATTCTTCTGTATGTCCTAAAGAGCCTCAAAGGGAAGGCAGGAATTTACTCAAGGCCTGTTTAATGCCTTAAGGGCCCTGAAACCTCCAAAAGGAGTTTTGTTCCTAGGATTTGGAGTCTGATGAAGGGTCTTTGTCTTACTCTTCCCAGATGCCTTCTTTATTGTCTTATGGCTCTGATGAAGAGGTGTCCATTAGCCCTGAGTCTCCATTGGAGGAGATGTGTTTTGGGGACACAGTAACCAGAAGGATGGAATATTTTAAGGGTTTCTTCTTGGGTGTCTGGTATCCATAAGCAGCATTATAAGCTGCTTCAGGTGGACACTCCTAAACCTTCTGCAGTACCTCCTGTGTTGGCTGCTTTGTTAGACTGCCTTAATAGTTGCTTTTAAGACTCCTGATTCTCACCCCCCCCCCACTCCAGAGAACAGAGCTGCTGCCTTTGAGTCTGACATGAGGCATTACTCTTGGCTTCTTCTACAGTTTTTGCCTGAAGACAGTAAGGCTAAGTTGCAGGATGATTCTTTCTATAGTTAGACTCTCTTTGAGACTGCTGCTGCTGCTATGCTTAACTCCCTTCGAGAAAAAAGCTTTGTAGGACCTATTTCTGTATCCCCATCCCTAAGTTTGAGGAACTACCCTATGTCTGCTTTTCTTTGCAAGCAGCCTCGTCGGGCCACTAAAGGCAGGAAGGGTGGTAGGCAGTATCCTCCTGCACAGTCTTCCCTTGTTCCTGTGGCTTAGAGAAGCCTTTGGTTTCCGACAAGGCTGCTTCTTTTTGATGCTTTTTTTGTCTCCTCTTCCTAACCCTTGGCCAGGTTTCTCTGTCCCTTCAGCTCTTCCTCTGTCTTCCAAACTGTCATCTCATCACCCCAGAATCTTGGGTTCTGTCCATCATCATCTGTCAATGTTACTTCATGGTGTGGAAATCTCTCCCCCCTTTTTCAGGGATTCCTCTAGAGCGGCGTCCTCTCTTCTCAGAGGTTCTTGGCTCCATGGTAGAATAGGGAACTGTTCAGCCAGTTCCTCCTTACCAAGTGGGAAAGGGTTTTTACTCCAGAATGTACATGGTTCCTTGAAAGGGGTGCAGTTGGAGATGTATTCTGGATCTCTCCTTGCTCAACATTCCCCTTTTTGGATGCTTTCTCTTCAAACCTCTATCCTCTGTTACTGCCCCAGGCTTTTCAGTGTTCTTGGATCTGAAGGATACTTACCTTCATATTCCTGTTCACCCTCTTTCAAGAAGTTTTTCCATTTGTTCCTCTCATTTTCATTTCTCCGTTTTGCCCTTTGGCCTTTCTACTGCCCCAAAGGTATTCACAAAATGCCTAGCTGCTGTGATTGCCTTTTATAGGATCCAAGGCATTCAGATTTTTCCTTATTTAGATGACCTGTTGATTCAGCTCCTTATCCCAGTTGCCTGATACAAGCTCTGGAGTTCACCATATCTCTCCTTCAAAGTATAGGGTTCAATATCAACTTCCAAACATCTGTCTTTCCTTCCTGTTAGGATCATGTCCATCTGGGCTGCAGGATTCGGACGACAGTGCCAATGTTGGCCTCTCTTCCACCACCAAAGGATTTTTCCATGATGGTCTTCTTTCACTCTTTTATTTACCTGCCATTCCTGCCAGAGAGTTTCTTGGGGAGCATTGAATGGGGGCCAATCACCAGACTGTATATGAGGAAGCTTCAGTGGTACCTCAAGTCATTTGGCTTCAGCATTGCCATCCTCTGGATTTCTGAGTGCCTGTCCTTCCTGGTCTCAAGTGGGAGTTTGAGTGGTGGATTCTGCAAGTTTCCCCTCAACCCAGGTCTGCCCTTTCAGCCTCTGGTTCCTTTTCAAGAGCTGTTCACAGATGCCTCAGACATGGGGTACGGGGCTTCCTGTGGTCACCTAAAAATGCAGGCTCTTAAGCATTTTCAATCCATGTTCTGTCCAGGCCCCCTAAAGGTATACACAGACCACACTGTAGTGATGTGTTATGTCAACAAGCAAGGGGCACAAAGTCTTGCATTTTTAGGTTTGCTCTTTAGGCCTGGGTTCTGGCTATCCATTATCCGCTAACACTTCAGGCAGTGTATATTCCTTCAGTGCACAGACTAGAAGCAGACTCCTTGAGCAGGCTCGTGAATGTATGCTTCACAGGGACCTATTTCTGGGCATAGTTCATTGCTGAGTAATTTCTCAGGTAGATCTTTTTGCCTTCCCTCTGAACAGGCAGCTCCCTCTGTGCTGTTCCAGAGTTCCATGCCATCTGGCATGGGAAAATGACTGCCTTTCTTACTCTTCTATGGAGACGTTTCTCTATTCCTTTCTCTTCTTCCAAGAGTCCAGAAGATTCAGCTGGACTATCCAAAAAGCTTGCTAGTGACTTCCCCTGGCCAGATGCATTAGGATGAGGAACCAGTGCTGGCCCGGCCAAAAGGGAATCCCCACAGGTTATCTCACCTGTTAAACTTGCTCACAGAGGGCAAGGGGTCAGTCAGCCATCCTCACTTGTCCACTGTTCAACTGACAGAGTGTGGATGACTGGATTTTGATTCTTTAGGCACCTTTTTTTTCCTGAGGGCATGATCAGGGTTTCACATGAGGCAAGAAAACCTGCAATCAGAAAGTCTTGTGTCCAAATGGACAAGATTTGTTTTGTTTGGTGCCATGCTCATAACCAGGACCCTTTTCCGTGGGGGTCCCTCTGGTTCTGTCCTATTTCTGTGAGTTGCTCCAGTGTGGCTTGGCCTATTCTGTAAAGGCTCATTTATCGGCTATTTATGCCAGTCTGCCCTTGTATCTTTGTTTGGTTTCTTGTTTTGAGTTCAAATAGTTTCTTAAAGGCATCTGCATCTTAGGCCCCCAAGGAAGCCTATTCCACCTCATTGGGACCTTTAATTTTGTTTTGGGGAAATTGACCAAGGCTCCTTTTGAGCTTGCAGTTTTTCAGCTTCTCAGCAATATTATACCTGATCAACTCTCTTGTTGCTTACTCTTCTTTCTGCTCAGATGGTTTCTGAGATTCAGGCCCTTATGGCATTCTTTGAATTTTATTTCACAGGGTCAGTCTGGCCCTTCATACTAATTCTCCTTTTTTGCTCAAGGTTGTTAATGAGTTGTCCTTGAATCTTATAGTACAACTCCCTTTCTTTTTTCCTTTCCCTCAGTCTGCTAGTAAGAGGGTCCTGCATACATTGGATTTACACAGACGGCTTAGGTATTTATTTGGATAAAACGAAGGCCATTTGTAAAGCTAACCAGCTTTTGTTTCTTTTCACCCCAGGACATTGAGTTTGGCTGTTTTCTAAGCAAGCTATCTCCTCCTGACTGGAGCTATTTCCTTTTGTTTTTCTTTTTGTGACAAGTGTCTACCTACTTCAGTTAAATCTCATTCTACAAGGGCTGCTGCATCTTCTGGTGCTTTCATCAAGAGTTTAGACACCAGTTCCAGTCTTGAAGCTGCTACTTTATCTTCACTGCATACCTTTACTAAACATTATAAAAATTGGATATGGTTTCTGGGATCAGAACAGATTTTGCTAGGGCCATCCTGAATGGGTTTGTTGAGGGCTCTTCCCAGCCTTCTACCTCCCACTGCTTTTCTTCAGCTGAAGAAAATTGCAACAGTGATATAGTAGGAAATGGTACAGTTGTGTAAAATGTTACAGTAACCGTAGATTTCCTTGTCTTCACTGTTACAGTATTCAGTCCCTCCCTCCATCTCCCTTTTTTTCTTTTGGGCTTTGATTTGGTTGCCCTTCTGGCTGGGGGTCTTCCCTTTTCCTTCTGCATTTTTTTCCTTCTGGATGTGCATAGCCTCCTTTGTCCTATGGAGACTGTTCTCTGCTGAGGAAATTCAGTTCTGGGTATCTGTGTCCATACATCATCTTTATGCTCTAGATCTCAAATGTGCCATATATCCTGTATGGGACTCGTGACATAAAGGGTTTAGTATACTGACCAGGCATTGGGGTATACTTGGTAGAGATCCCAAAGGTTAAACGAATATTGCAACAGTGAAGAGCAGGACATCTACTAATGTAAAATTTTACACAACTGTACTTTTGTTTTGCCCCTGGGTCCATCTGCTGTATTAAGGGTATTAACAAAGTGTCTGGCTCCAGTAAATTTCTTACTGCAGACTTCAAGGCATTCATATCTGTATGATCGTCTTATATTTGCAGACTTTTTTTCCACTTGTCAAGCTTTCCTAACATTTGTCAAACTCTAACTGAAGTAGACTTGCAGAAATAATCTCTCATCCCTTTCCATGGAATGGTTTTTCTGGGATGGCTTTTGGATACTACCCTAAAAGAGGTTTTCTTTCACTAGACAAAGTAGAACTATACAAAGAAATCTTCTTCCAAAACTTTCCCAACCGATCCCAGACACATGCCAGGGAATTTGTCTTGATTCTGGGTTTCATGGCCTCTGATTTTCCTGGTTCCTTAGCTAGACTTCACATGAGAAAAATTCACTGTGGTACCTTAGGGTCAAGTCTCTGCATTATCTCCTTTATCCTTTCGGATATCAGTGCTAGAGTTGGTGAGGAGGTCTGCCCTTCTGTCTTCAGTCCATCTTCAGTCTGGTAAAACATATGCCCCTGACATTGCTTGGAGGGCTGTATTTCAAGGGGTGAAAGTGCAAAGTCTGTGGAACAGACAAAAGCTCACAAATATCAGAGATGCCGGTAGTAATTGATGCTTTAAAAGCCTTAAAAAAATCTGGTCCCCAGGACAACTACAAGTTATCACAGACAACATAAAAGTGATGTGGTATATAAACAAACAAGGGATACCAAATCTTGCCTTCTTTGTAGATTTGCCATGATAGGCTGGGAAGTGGTAATTCAGCTCATTTTGACTCTTGAGGCCTCATGCATTTTTTCAAAGCAAAACATTGTAGCAGACAAGTTGAGCAGAACCATGACAGACCTTCATGATTGGAAACTATACCTGGGGTTCTTCCAATAATGGATCCAGATGTGAGGAGCACTTCAAAATACAGTTAAAAAAATTCTTCTCCAGGATACCTTGCAAACAGACCTGAAAGACAGATGCTTTGTCATTCCCCTGAACAGGAATGTTCCTGTAGGTTTTTCCATCCTTTCAACTGATACACAGGCATCTTCTAAAGGTCTAGAATGACTTTCCAAAGAGAGCTATAGTGACTCTCTTTTGGCCTAGGCAACTGCAGATGTTCATCGTGTTACCTTGCTGCAGTCATTACACTTGGGTTATCCTGCCGTCAGGCGGTCCCGCAGTCTGCCCGAATTCCAAAGTCTTGGTCCGGCGTCGGTTGCTGTCACTTCTTCCCTGACGTCAGAGCACCAGGGGTATATCAGAGGCATCCAACGCCATTTTTCTCAGTCTTTCTTGCCGCGTGGTGCCCGAAGCAGAAGCAGTTCGTAAGTGCCAGTCGGCAGACACCTGAGATTTTCGAATCGAGTTTCAGTCCGAAGTCTTCAAAGCTAAGTACCCCGTTTGGGAACCTTTTCTTGCCTCAGTCAGATGTCAGAAAAAGTTAACAATTGCATTTCTTGTGGGAAGCAAATACCTCATAAGGACTTTCATTCTTTTTGTATACCTTGCCTAGGCCCAGACCACGACGTCACTGGTTGTCTGTTTTGTGCTAGGTTCAATAAGCGAACTATAAAACGACGCTTTGATTTCGCACAACACTACTTCGGTAGAAAATTTAATTACACTATGCCGTCAGAGCAACCGACTACCGGCGTGCATAAAAAACGCAAAGATAGACAGGCAGCCTAGATCCAAGCCAGACTCTGAGGCCTCGGCTGGGCCGGTCGCCGGTTCTCTGGTTTTCAGTGAGGCGCCTATGCAGCCCCTGGCTACCACTGAATTGGATCCCCAGACCGCTTCAGATCCCCCAGCAGAGAGTTCTAGGCCGACGCAGCCATTTTCTTTAGGCCCTACTGACGACATTGCAGTAGGGGAAGCCGGTGCTGTAGAAACGCCTTCGGTTTCTGAAGGTGTCCTGAGACTGACTACTCTCACCATAAAATCTTATGCTAAGCTTAAGACTCCTCTAAAACCAAAAAAGCCTACACTTCAGTCTCCAGGTCAAGGCCCTATGCGTAAGAAATAGATGCTTAAAATGGCTGAAGATTTGATTTCTTTGATCAGGGGTCCCCCCCCCCCCCCCGACAAAAGGCCTAGACAAGAGTAGGATTATGCCTCCTCTGATCAAGTGTCTGTTTCCTCAGGCTCCTCTGAGGAACAGGATTACTCATTTCCCCTTATGAAGATTCTGATGATGAAGACTCCATTCCCTCAGCTTCTCCCCCTGAAGATTATTCCTTTGGGGAAACCTTGCATACCATGAGGGAACATTTCCACTGGGAAGGTCAGGACTACTCCAACTCAAAGAAAAGGCTCAGAGAGTTTCTTTTACTCCCCCAGCACAGACCACTTGCTATCCCCCCAGTTTTGGACATTGTGGATGATGTTTTCTTAGAATCTAGTCTAAACCCAGATTCTCTGCCTCCTGCTCCAGCCAAACCAGATAGATACTATAGAGTGCCTGACTCGCACAAATTCCTTTACAAAAGCCCTGTTGCTGATCCAGAGACAATCTCCCAGGGTCCCAAAGGGGCTAAGGCTTCTATGGCTAAAAATCCTGTACCCTCAGAAAGGGACTCTAGAGCACTAGATAGGTGGGGGAAGAAGGTTTACACCTCAGTTACTCTAGCAATGACGGCATTAAATTGTCAATGTCACATGCTTAAATACCAGCAATTCCTAATGTCTCAAATAAAACAAAAGATGGGCACGCACCCTCAACAGTCTGAGTTCAAGGAAATGCAAGATCTGTTGCATACAGCTGAACAGGTGGGCAAACATACTTTACAATGTGGTTTTGATGCCTTGGAAGCTTCCTCTAGAGCAGCTGTTACTGGGTCTGTTATACGTAGGCATGCTTGGTTAAAGGAACAATCTCTGCCTGATCATGTTAAAGCAAAGTTACTGGATGCACCCTTACAGGAGGATGTCTTATTTGGGGTTAAAGCAGAGGAGGTTTTAAAGAAAATGGAGGATAAGGCAAAATCTATGCAGACTGTCAAAGATTTCTTACAGGTACAGCCCCCATGCTTCAGCAGAAATTGGCCAACAAAAAATTGGTCCTTTCCAGCTTCTGACAGATCACAGAGGGGTAAATACAGGCACCCAAGGGGCAGAGGACAAGCACAAATTCCTTACAAACCTCGCCAATGGGGCACTGCAACACAGAAGGGAGGAGAAGACTGGTCCCAAACTACTAGAAGGCAAACACAATGACTTAAACCTCAAACTGCCAAGCAAAACTCTCTTGGCAGCTCCCTTGGGAAGAAAATTAGCACTTTTTGCAGACAAACTGGCGCATCATCACAAAGGACAAATGGGTCCTAGACATTATCTCACGTGGATACAGATTCCATTTCCACACCTTGCCAAAGATAAATGGAATGCCAAACCTGCCACAAAATCAGTGGGCAGAGGCACAAAAACAAAGTGCAGCTCTCATGAACATGAGTCATTCAACTGGTACCTACACAGGAGCAAGGCCAAGAATTTTACTCAAGGCTCTTTTCTAGTCCCCAGAAAGGACAATGCTTGGAGACCCATTCTGGACCTTTCAGTTTTAAACACCTACTTGCAAGTACCCAAATTCAAGATGCTAACACTACAGCAGCTCCTTCCCATGTTGGGCAAGAAAGCTTGGCTAGTAACGTTGGACCTCAAGGAGGCATAGCTGCATGTTCCTATCAGACAAAATTGCAGAAGATACCTCTGTTTCATTGCAGGTTCAACCCATTACCAATTCTCTGCACTGCCCCTTGGCTTATCTACTGCGCCCAGAGTCTTCACAAAATGCCTGGCACCAGTAATTGCATACTGCAGACAGAGGAATTCAAATATACCCATACCTGGACGACTGTCTCATCCAAGCAGAAAGCAAGGACATTCTCTTACAACACCTGGCTTTTGTAAAACATCTTCTAAGTTGCCTAGGGTACACAGTAAACGAAAAGAAATCAAAACTAGTGCCCTCAAAAAATATGACATTCCTGGGTGCCAGCTTGAATACAACGGCTCAGATGGCTTATCTGATGCCAGACAAACAACTACAATTAACTCAATACTTCAGAACAATGGCAACAAAGACCCAACTCCCTGCAAGAAAAATTCTGCAGGCCTTGAGCTTCATGGCATCTTGCATACTACTAATGCCATTTGCAAAACTGCATATGAGGAAATTACAATGGTACCTAAAAAGCGTATGGACTCAACACAGCCACAGCTTGGAAACAATGATACCTCTCATTCCCTGCCTTCAACAGGAGTTTCTATGGTGATCACAGGCATGTCACCTCAAGGGTCAGCCTTTCACCCTACCCCCAGCCAGGCAAACTATGACAACAAATGCATCTGACTATGCCTGGGGGGCACACATGGCAGGATGGTGCGTTCAAGGCATATGGACTGCAGATCAAAGGAATCTGCATATCAATCAAAAAGAAATGCTAGCTGTACAAAATGCTCTGACAGCCTTCAAGGACCTCTTACATCCAGGACAGCTTATCATAAGGACAGACGACACCACAGTAATGTGGTACATAAACAAGGGGGTACACACTCCTACCCTCTATGCAGGCAAGCAATGACCTTGTGGAACACAGCACTGGCTTACCAAGATGCCACATTTTTTGATTTCCTGTCCTTGCCTATTTAAGTAGTACAGTGTGAAATATTTTCTGCTTAAAAACCTCAGCTTTGGTCGGCTAAGAACTTGCTGTATTCAACTGGACGTATAAGAGAATTTAAGTACCTTTATCTTAGTGGCCTTGAAACTGCCCGCCCCTCTTGTAAATTTGTGTTTGGATACTCCTTCTGGGCCCATCTCATTTGCTCACTCAACTGAGTGCAGTGAGATCATATTCTGATTTCAGGCACTCCTACTGTGTACAAAGAGGGCATCTGGGAAACAGAAAAAAAAAATTTAAGCTTGTTTCCTGCCTTTCCTGTTAAGTGGTATAGACCATTTGTAGGCTTCTGAGCCCCCAAGCCCTTCTGTGTTGGAGGGAAGCCTTCTAGCTTAGTTTTTTTTTCTTATGACTAGCCAGTTTTCTAGTTTCAGCACTCAAATCTGTTTCTTTGATCTTGGCACTTGTTCAGAAAAAAAAAATTTCATCTGCTTTTACTGTACTTGTGTTTCTACCTACTTTATTTGCATCATCTTAAAAGTACTAAATTGTATTTATTACTGCTTGGTGTAACTCATTCTAAGCCTTTTGGTTTAAACACTTGGGCTTCGGACCAGTTGTTTTGCACTTAGAGGGTTTGTGGTCTGCACTGTAGTGGCAGAACAGGTAGCTTACATCCTTCTAGGTTGGGAACTGCTGATTGAGGGCTCAGTGTCTGTTATTCTAAAAGTGTATTAATTCTGGTTTAAGCACTTGGGCTTTCAGGCCAGTTATTTTACATTAAGAGGGTTCGTGGTCTGCACTCTTGTGGGAGGAGAGGCTGGACTCTGCCCTTCTGAGCTGGGAATTTCTGGTTAAAGGCTTATAGTGCATGCATATCTGAACTGCTTCTTACTGAAGTTGGTGCGCCTTGTTTGCTGTGGCATAGACTGGATTCGGGCCTGCTGGATCTAGCTTTGTTTGTGTAACTTGAGCACTAATCCAGGCATTCTCTAAAGTATTCAATTGTATTTATTACTGCTTGGTAGTAACTTGATTAAAGTGTAGCTATCATTCTATGTCTTTTGGATTAAGCACTTGGGCTTCAGACCAGTTGTTTTACATTAGAAAGGTTTGTGGCATGCACTGTGGTGGCAGGACAGGTAGCTTTCATCCTTCTAAGTTGGGAACTGCTGATTGAGAGCCCAGTGTCTGTTATTCTTAAAGTGTATTAGTTCTGGTTTAGGCACTTGGGCTTCAGGCCAGTTATTTTACATTAAGAAGGTTCGTGGTCTGCACTCTTGTGGGAGAAGAGGCTGAACTCTGCCCTTCTGAGCTGGGAATTTCTGGTTAAAGGTTTATAGTGCCTGAATATTTGAACTGTATCTTACTGAAATTGGTACACCTTGTTTGCTGTAGCATAGACTAGATCCAGGCCTGCTGAATCTAGCTTTGTTTATATGCTTGTTGTTTGTTTGCTTGTTATTTCCCTGGAACGCTTATTCCACCTAATACGCGGCTTCTCAGCGCTTCTGTGGATCACTAGTGATATCTGCATTGCTTACTGTACTTATTTCCTTGTTTCACTTGAAAGAAAGTTACTGTTTGTCGTTTTTGCATTTAAGTTACCTGGAACTTGCGCGCTAAAGCAATTATATAAGTCGGCACTAAAAATTAAAAGCACTACACCCTCACTCCCCACTGGCCCTTGTTTTCAATTATTAAGGAATTCCCAATATTATTCTAGCATGTCCAAAGGTCAGTTGTCAATCTCCTCTCCGGTCCAGCTGGTGAATCTGGGAATCTTGAGGCAATGTTACAACTGCCTCATGTACACAGACAACCCTCTCCTCCTCCCAACAAATTCCAAAACTTGAGAGATGCAACCATATAGCCAAACTGGAGGCTAAGCTCTCTCAACTCAGTACTGGCATAACCAGTCAGGAGGAGAAGGAAACCACACTCACTACAATTCCAGTCTCACATAGACCTACCACGACAGCAAACCAAACACATAATCACACAAAAACATACTCGGAGGCTCTAAATAAAGATCTGCCTAAGCAGCAGAGACCTCCAAAGCAGACACCCAAGCAACCGCTACCCCAAAACAAAACACGTGCAACACATATCTCACAAAGCCAGTGTGCCGAACAGTCACAGCCCTTAAGACTAAACAACACACCTGATACACTTATAATAGGTGACTCTATCGTCAGGCACACTGACGTTCCGCTCACCAGGCTGAACAAGGAGAGGGTCATGGTGAGCAACCTGTCGGGCGCTAGGATCCGCCACATAACACAAGCACTCGGGTCACTCCCAGGCAAGTACAAATATGACTCTGTCATTGTCCATGCTGGTGTGAATGACCTGAGACGTACCTCCCTGGACTACATGAAAAGAGACATAAAGGAGCTCTCTGAGCATGTAGCCCAGGCCGGTATGACCCTGACCTAGAGTAGCATCTTACCCTCACCAAGAATGATGCCACAATATAAAGACAAGATGATCAATTTCAACAATTGGCTTAAGTACTGGTGTCATTCAAAGGAGATCCAATGCCTGTCAGCTTGGGATGATATGCTCGACAAGCCACGATGCTTCGCTAGGGATGGCTTGCACCTGTCACCCCTGGGCTTTCAGATATTGGCAAAGGCTATTGCTACCCCCATAGTGCCTTTTTTAGGCAAGGCTCAAAAGACAAACCCACCTCCATAGGTATAACAAGGGATAAGAAACTAAGAGTAATGCTACTCAACGCCAGAAGTCTAAACCTCAAGATGCACTTTTCGAAACTCTCCTTAGCATGGAGAACATAGATATCTGTGCAGTAACAGAAACCTGGTTCAGGGCTCCCGAGAGCACCCCAGCACTACCAGGTTATACCTCATACCATGCTTTTCGGCCCCAAAACTTGGACTGAACCACAAAAGGAGGGGGAGTATCGATATTCATCAAAGATACCCACACCTCCAGGTTGGTGGCAAAGCACGAAGCATCAGAGACTATCCATGTGCAACTAACAGTGGGTAAAACTACCTTCCAGTTTATAGCCTGCTGCAGACCACCCTCCCAAACCCAGGAACCCCACTCTGCCTTTCTGAGAACACTGGAAAATATGAAGGTCTCTCCAAACACCATTATATTGGGCGACTTCAACTACCCAAACATAGACTGGGAGCATTACTCTAGCTCCAACACCCTAGCCCAAAGGTTCCTAGAATTTATAAACTCAAATGCTATGGAACAACTTGTTACCACTCCCACAAGAGGGGAAAACATACTGGACCTGATCATCACCAACATGGGGACTCTATGCTCCAGACCAGAAGTGTATCCCTCACTGGTAAGATCAGACCATAAACAAATCTCACTGGATATTCGCATCCCGACCCCACCCCCTGCCCAGAAAACCACAGTGAAAAACTTCTCTAAAGCAAATTTCACACTCCTTAAAACCGAGGTGGAATCCTTCAAAGCCCCCGGGCCTGTGGAAAATACGGCCCAGACCGCAGAATCCTTTATAAACGCATTCTATGAACACCTTCAAGAATGCATGGATCATGCGATCCCAAATAAAACCAAGACCCAATCTTCCAAAGGCAGACGTCCTGTCTGGTGGACCCCAGCCATAAACAAAACTATACAATAGAAGGAGGAAGCTACTAAATGATGGAGCAAAATCCCAAAAAGGGGAGGGCATCACTGATCAGTATTAGCAAAAAACTACGGGCACTCATAAAATTGTCTAAGGCCAGCTTTGAGAGAAAAATTGCACAGGACACTAAGGATAATCACAAGGCTTTCTTTAGTTATGTTAGGAACCTGGGTGGTAATTCCCAGATATGCTCAGAATTAGTCCAAAATGACAAAAAATACACTGAACCCACAGACATTGCCAACATCCTAGCTGACAGGTTCAGCACAAACTTCCATTGACGAGGGGAAGGTGGTCCACAGCCTAACTGGACCTTGCAAAAGCCTTCGATACAATACCCCACTCGGGCATTATAGATAAGCTCACCAGCTTAAATATAAACCCCTATGTCACTAGATGGATTGCAAACTGGCTCAAGGACAGAACCCACATGGTTAGAATTGCTGGAGCCATGTCAGACTCCAAACCAGTTACAAGTGGTGTCCCACAAGGCTCAGTCCTGGGACCTCTCTTGTTCGGTATATATTTCTCAGAGGTACAGGCCAACACGGAAGGACTGTGGCTGACCAAGTTCTCAGATGACTGCAAACTGGGCTCCATAATCGACTCTCCAGCTGACACCAGCATCCTCCAAAAGGGCCTCATAGAAACAGGCAACTGTTGCCAGAGTCATGGCCTCAAGCTAAATGCCAAAAAGTGTATAGTCATCCCCTTTGGCAAAAAGTGTGCCCACAAATTACCACATAGGTGGTAATCCATTAAGTACAGAAGAAGTCATTCGGGACCTGGGGACCCAAGTTGATAGCAATCTCTCATTTGACAACCACGTGGCCAAAGTGGTTAGAAAAACATTTTATATAGCCCACCTAATCATGAAGGGATTCACATCTAGATCAGGGGAGGTCATCGTGCCTCTTTACTCCTCCCTCATCAGGCCCATAATTGAGTACAATGCCCCTTTTGGGATGTACCTTACCAGACACCTGCAGCAACTGGAAAGACCCCAAAAGTACCTCACCAAGAGGATCAAAGGGCTCAAACAGATGCCATATGCTGCCCGGTTAATGAAACTCCAGCTCTACTCAGTGGCATACCGCCTGTTCAGAGGCTATCTGTGCCTGACATATAAAGCCATGTCCAACCCGGAATTAATGGACATGCTGCACCTCAGAAAATCCAAATCCCATCGAGCTACGCTGAGAGACTTGAACCTCAGCACTGAAATAAATAGGACATGCTGGAGGGACAGATTCATAACCCAGAGGCTCCCTTCACTCTGGAATAAAATCCCAGTCCAGGTTAGGCAGAGTCCCTCATTGACTCTCTTCAAGAGGAATCTTGATGAGTGGATGGAAGATCGTAGGTTTACCCTGGGTATCACTTCTGTGTCACTATTAGACAGAGGCACAGTATACTAACCTCGAAAAGGGCATAGCAAAATAAATTAAATTTAAAATGGGTGGCGAAAGCCAAACACATTCTGGCTAGGCTTATAAATGCCCTAGGGCAGATAGCCTAGTATGAACCTATGAACCTAATTACAAGCTCACTTCCTGCCAGGAAAAAAGAACACATTGGCAGACGACCTAAGCAGAAACATCATGGATCCCCACGAGTGGAAACTGGATCCGCAAGTATTCACAATGATAGCTCAAAAATGGGGGCTCCCAGACATAGTTTTGAGGGCTGGCAAACAGGTCTATCAGCTAACAAAATTTTGCACAAGGACTTTTCACCATCAAGCTGGGAAAGTGGACGCACTCTCATCCAGTTGGAAAATGCTAACAGTATATGCCTTTCCTCCATTACCCCTTCTCACAAAGGTGCTACTGAAAGTCAGGATGGAGAGACCCCGAATGATGCTCATTGCCCCAGACTGGCCACCCCAGCACTGGTACCCACTATTAAGGAATATGGCCTAGGGCCCACCATGGATTCTACCACAAATTACCCACCTGCTCACACAGCAAGACAATCAGATTCTACACAGCCAGCTCAAAACCTTAAACTTGGCTGCATGGCAAATCACCTAAGCAACCAGCCAGCTCCTCTCTCACAAGCTGTTATGGATGTTATTCTGGAGGCCAGGAGGCCCAACACCAGGAAAGCCTACTCAGACAAATGGAAAAGGTTTTGCGCCTGGAACCAAGCTAAAGGCCAAAATACCCTTCAGCCAGACATACCTCAGATTCTGCAATATTTAACTGAGATGTTACACAAAGGGCTTTCTTTTTCATCTATTAAGATCCACGCCTCAGCTATTTCTGCTCACTACAACAAGGATCCTCCTTTATTTTCACATCCACTCCTAAGGCAGTTTCTCAGAGGGAACAAAAACATTAGGCCTCCTAGGAGAGCACCAACACCTACTTGGGACCTCAACTTTGTTCTGGAAAAACTCACGCCACCTCCTTTTGAGCCATCTTTCTCAGCTGACTTAAATTTTATATCATGGAAGACTGCCCTGCTGCTAGCAATTACTTCAGCTAGAAGAGTTTCAGAGCTTCAGGCACTAATGGCAGTAGAGCCTTTCCTCATTTTTCATCAAGACAGAGTTTCTCTACGAACTAACCCCTCTTTTATGCCTAAGGTGGTATCCAGTGTGGCTCTAAATCAAACCATCCATTTATCCACCTTCTTTCCAAATCCACAGAACAAAGGAGAAAGACTCCTGCATTCCTTGGACATTCACAGGCAGCTACGTTACTACTTGGATAAAACTAAGGTTTTCAGAAAATCTGACCAGCTTTTTGTATCCTATGCTACAGCATCACAAGGAAAGGCTATCTCAAAACAGACATTTTCCAAATGGATAGGACATTGCATACGTTTTTGCTACACCCACCATGGAAAACCAGTTCCTACTACCATAAGGCCCCACTCTACCAGGGCTACAGCTACATCTACAGCCTTCCTCAGGGGGGTGCCAACCAAGGATATTCTGGAAGCTGCAACTTGGAGTTCAGTACACACCTTTACCAAACATTACCACTTACCACTTTACTCTAAGACTAGAGCTGGCTTCACCACTGCAGATTTGCAGGGCCTCCTAGCCTCCTCTAACCCTGTTTGACTCCACCTCCCATCCTTAGCTTTGGGATTCTACCCAAGTGTGATGACTGCAGCAGGGTAACACGATGAACATAGTACAGTTTTGTACCTACCATAAATGTAGATGTTTGAGCGTATACCCTGCTGCAGTCCAGGTTACCCTCCCTCTATCCTCTCTGAACTAGCTGAACTTGTCTCATTTTATTTTTCCATATAGCTATATGTGTGTGTGTGTGTGTGCATATGTATATGTGTGTATGTGTGTGTGTGTGTGTATATATATATATATATATATATATATATATATATATATATATATATATATATATATATATATATATAATATATTTTTTGCCTACCTATTAGGGTCACCTGACATCTGGGGCAAGAAAAACTGAAGAAAATGGCGTCAGATGCCTCTGATATACCCCTGGCACTCTGACGTCAGGGAAGAAGCAACAGCAACCGACGCCAGACCAAGACTTTGGAATTTGGGCCGACTGCGGGACCGCCTGACGGCAGGATAACCCAAGTGTGATGACTGCAGCAGGGTGTACACTCGAACAGCTACATTTATGGTTAGGTACAAAACCTGTACTTTCTTACTGTTGATTGACAGCCTGGATAATAGAATTGTGATACCCTTTAGGCACCTTTTTTTTCTGAATATGTGCAGCCTGTACTTAAAGTAGCAAAAAAACAGAAACAAACAAAAAAAAATTAGGAAGTCTTATACGAGTACATGGAACAGATTTTCTAGTTGGTGCCACACTAAGATCCTGGACTGTTGTAATACCAAGGCATTCCTGATTCTAGAATATTTGTGAGTTCTCTTCTGGCCTATTTTTACTCCTCTATCAAGATCCATCTTTCGGCCATTTCTGCTTGTCTGCTCCTAGATTTATTTATTTCATTTTTTTTTTTTTTTTATATTTGATTACTGGGTAGTGTCTGACTGGGCACGTAGCCTGTTTTCAGTGGAGACCTAGGGAGAAAAGCTCCATTATTAAGCTATATAGATACATAGATTTAAGGTTTGTAATATTGAACAAAATCACCAAGTAATACATAAGTTGTCAGCATACAATAATTGATATATCTTTTACAAATAATACGTGAAACAATATTGATAACTTATTACAAATAAAGCAAGACAATATTGATACAGTGGAAGCTGTATCAAACTTGGAAAACATTAGACTTATGGGTTATAGGAACCTGAATACAGAGCAGTGCATCTTATGAAGTGTGTGGCTTGAATTGCAGAGAAAAATGGCCATAGAGAGGAGAAGAAAAATAAATAAAGGACATTGTAGTAGTGGTTTTAGAAGATAGTTGAGCAGTAAAAACGTGAAACATGCATTGGGAGAGGGGGGATACAATTAGAGCTGGTTTTATCTTGGTGAGCAGCAGGAGCAGACACAGTTGTCTATGAGGTGATCCTTTAGCTTGGTTTTGAAGGAAGAATCGCAGGGAGTGATTTGAATGTTTGTTTAGAGGGAGAGCATTCCAGACCTTAGCTATTAGAGTATAGGGAGTCACTGTGATAGTTATGAGATTGTGTGATTTTTAAGCAATGGCTTATCTGAAGACCTAAGGGACCTGTAGTTGGACTAGTGTTGATATGTTTGGGCAGCTTTTGGGGTTGTGGATGATATTGTGGGTGAAGGTAAGTTGAGTGAGGGTTAATAGGTTGGGGAGTTCTAGCCATTTGAGTTGTTGAAGAGCAGTACAATGATGGGTCTTGTGGTGGAGATTGGTGGCAAACTTTTCAATTTTGTTATAGCAGGACTCAAGATTATGGAGGTCTGAGTGGCGTAGCTTGGTGAATGTGTGAGCCGTAGAGAAGGGTAGACAGAAGTTGTGAACTAGCAGTGGTTAATCTGGCTTGGGGTGTTAGGTAGAGTTTGGCCCTTTATTGCGAACCGAGTTTTGCATGGACTCTTGATAGTTTGGGAGATGTGCATATGAAATTTTAGCCCGTTATCAATTGTCATACCCAGGAGCTTAGCCTGATTACCAGGCTCTGTTATGGTACCATTAGCTGATTTAATGCATAGGGGTGGGCGGGTGTGTTTGGGTTTGTGGTAGAAGATTATTAGCTTGGTCTTATTTGGGTTAAAGATGAGCTGGTGCTTTGATAGCTAAGTTTCGATTTTCGTGAAATTATTTTTGCATCTTAGTTTGTATGTCAGGTGGGGAAGGAGCAGAGCAGGTAAGGGATGTTGTCATCTGCGTACTGTATGAGAGGAATATTGGGTTGCAGAATTTTGATTGCTGGTAAACGCGGTGGGAAGTAGGGGGCCCGAGTATGGATCCTTGTGGTACACCGGTGGATACTGGCAGCAGTGGGGAGAGTGTTTTCCCATTTAGTGGCCTGTTGACGGTAGACTGATAACTGTGAAACCATGTTAGGGATGCTGAGTTCAGACTGAAACCAGTTTATTAAGTAGTAGTTGGTGGGAAATGGTGTCAAAAGCTTTTGACATATCCATAAAAATGGCTGATAATTAGTAGTCAGTTGTTCATAAGGTGATGGATGGTGTTTGTGAAGGATACTAAGGCTGTGCTTGTGCTGTGGTTGGGTTTAAAGCTGTGCTGGGTATTGGATAGAAGGGTTATTTGTGGTAAGGTTGCTGAGGAGCTGTTTATGGGTGCATTTATCCAAGATTTTTGCTATGGGTGGGAGGATGGCAATGGGGTGGTAGTTTTGTGATATCTCAAGAGGGGCCACCTTTGTGAAGGGGAATGATGTGTGAGATTTTCCAGAGTTGAGGGACGTATTGCTCTGTGATTGAGCAATTGATTAGTATGGACACTGGGTAAGCTATAGATGGAGCAGCAGTTTTTAGGAGCTCATTTGGAAGTTGGTTGGCTGCGAGGCAGCATGGTTTAAATTTGCCTTGGAGTTTTTTGATGTAGGAGGTTTGAATAGCTTTTAATGAGAAGCGATTTGTGTAACTAGGGTCTTGGGGGGGGGGGTAGTGAGTGGTAGCTTTTGGTGGCTATTTAGGAGGCTTGTGATTGAGTTTATGAAGTCTGAGATAAATTGTGAGCATATGGGTTCGGTGGTGGGTTTTTTCCCCAGGGTTGAGGAGGTGTTGGATAGTTTGCCAGAATTCATGTAGAATCCTACCTTTTCTTCCTGTCCTCAAGTCGAACAGTTTTTGAAAGGAGTATTACATATGTCTGTCTAGAAAACACATGGCTGCTCCATAGGATCTTAAATTTGTGCTTGAACACCACTTCCATTTGAACCAGCTTATCGAACCAACTTATTGAGCTGATTCTGAGGTTCTTGACTTGGAAAATCTTGCAGAATTCAGAGCAATATTTGAGTTACTGACATTTATGGTGAGTCAACCCTACCTTATTTTTAACAAGGACAGAGTTTGAGAACAATTTTTTTTTTTTTTTTGTTTAGTGGTTTCAGAGTTTACCTTGAACCACTCTATTAATCTCCATGTATTCGTTCCAGAACCTAAAAATATGGGAGAAATAATTCTTTGCATGGTCTGGATGTCCACAGACAGTTCAGTTACTACTTGAACAGAGCAGAATTATTCAGTAAGGTGTCAAAGCAGACCATTTCTAGATGGTTGTCTCATGCTACTTTTTGCTATTTCCACCATAAGCCATTTTCCGGCAGAGTTTGGGCCCACTGTACCAGGGCCTTTGACGACTTTAGATTTTTCGAAAGGGATAAACTCTTATCAGCAGCAGCTTGGTTCTCTGTGCACACCTTCACAAAGCATTAAAAAAACAGATTCCTTTTCCAGGTCCAGAACACGCTTTGCTAGGGCCATTCTCCAAGAGCTCCTGGATTCTTAGATTTGTTCCTCTTTCCTTGTATAATCCTACATTTCGGTAATCAACCTATAAAGCTTAGGCCACTGCAGCAGTGATCTAATGTTGAACATGCAAAGTTCACGTGCAAAACTGTACTACTAATAGATGTTCAAATAGATCACTTATGCAGTAGCAGTCCCCTCCCTTCAGCCCCCTTGTTCTGGGTTAAGTATGTTGTCAGTGTGTGAATGTATATACTCTTTGTATGCATTTACATTTGTTTTTATGTTTCTCTTCATAGCATTTTCATTTCAAGGATCTAGCCTCCTTTCTTGAGGCAAGAAAGCTCTGAAGCTTTTGGCACCCTAACCACTCCTCTTCTTGAGCTTTGCAGCATAGAGCGTAACCTGGCATTTGAAAGCTGAATGGTGGCAATATCCTTGGCAGGATGCAACCTATATAGCTTAGGCTGCTACCGCAATGATCTGTTAGAGAATCTGTTGTACAGTTGTGCAAGTAAATTCAACATGTTTCTGCCCTCTGCTGTCTGTGTAAGCCAAACATGCTGCATCATAATGTGAAGTGTCAAGGAATTTGTGCAGGATTTGAGGCTGACACTTGTGAAACTCCCAACATATCCTCTGTCAGAAATCTCCCTTTAGCAAGCAAGGTTAATGCAACACAAACCTTCATGTCAACTGTAATGGATAATCCTTTCATCCCTCTTGGTTCCATGTTCGTGTGGCAAATGCCTGCTGACTTCTGTATGCTGTCTGTCCATAGTAGCAGTCACTATTGTCCTGGTCGTGGCGGTGATGTGTTTATCACTGGAAAATGCATCTGTGATATGGATGGTGACATAATGCAAGTTCATGGATGCTGACTCAGCCCAAAGCTGCTAAGTTTGCCCTCCTAACCTTAGCACTATTCCTAGCATCAGAATGTGAGTGAAGGTCCTGTACATCAGCAAATCACAGTGCTCATAACTGATCACAGTGGCTCTCCATGCTAATTTTTCCTTTTCTAAATCATGTAGTTATGTTTTCTTTTGTCACTTGCACATGTGATGGCTCTCATTGCATGCCATCATGCAGTTATTTGAGTAACATGCAAAGGATGCTGTTCCTTTAGTAACAAGGTCTTGGGACTTGCATCTCAAACACCCTATCACTGATTCAGCGTCCCCATTCACTATACTAATATATTAATTATTTGTAAAGCTGTGTGCTTATTGCTTTTGACTTCCTCCTCCATCCCTCCGCTGTGTCCCATGTTCAACTTAATGTTATAATTGCAATTGTTTCATATGCACTGTGGTTCTGCCTATGTTGAAACTTAATATAAAAGTATGGTAAAAAATGAAAATTACATCATTATGTTTATAATGGTATGTCTTTACGAAAACAGAACAGTTAAGTAGAAGTGTTTTGAGTATTTTTTTTTTTTTTTGCTGTTACTGTAACTATATTAGGATGTAGCTAGTAAAGGATTATGTATCATCCACTCTATACAAAAAAAAATGAAAATAAGTTGGAAACTGAGATTAAAAATTGACTAAGGAGAACTTGTGTTTATATAATGATTCTGACATCATTGTGAATTAATGTCATCTCATTCTTCACTAGAGAGAAGATGGGGAGCAACACTCAAAGTAAAGGAATACAAAATAAATTTATTAATATAATAAAAATTAAAATAAATTGATATAACTTCGACATGAATGTTATTAAGCGACGAGTAATGCATACCTGATGGTTTACAACTGAGGACCCTAAAGGACATTTCAAGTGTTAGCTGGCCCCTTGAGAGATGTCCATAAGGTGTATTGCTAACTGTATAGTGTCAAATAACTGTATCTGCTTTTATTTCAAAACGCTGGTTCAGGACCAGCCCACTTAAGTATTTTTACCTCATTTGCAGGAAAAAAATGATAGCACAAATTTGGAATATTTTCTGTTACAATTTAACAAGCATTAGGATAAATTACATTTTTTTAAAACCAAATATCTTGCTGATCCATCCTTAAACAGTCTTATGACTTGGGTAGCAATGACACTTGACAAAGGAAATTCAGTGGTACAATGTACCTTGATTTCATTAAAGTTTTTGAACCTGTTCCACGAGTCATTTATGCAACTTAAGAGGGAACAGAACCAGGTAAAAAGTTAATAAAATGGGTAGAAGTGGCAAAAGGTAAAGGGTGGTGCTCACAGTGGCTCTATTTGAAGAGACCTATTTTAATAAGTAATGTCTCTGTGTTCTGTACTGGGGCCATTTCTTACTCTTTGATTTAACATGTTGTGAGAGATGCTAAGAATGTAATCCTATTGTTGAAGGTCACATGAATATGGTCTGAGCAGTGAATGAAGGTGGGCAAGCTCACAAAAAGACAAGTTAATTGATTAGGAATAGAAATAACATCTCATATTTAATGTAGAAAAATGCAGTATACGTGGTTTGTTTCAACAATCCCAAATAAAATGCAGGACAGGTGATCTTATTCTGAGAGAGAGAGATCAAGAGAAAAATCTGTTAGTAACTGGTTTCAACAATGGAAAGTGGTTTGAATGAAAACTTGGGGATGGGTTTAGGAAATGTATTTTATTATTATAGAGGTATATCTTTTAGATCGTATTCGACTTCTGTGCATAGATTATTCCCCCTTTCAGAGAAAGGGCAATTAAGTGAGGAAGTTCATATAGCTACATCTAGAGTGATAAAAGGAAGAGAGGAAAACAGAAAACTAAGAATCTGAAAAAATTCAACATTTTTCTCTCACTCTCACACACACACACACACACACACACAAGAAATAAGGTTGTGACACATATAACACTAAAGGAGTGTGTCATACAAGTTTAAAAATGAAAGACTGTGAAGATGTACAAATTGGGGATATGTCAGTCAGACTAGTGATAAGAAAGCCACTCTGATGCTGTAGACGATTAAGGCTGTAAGCTGTTAATGAGCTGCTTCCAATGCCAGAACGAGTCCCTCCGTTTTTGTTTGCCTGGTGTATGACTTTAAGCAAGTCACTTACCCAGTGTGTGTTGGGGAAATTAGGCTAGGATTCTTAGTGGTCTCCTGGACTGCGTACCAAATATCTACTCATGAACACTTAATATTAGGATGTACATCTTCACTGAAAGAGTTGCAAATGGACATGTTTCCAGTTAAAATACAACCTGAATATCTTCAGGAAAGCCTTGGATAGATGACTGAAAGAAAGGAAGAATACATTGAGAGCAACTATGTAATATTGGTCAAATAAATCACAGAAACTAGATAGACAATTTTTTTTTTATATTCTGCCACCACCAGTATGTAACATAAGGACACTTCAGCCCTCAAGTTTCTGTATGGCCTTTATTTCTGTTAGTGTATTCACTTAGAAAAGCGTTGCCATAGTATTCTCTACATTACAAAATTCAGGAAAAAAATAAAGTAATCAGCAGTCTTTTTCTAAGAATCCGATGTGTTGTCACTATGTGATGATGTTACACACTAATATACATCTTTTGTAAATATATATTGTAACAGCTAGTGAAGTTCTCTCGTGAAACAGAATTGTATTTAGAGATGTATGCTGAAGTTTGATTCCACTCTCTGGAACAATCTTTCTGCAGTAAGGTGATATGTAAATACTTGGAGATTTAACTTCAGTATGCTGTTCTAGGTTTACATGTTAATTTAATGTTTTGTGAACAACTTTGACATATTAGCAGCCTGTTGCATTTCAGTATTTGCATCTCTCATATAACAGGAAAATTGCTGAGCCGCCTGATATTTTAATGATGCATTTGCAGAGAAATGTGTAGAGCATCCTGGAGCACTCCTTGCTATATGTGTACATGTGTTCATATGTATGTGTACATGTGTTCATATGCTTGCATCACAGAGGGGTAGCAAGTTATCTGTATATAAAATGGAAAGTGGAGCATCTGTAGTCTTATATTTGTGTCTTGTATGCGCAGTTATATTAGATGATATTTTTAATGTGACCTCAACTGGTGTTCTGTGTTGTAAAGCCGATGTTTTCAGTCTTGGGTATATAAAATGTTGGAGAAGTTTTGAGCTTGTTATTGAGACAGAAAATCCAAATGAATAAAATAATGAAGAAACGCACGCCTGTTCTGCTTGATAAACCTATTTTATTGGATAGGTTTCTTACCTCATTTTGGAACATGTCTGTTCCTAACGTGAAATTATGAAATGCTGTGCATTGTTCAGGGTTGGAGTCCTGCAGACCTTCTGCTTGAATGGAAAGTGATGCAGCTATCAGTTGACTGGGCTTGCATTATAGCAGTTTAGTAAGACTGAAATATTGCAGGTCTTTGAGCAGACAGAACCAGCAAGCCATTTGTTATGGTTTTGCAACAGCTATTTTCTATATTGTTTCATAGTAATAAGGTTCACTGAAGAAAGACTAACCAGGTAAAAATAAATGCTAATAGGTATGTCAGACTCAGCGTTTTGTTGGGTTTTAACTTATTTTGCCACTTTTCAAGCTGAAAACTTGGAAATAAAGGAAGGAAAACTTTTGTATACATTTATGGCATTCATTAGAAAGTATAATTATAGATACTTCCATTAAAAGTAAAAAAAGAAAATTTTAAATTGGGGATTGTCTAATCCATAGGGAATATGGTATAGTGAGCCAAATTTTGAAGAATCAAAAGTCAATCAGCTTATCAGCTTGAATTCAAACACTCATTAGGTAGATTGTTCCACTTTGCAAGACTTGGTGATTTTGATGTTAGAATTAAGCTGTTGGTTTAGATGGTCTTCCTGTTTTTGTGGGGGTGAGAGGGTGAAACCAGAGGAAAATATTAAATTTTTTGCATATGCACAGTGCCATTTCAGCAAATATGATGTGCTAAAATAGCATTTAATGTATACCTGTCATTAATTTGTAGTTTGTTATAGACTTTTAAATAAACAGTTTTAGTGTGTTGCATCTGAACACTTAACTGCACCGTGTCCATTGTGATTAAACATCCCAGAGATTGGATGGAATACATGAAAAAAGGCATTCTGTAGTTCTCAATGCCCTAGTTGGAGTACTTGTGCAGCTCCAGTCCAGAAGATCACAGTAAGGAGGTGATGGGGCATAGCATGTTAGCAGTGATGATGATTTTATGAAAGGATTAAAATGTATTTGAAAATGCTAGTTTTATGCATAAATATATTTGAAAATGCTAGTTTTATGCATGGTTCTGCTGTATAAAGGGATAAAGCTTTGACTGCAACAAAGATGGTTAGAGTTAGAGTAGCGATTCAGCTGCTGGAACAGCTAGCCAGAGGAAGATGGGAGTGAGTTGACCAATGCTGATCCCCCCCATTTTGGGGAGAGGGAGAGGCTGTTCAGTCAGCTGAGATGCAACATTTGGCTTGCATGGTAGCAAATACCAAAATGGCCAGGACCAGGGATGTGAGCTTGGTGCTGCCATGCTAGTGATGGCCATAATGAGCAAGTCTGTAGGAGCATGCATGAGCATAGGGGATGTATATTCTGTCCTACTCTGGATGTGGTGTGCTCACATCGACCAGCTTGAGAAATGGGGGTTAAAGCTTAGTAAAAATGACTTCATTGTGTACTGCTGAAATGGAATGAGGATGCCATGTAGCTTCCTGACTTTGGGACAATTAAGGTACAGGCCTGAAACAAGAACAGCCCGCTCCCCTGGGTAATGAGGCCAGACCTTCAGGCTGTTTGGATGAGAACATTCTCCTCATCCTTGGTGATATACTAATGGCTGTTGCAGACAGGGATACAAACACCTGCATGGCTATCTGGATAATGGCTTTGTACTGTCAACATTGCACCTTACACTGGTGGCCCTATGGGATGCTGTGTATTGGGAAGATTGGGATCCCACATATCACTGGGGAGTGGATGGTCAGCAGGCATGGAGAGGAAAGCATATAGAACAAAATTGTTATAATTTTAGCTAGCACTTCAGGGTTCACCAAATTTTAAATAAGGTTGTTAAAAGCTACATTTCTTTTCTCTCACTTGTAACCAGGGAAAAGCCTTGTATTTAAGTGATTGTGGTTTAATTTTGTTTTATACCCTTATTGCAGTTTGTCATTAATTAAAGAGGACATTTTAATAGTCATGTTAAGTGAGCACCACCTTTCATCAATGGCTAAATTGGCCATTATAAACAGGGAATAAAAATGGATGCCACTGAGTGGGATTAGTACGTCTCTGAGGTAATCCAGTTATACCATTATGTATATTGATGTGAAAAAATAGTGAGCACAGTACTCTGGCATGAAGTGTTCTTAAATGTAGTTGCATGATTTTTGAAGAGTTTGCATGGAGCCTATTTAATTGCAGGTGGCATTCCCTTATGAATAAGGCAAGTCTGTTTGCCAGCAGGCAGCATGTAAATAACTTTTTTTTTTTTTAACATTGCAATAGTCTAGCAAAAGTACATTATGCTGATGTTGTGATTTGCTTAGAAGGATAGCTAGCTTAAAGGTAAGGGAAAAAGCTCTTTGATTACTACACATCTTGTGATTAGATGTCTATCCTAGCTTTTTTGCATGACTTGGATTCTCCATTTTTTATACACAAGTACACAATGTGACTCTGTTGGGCAGGGTAATTGCTATGTGCATAATTTTACATTCTGAGCGATTTTATACATGCAACTCTCTCTTCTTCATGTAAAGTCACCCTCCTACAGGGTACTTGTACCAATGCAGAGTACTGTGAGCGAGTGCCTTTAGATAAAATGTTTTAGTATCTATTGAATCATTTTCTTGATGAGCTTGTCTTCTATATCTTGTGCACTGCAGTTATTTAAATGTTGATGTACTTGTTAGTCTGCATTATCCTGGTGTATTGTATAAATTACCGCATGATACAGAGTTTACCCCCAAGGGGTACGCCTCGTTGTGATTATGTTAATTCTACATCACCAGCTGTTGGTTGTATTTTGATAAGATTCTCTTAACTTTTTAAGTAACTCATTTCTATAATGCATATCCTTTTAACTGTTTAAATGTTTCTACAAATGTTCATAGTTGCAGACTACCCTTCTGTATGTTAACGCTGCACACATCTTGAGCGCACACAATGAATTCAAGAATTGTCGTCCTGCCAATATGGCATTAAGACATCATGGGCAACTTTGGTATATGTCATTTTAAAGTGTAAAAGGCCTTTAAAAGCAACAGCGGTATAATTTTAGTTTTAAGTTACTGTTTTTGATAAGAAGTAGAATTTTTTTGCATTGGATTTACTTGTATAAACTTGTATCTGGGTGCCTTAGTGGGAGCATAGGCTCAAAGGAGTCTGAGTCACAAGAGTTTACACTTTGCTACTACCAAACATACCTCTCAACATCTTGGTGCAAGAAATGTGGGCAAAGGCCTAAAATAGGAAGAGGTTTTAAATATTGATCCTATAAATTTAGAAAGTTGCTAGATTAACAGGATTCGTTAGCATGCACATCCTGAAAAATATTAAGTCTTAAACTCAAATGTATGCCATTATTTAGTGACTTCAATCTATAGTAATTTGCTAGCAAACCACAGATTTTATGAGGAGCAGACCAAAAATATGAGGCAAACATCTGGACATTCTGTGAAAATCTGTACAGTTGACAGCTATGCTACCCAACCCCGTGCTGTATTCCCCAGTCTCAAGAAAGGCAAAGCAGATCAGTTCTGGGTTAAATGCATAACTAATCATTCAGATGTAATTTAAAGGATGCTAGTCTGTCACTTTAACTTGCAGGGGAGTCTGTTCCAGGTGTGGGACAGGCACTAGGCATTTCTCTTCAGCATATTTTATTTACTGTGCTGGTGGAGATTATAAAGTCCCTAGTTCTGTTATTAGTGTAACTGTCTGATCCTTCTATATGATACACTTGGGAGATCAAGGAGGATGGGGAATGCAAGGTGTAGATCAGCAGACAAGATACTAGAAGAAAACATGTAAAGGGACAGGACTTCAAGTTTTTTCTGGTAGCTCAGGGACTTTAGGCCAATGGTGGTCTTGGTTGTTAGGAACCTTTGGGTATTTGGTCTAATTAGGGCTGTGCACACAAGGATGATTACTTCATTTGACTTGAATGATATGCCTTTTAAATATTTGCTATAGTAAAAAGGCTTTTCTGGCCACTGTTGCTACGCCGTGGTTTAAGAGGAGGAAATTATTGACCCATGTTCAAGATTCATCACTACATTTTCTTTTTAGAATGGGGACAATACTACATGTTTTACATTTAATTGTGAATCTTTTTCCCTACACCAGTCATTTACAAGGGTTAATTCCTGCGTCAATCACTATCTGAGGTAGATTTGGCAGTAGCACCCAGTTTGCACTCATCTGCAAGCCAAGTTAACCAAAGGTCCAAATTCCCAGTTTGGGGATCAGAGAAGTTGATGTCACAAAAGGGGATGTCCTAGTACTGAGAACCCTGAGGCATGTCACTAGTCTCATTCATACTTTTTCTAAGGAGGTGCTTACAACACTCGCAGATAAGATAGCATCATTCAGCCAGTTGGCTGTTCACCTCGCCACATGTGATCTACTTCTAAGGCTATTAACATATTACTGATGCCAGCATGAACATAGTGTTGAGTACTTTGGCCAGGTCCAATACATTCTATGAACAGAATGACTACTGTCTACAGCCTGTGTGGCATTCACAGAGAAGTTAAACTAGGCATGATCTCCCTTTAATAAAGTCAAAATGATGTGTCTATCATGATAAGGTTTTTAATATCCTAATTTATAAGGACAGATATGATATATTTACATATCTTTGCAAATCTGACAGGTCAGGCTAACACGTCTCTAGTTTCCAGGTCCATCCTTATTTAGGGGTTGTATCCACCAAAGCTCATCATATTTTGAGGACAAACGTAGGTTAAACAGTGTAAGGAAGGGTTCCAAATGATGGGCATATTTAACTATTTATAAGGCATCCATGTAAATTGTCAGGCCCTGTGGAAGTAATATTTTTGGACTTGGCACCATCAGTGCATGTTCTT
>NC_056744.1:184697178-184727178 GCF_019279795.1 Protopterus annectens
TTATCAGAGTGAAACTGAAATGGCATTATCTTTCACCAATAAAAGAAAACTGAAATGATTTAGAGAGTGGTAGTGCTTTCATGTAGTTCTGCTTGAGTCATAGGCTGCAATCCTGTGGGTTGCGGAGAAACAGTCCTCATCATTTATCAGAGTGAAACTGAAATGGCATTATCTTTCACCAATAAAAGAAAACTGAAATGATTTAGAGAGTGGTAGTGCTTTCATGTAGTTCTGCTTGAGTCATAGGCTGCAATCCTGTGGGTTGCGGAGAAACTGTGTGCCATTTTTTTGTTTCTTTCAACAGCAGAGTGAAAAGCACATTAAGTACAATAAGTGGTGGTGAATGGCTGCTGTGTTTCACAGAATGGTACCATAGATGCATTTTGTCTACTCCATTGACCTCTTCTGGCAAGGAGTATGTCTGAAACCTCACACTTCACCTGGCAGGCAGGCCTGATGATTTTAATGATATTCCCTTAGGAGCTCCAGCTGATGGAGCTGGAGGTCTGGCACTGACTACAGACTTGGACATCTTTAAATTTTAATCCTGATTTAAAAGAAAATGCACATTACATTTAGAATTGCTTACACATTGTGATGGTTATAAAACCAGAATAAGAAAATGTATTAAAATCAGATGAAGCAAACCACTGTAAAAGGCTAGAGACGGGATTAAAACAGATGATTGACAAAGTAAAGTTATTTTGTCCTATTTTGCAAGAACAGGATATTTTTTTACTTTTGCATTTTTATATTTATTTATTATGTTTATTTTTAACCAGGCAGGACACCTAAGCACAATTGTTTCATTTTGGATGATATCCCTTAAGTAACGTGTTCAAAGTTGCACTGTTTCCAAGTGGAGATTTTAAGTGCACATTTGATTCTCAGTTACACTATGTAAATTTGGCAGCTCATATCCTTAACCCTGTGAGCATAACTGACTGTATACATAAGAAATACCCCAGAAGTGTTATACAACCATCTGTTAAACCACAGGAGTTACTTACGTTTCCACAGCTTAGGTGGTAGAATCGCATCAAATGCTCATTATATTGATCACTGCAGCAGTAGCCTTAACTATGTAGGTTATAGTCTGCAAAGAATATTACAGCTGGACAACTTCCAATGCTTCAGGGCACTTTCCACATACCCAAACTGTCTGGCAGCTCAAGCTGAGCTAATGAAAAACAAGTCTGGGCACCAAGCTATTCGGAGGGTTTCAAGAATCGGCAGAAGACTTGTGCTGTTATTTTGCTGGGTGGATAAGTTCCCTTTTGGGAAAAAGAGACTTCCATTCAATGATTTTTGCAGTTTTAACTTTCCACTTCAGGAAAGGTATTTTAAAGCTAGGAGTTTGTGTTTTAATGGACTGCCTTGAGATTATGCTGTATTTTTAAATGGGAGCACACACTTGTCAGTTTAAAAGTTGTATAAAGTAACTAAGAAAACATTTTCTTCCTTTGTCAGTTTAAAAGTTGTATAAAGTAACTATGAAAACATTTTTTTTTTGTGGAGAAACAGTGTTTAAAATACTTTGCCAGCCACACAATGTAAAATAAAGTGCTTTTCACTGTGTTCGACTTTGAAAAGCATGACTTTTGAAAACTTAATTTTTACCTGTATTTGGTGCTTGGTTCCCCTGGGAAAGAGACACCATTTTCGGATTGACCATGGAACAATCTGTGGTCCTGCAGTGGGTTCTTCTTCCAGTCACCAAAAGAACAAGTTAAGCAAACAGCCTTTGCCATCACATCAGACTACCAATTTGCCTTTGCCGCAAGAGGGTGAATCTGCTGTGGCCATTATTTATTTGCACCTCAGGCCACTCATCTTTTACCACCCCAGTCCCTCTGGTATAGTACCTATAGCTACTATGGCCTCAGGGTTAGCCACATCCTGTGTGGCTGTTGGGGTCCCCTCAGTGGGCAAGGGAGAGAAACTCTTGGCCTTCCTGTAGAGGAAACATCGAAGACTTCCCTATTTTATCAGAATGTTTTGCCCATTCCTGGGGAACTGCTGCTACCATTAATATCACTGTTGACTCCAATTTTCTGTCAAAAAGAAACCCAAAGCTAAGCATGTATCTAGTTGTCCTCGAATTTCCACAGACAGGAATAGTTTACTGGGTTTGGCTCCGGGTTTAATTCAGGTTCTTAATACTTCATGTAAAGTAGTTTCTGGTAAAAGAAACAAGTATTCCCCCTTTTCTTCAAGGGATTCAATATGCTGAATTTGGACAGGGGAATGAAGGGACAGATGCAGGGTTTTCTTCTCAGATTTCTAATTTGGAGTCTGAGGGAAGCTCAGTTTCTGACTTTCCCTAGGGAGCAGGTCTATTTCTCTGAGTCTATTTCTAGAATGTGCCAGTGTTTTCAGTGGGAAAATACTGAAGTTTTTATGTCCATTTGAAAATACTATGAGCTATTACAGAAGCAATTTCCAGGACCTGCACCCATTCCTGCTGTTTCAGCTTTTGGGGATGTGCGTTTTGCTGCCTGCAATTTTCCTGACAGTCATCCAACTACCCCTAAAGAAGATAGGATGTATAAAGTTCCTCAGTCTTAACTTTCTATACACCCTTCCCAAACCTGATCCAGCAACTATAGTTATAGACAATTGTAGATGATCCTTCTGTTGCTTAACTTAATTTCAGTCCTACTGTGCCTCTGATCTGGATGGTGAAATTGACCAGTATGAGAAAAAAGTGTGATTCTGCAACTGTAATTTTCAGAACTTTGTATTGTCAGGCTCTTACGTTAAGGCATGTTCTGACTAACTGTAAAAGTATAAGAAATGTTTTTTCTGTGGTTTTACTTGTGAGGAAAATTCTGCTTTAAATGTATGTAATTTATTTTCTGTTGTTCAAGTCACTATTCATTTATTACAGTGTGTGTGTATGACTTTGACACTACTGCCAGGGCCATGGCCACTGGTATTGTTTTGAGGAGGTTTACATGGCGGCATTCGCAGAACCTCTCAGATGATGAAAAAAATGAGATTTTAAATTCCCTCTTGGATAGATTTAGTTTTTGGCCTCACTGCTGCAGAGGTGATCAAAACGTGTTAAGCAGATGCACAGACTCTCGCCCTTGTTTTCCAATGGATTCTCTAACTCCTCGTCCAGTTTTGGTAAGAAACAAAATAAACTGTCTTAAAATACAGGTAAACAAATGTTTAAGAAGAAATGGCAGGGAGATTCCAAGAAGAATTCTAGAAACTTCCCAAACCAAGGACAGTCCAATAAATCAGAATAACTATTAAAGAGACTTTGCTTCCCCTCCCATCATGGTAGCACCCCCCCCCCTTTTTTTTCTTCCAGAAAGTCTGTCTCTCCATTTTTCTCTTTGGCGACAGATAGTTCTGAAGATTATTTGTCAAGGTTACAGATGGCAGTGGAAGGAAATTCCTCCTTTCTGGGGGGGGGGGGGGGGGGTACTTATCCTTCAGACAAGACTCTCTCTTGTTTTCACCTGTCCTCCTTCACGTACTGCCCCAGGAAGTGGTAGAACCTGTTCCTCCTTTCCCAAGTGGGAAGGTTATTCATGTTTTAGTGCCAAGGAAAGAAAATGCTTGGAGATGAGTTCTGCATCTTTCTTTCCTAAACTTGTTTGTGATGGGACCCAAATTCAGAATGACACTTGATACCTATTCTTCATCATTCAAGTTTCCTAGTAAAAGTAGATTTAAAACATGCTTATCACAATCCTATTCATCCACACTTCAGGTATTTCTTATGGTTTTGTGTGTCCAGATCACATTATTAATTCCCTGGCTTACCATCTGGACTATTCACTGCACTAAGAGTGTTCTCAGTGTCTAGCTCCAGTAATAACTCATTGCAGGCTACAGGTTATCCACATTTTTTCATATTTAGATGACTTTCTTACCTTTGCAGAGTCTTTTTCAAAGTGTCTGTAATCCCTCTGGTGAGAGATCTCTTACACAAGCTGGAATTCTAAGAGAATATTCAAAGTATTCTTTGACTCTCTCTCACAGCATTGTGTTCCTGGGGTGTCAACTAGACACCACAGTTCAAAGAGCTTTTCTTTTACAGGAAAAAAATTGATATACAGGTCTGTTTCTAAGTTTTCCACTCAGACTTTGGTCACCCTTTGTCTTTTCAGATCCCACTGCTGGAGTTTGTCAAAAAGCAAATCACTTGGTGGACACAACGGATTTCCCTAAATTCAGGTCTTCCCTTGTTCCAAAGCAGTCAGTCACCCCAGATTCCTCGGACTTTGCCTGGGGAGGAGTTTCAAGAAGGATAAAGGTGTAGTGTGTGTCGGACACCAAAGGACAAGCACATAGATACGAGGTGCTTGCCCTAATCAAGACACTTAAACTCTTTGAATCATCTTTGGTCCTAGGACCTATTCAGGTTGTTACAGACAATACCACTGTTATGTGGTATATTGACAAGCAAGGGGGGACTAGGTCTTGCTTCTGGAGACTAGCCATTTTAGCTTGGTATATAGCATAACATCACAGTCTCACTTTACAGGCATCCCACATTTCTTCAGACCACAATTGTGTGGCAGACAGGCTGTGTTGGACAAGGGAAGACCTTCATGAATGGAAACCAGATCATGGGGTTTTCCAAGATTTGACTGATCTGTGGGGAGTTCCTCAAGCAAACCTCTTTGCCTCCTCTCTAAACCATCATCTGGAAAGATTCTAATCCAGACCCTATGCAAGAAGACCTGGAAGATGGATGCTTTTTAATTTCCCTGGACAAGAATGTTCATGTATGCTTATCCAACCCTTTTCACTAATATCAGGATACTTCTGAAGATTCAATAGGAATCCCCCAAAATTATTGTGGTGACTCCCTTCTGGCCTAGGTAACCATAGTTCTCCCTTTTGGAAATGGCCAGGGACAATTCTCACAAGCTTCCTCACACAGGTCTTAGTTTCCCTTTTGGCAAATGTTTACTGAGGATGTGCAGCAGGTACTAATGGTGACAAGAAAGCCCTGATACTAAAAATCATATTAGCAAATGGAAAATGTTTCTAGTTGGTGCCAGGAACATAACCACCACCCATTCAGGGCTGGTTGCTCCCTGGTTTTTCATTATTTGTGAGTTCCTATTCTATGATGTTTCTTACTTCTCTGTCAACATTAATTTATTGGCCTTTTCAGCATGTCTGCCCATGAATCTTTCCATGTATTCTTATGTCAGAATGTTTTTAGAAGGGGTTTTGCATAAGAGTCCTCCAGGAAAACAGGTGGCCACTCTTTGGAATCTTAATTGTGTGTCAGAAGTTAACACTTGCTCAGTTTGAACCAGCTAACCTGGCTGACTTGAGGTTCATAACATAGAAAACAGATTTACTGGCTGCTCTGACCCTATGCAAAAAGGGTATATAATTTGCAAACTCTTATGATAAGTTGACCCCTTCTTGTTTTCCACATTGACGGGGTTTCTTTGAGAGCTAATCCTTTTTATGCCTAAAATCTTGTCCATATTTTCTTTACGCCAAACTATCCATCTCCCGCTCTTCTTTCCTGAACCCAAAAAATGTGGGAGAAAGGATGTCCATGACAACTGAGGACCTATTTTGACAAATATATATCTTTCAGATCTGTGGATCAGTTAATTTTTTGTGAAGGTAAAAAGAAGGGGCAACCTGTGTCAAACCAGACTATTTCAAATGGTTGTCTAGGGCTATTACTTTTTGTTATACTTGCAGCAACAAAACTATTCCAGGCAGAGTCGAGGCCCACTCTGGAAGGGGCTTGGCTTCATCCTATGACTTTTTGGAAAGGACTGGATTCTAGAAGTATTTTAGTAGCTGCACTTTAGACATCTGTGCATACTCTTACAAAGCACTATGCACTTGATTTCTGTTTTTTTCTCTAGCTGTAGATCCGGCTTTGCAAGGACCATTCTCTGGGCACTCCTGGGCTATTCTCCTTCCAACTCCCAAATGTAATAAGTTAGGGTAATCTAGCCATATAGCTACGTCTACTGCAGCAATAATCAATATGATGAACATGGTGCAGTTGTGTAAGTTAACTTGCCATAGTAAATGTTCGAATGATCACTGCAGTAGCAGTTCCCTCCCTCTATCCCACTTGGTTTTTGGAGAAGTGTTTATGCCAGTGTGTGGTTATTTATTTTTTGTTCTTCTTAGCATTATCCTTTCAGTGCTCAGATCCCCTCTTTCTGTTGGCAGGAAAACTCTGAATGGTTAGGCACACTTGTCTTTTAATCAACCCAGCTTGAGCTACCTGTCAGTTTGGTTGTGTGGAAGGTGCTCTGAAGCTTTACAAGCTAACCAGCTGTTATATAACCCATATAGCTAAAGCTACTGTGGCTGTGATCTTTCAAGCACATACTGTTGCGCTAAGTTTATGTACAGAAATATGCATTCAAGCACTGCAGTTTGAAAACAGTAGCTGCCCTCTCCTCTAGATTTGCAGAAGTTTTTTTGCAAAATGCCAGGTGTTCCTGTTTTCTGTGTCTAATGTTGATACTGATTACATTTTTGTGTGTGTGTGTGTGTGTGTGTGTGTGTTGTCCGTCTTTGGGGAACACGGCCCATTACATGGAGTTGAAGCATGCTTGTTGTTAACTTCTGTTGATTCACTGTCGACTCATGGTGACCATATGAATGGCTATCCTGAACTGTGTTTTGCCTTCTGTCAGTTCATCAGATGATTAGTCCATTAATAAAGGAACATCTATTGATGTAATTATTGTATCATTCTGCTGGATTGCCAGTCTTCCTTTTTCATGTTGACCTTCAGCTTACAAAGTATGATTTTATTTTTATTTTATTTTACATTTGTTGACCGGGATAGTCCGACTGGATGCATGTCCATTTTCAGCGGAGGCCCGGGGAGAAAAGCTCCAAGGGTAAACAGATACAGCATTACATAATGCCAGCATTGCATATTACAAACAGACTATTTACAGAGATTACATAAATAAGCAAGTTAAACAAGTTCCACAGGTTACAGTTAATCCTGAGCACGTCAGGATTAAAGTAAATTACACAGTAAACTGGTTAACAGATTTTTACACATTCTAGAGTTAGCCAGGCTTGATACATTGACATAGCCAGTTAAGTGACAAATGTTGTTTGAGTCTAGTTTTAAATTGACCTAAGGTGGAAAGTAAGGTAATATCAGCTGGAAGAGAGTTCCAGGATCTACTTAGAGTTTGCAAAGAGAGAATCACCGGCTGTGTTATTAATTTTGCTAGTCTGAATTAGTAGTTTGTTAGAGGATCGAAGCGGTCTAGGATTGTTATAGGGGGTGATAATATTTTTAAGTGCAGGAGTATTGTCCGGATTATAGAGGATTTTATAGGCCATAATCAGTTGATTATACTGGATTAGGCTGGGTAGTTCAAGCCACCCAAGCTGATTTAGATTGATGCAATGATGTGTCCTCAAAGGCAGCCCAGTGGCAAACCTGGCAATGTGGTTGATGTCTTTTTCTAATGATCTTTCCTTTTAAGTGATATGTTTCAAGTATGAGAGTGAGTTTTGTCATTTGAGCTTCCAGGGAATACTTGGATCAAAAAACATAACTGTATTTCTTTGTGTGTGTGTGTGTGTGTGTGTGTGTGTGTGTGTGTCAGTCCATGGTATTTTTCATCAAAAGTATAATGCAGAAGCATCCTTTTCCTTCCAGTCTTGTTTCTTCTATGTTCAGCTTTCACATGCATCCAGTGTATTGGAAGGTACAGCTTTGACTTTTCCAAGCTAAGGTGTGTGCAAAGATTTATCTCTGCATTTCAAGAATTTGCCCAAATCCTTTATGGCTGTACTGCTAAGAGCAATTTATCACTGGTTTTCTTGACTGGCTTGCCATTTTATTTTTAATCAGGTCGGCTGAAGTTGTCTACTATTTCTATTTCTTTTCTATCTGAATACTGTTATTTCATTGTATAAGTTTTCAGGAGCTGTGTCTTCATGTGAAGGTGCAAACCTATTTTGGGCCTACATTTTAATATTGATAAGAACATCCTCCAGACAATCTTTACTTTCAGCCAGGAACATGATGTTATCAGCATAGTGAAGTTTGTTTATAATTCAAGTTTTCAAACAATGGGTTTCTTCATATAGTCTTATTTTGTGGTGATTAGTTCTGCATGTAATTAAACAGAAATGGGGAAAAGTATGCAGCTTTTGTAACTCACCTTTACCATTTCTTGAATAGCATAAGAATTGTACATCATAACTATTAAATGTTCTGGTATTCCCATGCTTCTCAAGATTTATGTAGTTGTAGGTTCATAGGTGTGCATAAAGCTAATGACCACTGAGGCCTCTTTTTAAGCCTAGTCATGCATCCCAAATCTCTCAAGTCCAAGCACCATTGGTAGTGTAAGAAGGAGCTTGGGAGATGAAACATTTACAAGCGGGGGCCTGCAAGATGAACTTGTATCCATTAAAGACATGGGTGCCAAACCAGAGGTGAGTTTCCAGTTCCCCATCCAGTTGTCTAAGGTACACTTGAATTGGATTAGGGAGGGACTGTATTTCACATGGATAGGAAGCCTTTTCCAGAGAGGTGCAGTCTGTGGGATACATACTGGTCTCTGTTGCAGGCCCTGTTTGTATGACAGGCATTGTTTAAGTCTAGGTAAGTCTGGTGCTGTTTGTTTTGTAGATGTGCAGGAAGACCATTAGCATGGGGTCTGAAGATGCCTTGTGTGCCAGGCATAGATATCCCCCAGGGTTGCCAGACGTCCCTATTTGGGTGGGACTGTCCCGAGATCAGCAGCCTGATCCAGAGTCCCGCCCTGCCGGTTTAAATCCCGGCCAGCCTCCGCTTTTGTTTTTTTTTTTTTTTTTTTGATTGGCCTGTATGCCAGGTATACAGACCAATCAAAAATTGCTAAACACGGAGCTTCTTGTGTTCCGCATTAAACCGAAGTAGCTCTGTGTTTAGCGATTTTTGATTGGACTGTGCCAGTATACGGGCTAATCAAAAATAGGTAAACACGGAGCTACTTCTGTTGAATTCAGAACTGCAATGTTCCGCATTAAACACGAGAAGCTCCGTGTTTACTGCAGATCTATTTAGTGCAGATCTTTAATGTGGAACTGTGCGTGTAGGTTTCCCATGTCATTATTGCTCATTCCCATGATATTTCTTTCTATGGCTTTGCACATGAGACTAATGAGACTTATGAGTCTGTAGTTTCCAGGGTCCATAGATTACCCAACTTTATGCAGACAGATGACTATTGACATTCTCCAGTCATGAGGCAAAAAGTATGTTTGGTAACTATGGTTAAATACTTATTCTAGATTCATGTTCTTTAGAAGGCAGCCTGGGTTATCCCTGAGTGAACTAAAATAGCATAAGGCACAATTTAGCCACACCCCTAACAACACTTTCAGTCTCTGCCTCCATATAGGTTTTGTACCAAGCGAATGGAGAACAGCTACAGTCATTCCCCAGCATAAGTGAGGACTTTTCGCAGACCCATAAGTCTGACCAGTCTCCTATGCAAAGTTATGGAAAAACTTATGAAACTAATCATTCAGGACCTTGGGAACCTCCAAACACTGCACCTGTCTGTTTGGACTCTAGGGCAGGTCATTATGATATCATATGTATCATTGATATCATTCCACACCCAGGTGTAGTAGAAACCCTAAATAAACTGAGACTAAACTCCTTTGTCACCAGCTGGATTGCCAAATTGCTCATAGATAGGAAGCAGGAAATCAAAATAGAGAACATTACTGCCATAAAGGGACTAGTCACCAGTGGACTTCTCCAGGATTATGTGTTGGGACCTCTCCTGTTTGGCATCTACTTTTCTGAAATAAAAGCCAATACCAAAGGGCTCTGGTTTTCCAAGTTTGCAGATAACTGCAAGCTAGGAACAATCATTGAATCCTGACTTGGCCATCCTGCAGGATGGTTTGTCCCAAATAACTAGTGCCAAAATCATGGCCTGAAACTAAATGCCAAAAAATGTATTGTATCCTTTGGGAAGTCATCTATCCCAAAAAACTTGTCACATTAACAATTTGCCCCTAAGCTGTGACCCATTTGTTCAGAATTTTGGAACTTCTGTGCACAGTGACTTAACTTTTGACCAACATGTGACCATTGTAAGAAATTCCTTCTGTTGCACAGCTTGTATACAAAGGGATTGTGTCTAGATCTAGGGATGTCATTGTCCCCTTTACTCAGCCCTGCTTAGGCCAATCATTGAATATCCTATCCCCTTTGGCATATATCTGTCCAGACACATGCAACAACTGGAATACCCACAGATATGCATTATTAAAAGGATACAAGGCCTAAACATGTCCTATATGCACTGACTCAAATCCTTGTCACTATACTCTGTCTTCCGCAGACTGTTAAGCGATGACCTGTGTCAACTAGGACACATGTCAGAGAATACTAGGCACCCTCCAACAAATACTGATGGATTTGCTGCACATCAGCAAGTAAAATGGCACCAGAAATACTGTCTAGGAATCTTGAAACCCTTCTGCAACATCAACAGAATGATTCATAGGTAAGTACTAGGCTATTGGCCCTAGGGCATAATTGAGCCTAGGAATCTTGAAACCCTTCTGCAACATCAACAGAATGATTCATAGGTAAGTACTAGGCTATTGGCCCTAGGGCATAATTGAGCCTAGCCAAAATGTTTCGGCTTTCGCCTCCCATGAGGTTTAGTTACCCGCACCTCTGTCGAGCAGGGCCACAGACATGATTCCTGGGGTGAATTTATAGGTTCATAGGTAAGTACTAGGCTATTGGCCCTAGGGCATAATTAAGCCTATTGGTTTTAAAGAGATTGGTATACCTTACAGAGGACGCTGCTGCTCTGGAGCAGACTTCCCTTACAAATAAAACAAAGTTCATTCCTTTTCATATTCAACTGCAGTTTGGATCTATGGATGGGAAACGGAAAGTTTACACCAGAGCTGCCCCCTGTACTAATAATGGATAGAGCTCCTAAATTCTTTATACCATACATGGGTCTCCTCAGATTATCTGTGGTATGATCCCAGTTATTCTCATTAGGAGTGATTTATGTAATTATTGACAATGGGATGGGTAAGGCCAGTCTGTAACCAAATGGGATAGGTTAATTTGAGCACTACATGGGAAATCAGCTAGACTTAAAATGGTCTACAAAGGCTGCTAGCCTAGTACTTTTCTATAAACCTGTATTATTGAGGTCCGTCAATGCAGTGTTGTCCTTAGAGCATTGACAACCTGTATTATTTAGTGATAGTTTGGTTGAGTTGTGTTTAATGTTTCCTGAAGGGAGACTGGGAGGAGAGAGATGTAAAGTTAGAGCTGAATTTGTCTACCTGTAGGTTTACTATATCTTCTGGTTGAAAAGTAGGTGGCTCCATTAGTAACAAGTTCTGCACACAACTGTGATTTCCTTTGAAGTTGTGAACATACCTAAACAATGTTGGGTGTCCCTCCTTTGTCTGTAAGGCCGATTTGCCTCAGAGGACAAAAAGTCTACCAAAGCCAAATCTGAGTTTTACTTTGAGAGTGCTTTTATCCTTTTGGGTGCTACACCTCCTAATTTTTGCAGTGATTTTTTCCTTCTATTATACAACCTGTTGATGTTTTAATTCTGCCAGGGTGGCTTATATTGTGTTAGTTCTGTACTTATTCCTGGTGAGTAGAGTTGCCTTCATGTAACTATTAACATGCTTGAATATGGTTTCTGTTCCATGTAGGCAGCAGTGTTCTCTGGGTTTAGGTGAGTTTGTTTGGTCAGGTTATCAATTAAAAGTAGGAAGTTTAGTCTTAAGAGTAGTTCTTAAATGTTCCAGCATTAGCTGCAGTTCTGGATTTTACTTGGTCTTCAAAGGAGACCTGTTTTTTGGCTTGCTCTTACCAGAGAGGACATTACACTAGAGGGTGTGCAGCACTCTTCCAAATGAGTGAGGACCGGATCCAGTATGTTTGCATTCCTGGTTTGCATACTGATAATCTGGTCCAGGGAGTTTGTGATTATAACTTCAATGAATCTCTAATAATTTTACTTGCACAGGAGATCAGAGTGGTTGTGCAGTTTGTGTCTTTTGGCTTTTCCCGGTTAGGGGTCGCCACAGCGGAACTCCGGTCTGTTAGTGATTGGCAGTAGATTTTTTTCGTGACGAGTTTGCCAGACCTGATGCACAACCTTCAATGAAGGTACCCCCATTCACGCTTGTCTCCACACAGAAGACGCTCTAGCTGAGAATCGAATGGCACAACGTCTTGCTGTGAGGCGACAACGCTACCGCAGCACCACCACTTGCAATTGGTTGGATCCACCTTCCTTTGGGATTGGGCTGTGTAAGTACTTACTTTAACTGCATTCCAGTGCTGTGACGTTTTCAGTGTGAATGCCATCAGTGTCTGGTTCTTTGATATCTGATAATGTTCATGGCACTTTCCTGCTGATTCTTTCATCATCATTAGTCCTGATCATGTGGTATGGTTTGAAACTGGTCTAATGTTTCTACTTTACAGTAGAATGATTCAGTGAAGTCTTTCATTGGCTTGGGACTTGGTCCCTCTTTTCCCATTTTGTCCACGGGGTTTGGGTGCCACCTTAACAGTGACAATCACCTAGAACCAATGTTCAGACAGCCAGGTGGATAGCCCTGCCGCCTTTATTCCCAGCATCATTCAACTAGACCATTCATCTTTATAACTTTCTAATTCAGGGCAGGAATTTTATGCTCATCTGTTTGTTTTAGGAAAGCTGCAGCTGTTATTTTTGTAATGTTTTCCAACTCTGTTTTCTATACATTGTTGTAGATCTTTTTTTTAATTCTGGCAAATTATGAAATTTAACCAAAATTTACAACTACTAGTCAGACTCCTCTGGCTTTAGCTTCTCTGTTTCTGTACATTAGTCAATATCTCATCATCCACCCATTTGCCTTTGTTTTTTTTTTCCTATTTCACTTTATTTTGAGGACTTTTTACTTTTTATTCAAATACAACTTTCTTGATGTCTTCCTGTAACTCATTTGATACTCTGTCATTTGTATGTAATGCAGCAAATGGATTTTGCAGTCTTTGAACTGCAGTGGTATATTTTCAAGATTATACCAAGCATATGGTGTCCTACTTTGTAGATCACCAGCTACTAATATGCAAACACTGATCTGTACCACACTTTGTGTTTTCTTTTTCAATATGACTGAGCTTTTGTTTACTTTTCACAAACCTAGTTTGAGTCGTGTATAGTCCATTTGGGCAAAGTCCATGTGTGCGGTCACTGCTTATAATGCCAAATGAATATGTTTGAATTAAAATCGGAAGTGTTCCCTCCTCATGTCGGTCATTAAGCCCATTATTTCAAACCACTTGGCCTACTCCTGTGTTCCGTTTGCCTTTAATTGTTAGTATATCTTGTTTGCATATTTTGAAAAATTTCATCTTTTTCTTGGCCACAGAACTGATCAACTTTGTCTCCTTTTGCCTCTCTCTGTTGCTGTTGGTACTTCTGTCTGAATGCTGATGTAGTAAATAGATAAACTCTGTACCCAAATGAATATCAAGTTTTCACTGAATGTGTAATTGTAAATGTAACACCAGTTCTGCTCTGTCTTTTTTTTTTTATTTTTGGCGTAGTATAAATTGTGTTAATCTGACAAATGTCTGTGATCTGATCACAGGTTTGTGCACTTATTGTTTTGTACTTCAGTTAAGTGTTGAGTGCTACTGCTTTATTTTTGCTTTATTTCTTGATTTTGCCTTTAAATTATTCTAAAGGTCCTTTTAATAATTGAAATTGCTTTGTCAAGGTACTTCTAAGTTTTGTTGTAGCATTACACTCGCAGGCAATCTTTCTTGGTGCTTATGACATCAAAAGGTTAGCAGTGCCCTGTACAGACACAAATGCCCGGAAAGCAAATTTTAACTATAAAACTTCCTGAGGCAAAAAAATCTTTTATGCAAACAAGGTTGTCAAGAACACGCACACTATAGTGACCATACATGGTGCCCACAGCACATGTAGACCAACCTATTCGGAGACCCTAAAAAGCAATCTTCCCAAACCTCAAAGACCTCCTAAGCCTATAAATACTAGCACCTATCCTCTGCAATCTCTAAAGCACTCACGCAAAGCAGTACCAACGAGCATACATACTTGTACACCTAGTGGAGCCCCAAGAGCAAAGCCCATAAGGCAAGCCAACACATTACCCAGGACTCTTGTCATAGGGGACTCCATTGTATGACACACACATGCCCCACTCACCAGACTGAACAAGGAGAAGGTAACGGTTAGCTGCTTATCTGGAGCAAGGATCCACCAAATTATCCATGCATGTGCTCAAGTCACTACATTACAGGTACTGGTACGATTCTATCCCAGTCTGTGGGAGTTAATGACCTGACATGTACTTCTGTGTGTCTAAGACACGTATGTGCATGCATTGAGCTGCATTCTACCTTCACAAAAGATGATGTGATAATATGAGCAAAAGATGATCGACTTCAATAATTGGCTTAGTTTCTGGTGTCTTTCCAGTGGGATGCAAGATCTGTCAGAATGGGAGGACATGGTTAAGAGACCACGTTGCTGTGCAAAGAATGGTCTGCACCTGTCTTCTCCGGGCTTCTGAATATTGGCTAAAATGTTATCCACCTCCCTTGTGGCCTTTTAGGTAGTGCCAATTTTACAAAACTACTGACATAGCAAATAAAACTCCAATGAAAACTAAAGGTGTTACTGTTCAATGCTAGTAGCTTAAACTCCACTGCTCTCCTTATTCTGTAGAATATATATATGTGCCATTACCGAGACATGGTTTAAATCCACAGAAAGTACTCTGGCAATTCAAGATTACAGTGCTTTCCACACCTTTTGAGCATCGGCTGCATAGACAGGGGCAAAAGGTAGAGGAGTTTCAATCTGTATTGGCAACAAGCATAAATCTACCTTGGTTAAACAAGGATGATGTCTTGGAATATATCCACATGCAAATCACAAAGTCTCATACCATATCCTAGCCAGCTGTAGGTCACCCTCTGTCCCTGGAATCCCATAGCTGCTACCTAGACTATTGGAGATTCTCTCCATTAAACCAAATACCCTATTCATAGGAGACTTTAACTATCCCTCTATAGACTGGGAAAACGTACACTGCCTCATACTCATAGGCACAACGATTCCTGGACTTCATTAGCTAAAACATCTTTGACCAAATAGTGAGTGTTCCCACCAGAGGTTCAAACATACTGGACCTGGTAGTCACCAATATGGGAAAGCGCTGCACTCTACCCCCCCCCCCCCCAGTGTCACGTCTTCACAGGTGAGGTTGGACCACAAAGCCATCATCTTCTAAATAAAAAGCAGCTGTGTTACCCCCAGCAAACGCTGCAACAGTCTAGAACTATTACAAAGCAAGCTACACCCTGTCAAAATGCAGTGCTCTTCCAAACCTGGAATTTATAATAAGCTATGTAGAATTGTTAATGTAGACCCTGTACAACCATGTAAATGGATGTATAGAGGCTGCTGCACCTACTAGAAGCAAGCCCAAAAACAAACTTTAAAAACAAAACCACACTGGTAGAATCCTAACCTTAATAGGGTGCATAACAAGGAAAAAAGAAAAAGTCATGGCTAATATCAGGAAAAACATCTCTGATAATGACAGTGAAGTCCAACAAGGCCAATTATGAGGTCAAGATAGCCTCATGGGCTAAAGACAACCACAAGGCCTTCTACAGTTATGTCTGAAACCTCAAAGGCAGCAGACGACAGTGTGCTGAACTGCTGGTCAGTGGCACCATCTCCACTGAGCAGAGTGACATACTGAATTTGCTGGTTGATAAATTCAGATCAAACTTGACCCCCACCCAGTCTCCTTCCTTGTAATACCTAATAGCACAACCCACCCCAAACTAACAGGGAGCGGATGCTGGCAGCGTTCACCAAGGCCAAAAAGACAGCCTCAGTGAGCCCTGATAATATCCTGAGATGCCTCCTAAATAGTTGGAAACAGGACCCATGAGCACCACTTGTCACTTTTCAACTATAGCCTGAAAATATTCTTTGTACTATGAGAAAAGAGGACTGCAAGTTGTTCTTCACAAGGTGGACCATCAACCATCCCCAGAAACTACAGACCTGTTTGACTGGTCCAGTATGCAAAGCCATGGAATAAATTTATAATGGAAATGATCAACAAATGCCTAGGCAACTTTCAGACACTGATGCCATCCCAGTTTGGCTTTGAGGGAAGATCATGCTTACTAAACCAGTGGGATTCTTTGAGAAGGTCACCAAGGAAATGGATGAGAGGAACACCGTACATACTACCTTTACCTCTCAACCTCATAGCACAAGAAATCTACTGAAAACCAAAAATAATGGAGGGGCATATGATCAAAAATGGGGACAAATTTTAAATATTACTCTTATAAATTTAGAAAGTTACTGGAATAAAAGGTTTTGTCACCATGCTTTTTCAGAAAGATGTGAAGTCCGAAACTCAAATGTCTGTCATTATTTAGCAAATTCTATCCTCACTGATTTACCAGAAAACCACAGTTGAGGAAAAGACCAAAAGTATGAAGCAAAAATCTGGACATTCTGTGAGAATCTAGACAGTTGAGCAGCATGATGCTGCCTACCCGGACTTTGCTAAGGTGTTTAATACAATACTCCACTTGGGTATAGTTGACAAAACTCACTGAACTGGGCTTAAACCCCTACATAACTCACTGAATTGGCAGCTGGCTCACAAGCAGTATCCAGGAAGTCAGGATTGGAGATACCGCCCTTATTAAGAAACTGGTCATCAGTGGGGCATCTCAGGGTTCCATGCTGGGACTGGTCCTATTTGGCATCTACTCCTCTGATGTAAAAGTTAATGACAGAACCTTTGGCTGACCAAGTTTGCAGCTGACTAGAAATTGGGAGCCATCCTAGATTCCCTCCATAACGCAAACATCATACAAGATCTAACACTGACAAAAATGACTGGTGGAAAGTCGTGGACTAAAACTTATCACCCAAGCTAAATAATACATCGATAAGGCACCCCTAGCAGTTGACTCAGTAGTCTGGGATCTGGCAGCATATGTAGATAGTAACTTGGCCTTTGACCAATATGTGGCCAAGGTAGTAAGAAAATAATTTTATATCACCCAACTTATAAGTGAGGGCATGGCATCCAGGTCCAAGAAAGTCATAGTGACAGTTTTATTCAGTCCTTAGCAGAACCATTATTGAATTGCCCCCTTCAGCATGTACCTGACCAGATATGTACAACAGTTGGAACTCCCACAAAGGTGAAAGTTACCAGGAGATGCCAAGGTGTTCTCACATTGTCCTAAACAGATTGCCTTAAAGCTCTTCCTCTGCACTCCCATCCTATAGGTTACAGAGAAGTGACCTATGCCTGGCGAACAAGGCATCCTCTGATCCACCTGTGATGGACCTCCTTTTGCACATCCACAAAACGAACAGCATCAGAACCACTGGATCCAAGGATTTACGTTTTGCTCATGCCATATATAAGGCATGTTGGTAAGACAGATGTGTATTTCTGAGGATCCCCATTCCCTGGATCAGGCTCCCCATCCATACGAAGCGGAGTCCATCCCTAACCTTAATTAAGAATAACCTTGACTGATGGATAGAAAAGTGTAAATTCACCCTTGGTCTGGTCCCCGTGTCTGTGATAGTGTGACCGCCCCCCCCCCCCCAAATATAACTTTTAGAAATATCCTAACAAACTCCCTCCTATTAAATGCCCATAATACATAGGGACACAGTTGAGTTAGATTGCATGGCTAGGCTTATAAAGGCCCTGGTGGTCATTGGCATAGTATACAACTATGAATGTGGAAGGATCAAGGAGACCTATTAAATTATTTTATAATGCAGGTTTACAGTCAGAGTGAAAACAATGCATGAGCCGCCTCTTTCTTTTATTTAAATTCCAAAAGCATGGATTTTGCTAGAAGAGAATACAGTAAATTAAAGAATTGGCAGTTTAAAGTGATCTTTGCTGTAAATATGAATATGAGGGTATATGTAGTTGATCATTCACTATTAAAGGCAAGTAATTGACAATAAAAATGATCATAAAACTTTAAACATACTTAGGCTGCCTACCGGATGCTTTCAGTGACCACCTCCCAATTTTTGCCCTGTGACAAATATCACCAAACTACTCTACAACCAAGTCCATAGACTTACTGCCTTCAGTAAAGAAACCTTTGTCCCCCATCCAAGACGTTGACTGCGATAGCCAAAAAACCATACTCCTTGATGAAGCAGTAAGCAAATTCAGCTCCATCTTTCTCAATACTCTTTAATAACCTAGCACCAGAATGCAATAAATATATAAAGTCAAACCAGACCCATGGTTAACTAAAAATACCAAACAAGCTGTGTTACTGAGGGACAAAGCATGGAAAAAAATGGACGAAGGAAAACCCTGAATCATGCTTGCAATACTACAAACAACTGAGAAATGAAGCACAGTACCAAATAAAACTAGACAAAAAAACTACTTCTGTAACTTACAACACACAACAAGCAAATCCTTAAAAAAATTCTGATCATCCTTTAAAAAACAAACAAAAAAAATGCAACCAGGTCAAACCACCACCCCTTCCCCTATAACAATCAAAACAGACACTCTTGCTAACCAGTTTAACTCTCACTTAGAATCATTTCTGTCTCTCAAAGATTTTAATCAATCCTTTTCATTCCCACACAAACTAACCGGTTTCCTACTTTCACTCTGCAGCCAGTCCCCACCATAGTCATCAGAAATCTCCTCTGCAAAATAAAGCCAATCCCTCTCTAGCCACTAACAATCTACCAACCAAATATATCAAATTGGCATCTGATGCTTTTGCCTACTCAGTCTCTGTCCTAATCAACTGTTCCATTAAAGAAAGCTGGGTTGTTCTGGAAAATGTCCTATATCATTTCCCTGCACAAGAGTGGAAAATCTAGGGACCCAATAAACTACTGCCCCATTGCTATACTACCTCCATTATCAAAAATCCTCAAGAAATGCATTCTTACTCTGTTACTCAAACATACCTTAAATAATCTCCTCACACCCACACAGCATGGTTTCTACCCCAACAATAGTACCAACACAGCCCTCCTTAGTTGCAACAACACTGTTGGTGTCCATAGAAATAAATAATGAGAACATGGTATCCTCCATATTTTTAGTTCTGTCAAAAGATTTTGACATTTGTCTCTTGCCATAAACTGCTAATGGAACTAGCATCCTTTGAAACCAGGATATGGAGGCAGTAGAAAGACCAAAGTGACCTTACCAACAGACGACAAGCAGTAAAATGGCAAATCGAATTCTCATCATTTTTACCTGTTACTGTTTATGTCCCTCTGTGTTCCATACCTGGCCCACTAAAGTTAACTATTTATTTACATAAACAACCTACATACCTCAACCAAAGCCCCCCCATCTTAGATGAGCTCTAACAACTCACCCAAGAATCTTTCTCTTCCCTAGAATACTGGTTCTGTAACTCAACCTAATTTTAAACCCAAAGAAAAGCAAACTTTTGATTTTTCTCCTCAAAACAACTGGCCAACAAAATAAATAACGTCCCAGTCATGTCAGCCAACAACACATGAATAGAAACCGTCCCACACACAATTACTTGGCATCATCATTGATAGCAACCTAAAATATGACCATCATATACTCCAACCCAACTTTATGCATCTCCAGTACTTATAAACCTTCTTCAAGCTACTCAAAAATCAAAGTTAGAGACTTGCTACAATAAGGTTGTAAAATTTGCAATGAAGTGCAACAGTCAAGCCCACCATTGTGAATCTTCTAAAAAAAAATAGACTGGCTAGAACTTTCACAGCATCTCTTCTACAATCAACTACTTGCTGTATACAGGTTCATTAGTAAGCCAGAAAATTGCCCATCACTGCTGAACATCCTAAAACACTATCCCCCCCCCCCCCAAGCCTACGTAGTAGTCTTACAAATCTGACAACAACCACCAAATCAGATAACAGCACTGAAGACTCACTTTACTCAAACTGTCTGTAAGCTCTGGAATAAACTGCACCAATCCCTGAAACAGGTAGGCAGAATCTCACAATTCAGACGTCTACTGAAACAATTTCTGAGAGTCATGGCTTTGCATTCCACCAGGGAAGCCAAAAATGTGACATTCTCTCATCCTAACAACCACTCTACTGTAAGCTGCCTTGCCTAACACTGCTAGGAACTATCTCTTTTTCATTAGTTTCTAACACTAGCACTAGCTCTAGACACGCATACTGTCATATAGAGCAGAAATTATCTATTCATCTTACCATATCTATCTATTCTGTTGTTCAACCTGCCACTAGTGCTCGTATAGTAAACTAAATTGATGCCTAAATAAGATTTAACATATGTCAAAGAATATTCGTTTTCATTGGTAAATGTACTGTAACTATACATTGAAATAGAGATTTCAGAAACCTGCTTTAATCAAATGTTTAATCTAAGTCATTTTGAAATGTTTGATTCTCTGTACTAATATCTGTAATCAAATGCTATCCAAACTAAATTGTGTGTCACTGTGCACTATCATCTTTATTCTGTTTTTGTGTATGTGGAGCTTTTCTCCATGAGCCTTCACTGAAAAGGGGTCATTTCAAACCCTGTCAGACTCCCCAGGTAAGCAATGGCAAGTAAATTAAATTAAAATAAATTACAGCTTGAGACTTCCAAGATGACTGCACACTAATCAACAGCTTAACTTCAGCTTTCCCACTGTGAAAACAGAAGCTGAGAAACAGCCAGTGGATATTCCGCTGGAGTAAAATTCAGTTACTGGCTAGTAAGTTCACTGCCTATATGCCTGCAAAAAAGAAATTTAGAGAACCTGAAAGAAAATCAACCAGGAAAGGTGAAGAGAAAACCCTGTCGGAGAAGAATCTTGCAGCTGTTCAACAAAAAGCAGTTCGAACTCCAGCTTTGGTATGAGAAGGCTTCCAGCAAAAAAATTAAGTCACACATCTTCAGAGTTGATTTAAAATAAATGAAACACTGAAGGAGCATATCAACTCAAATAAAAGACTGAAAAAATGGAAGAAGCTTTAAACATCTATTCAGAGGTGCTGATAAAACTGCAAAAATCAGAAGTCAGAATGAAGACTGGCTTGAGTATGAGACTGCTCGAGAAGAGAGTTTTCAAAAAATGGTGGAGTTGGATGAGAGAGCATGCAGAGCAAACCTGAGTTTTTCTGTTCTACCAGAGAAATGGACTGTATTAATTTTATGAAAACGCAAGTAATTGGACTGTATTCCACAGCAGGATTTGTTAACTGAAAGATCACGCCATGTGGGTACTCCAAACCTGGCTATGAGAAAGCAGCTAAGACCTGTATTAGTAAAGATGCAGTTATACTAGCTGAAAGAGTTGATCCTGACATAACTGTGGCAGAAGGGCAAAGTATTAAAAGCTGGAGGAAGTAAGTGTGTTTGTGGAAAATGTATTACTCGCTGTACTCCAGGCAGAAGAAAAGCACATTTATCCCAGCAATCAGAGAATGTTGAAAGACAATTGTGAGATTTAAGCTGCTGTATCCATATTCAGAATATTTTTTCCTGGAGGAACAAAGTCTTTTTTTTTTTTTTTTACGTAGATCAGGTAAACTGGGAAATACTAAACTTTGCCCAGGAAGGTGAGAGCCATCAAGCAGAAGGGGATTCTGCTTCTCATTTTTCTGATGGTAAGGCTCATAAATAGACTTTGCCAGTGAAACCTTTTTTCCAGTGTTCCAAAGGGCAATGCTTGATAGATTAAAAAAAGTTGAATAGAAGAATTGGGAGTACCTTGGATTTGAACTGGAGTCTGGGGTTGGGAGATGAAGGTCAACAGGAAGCACACCTGCAAACCTGACATCAGTGAAAAATGTGATTTAATGCTTTATAGTCTCACATTTAGTGAAATATGGCTTTATAAGAGAATGTAGCAGAGAAAGATTCAATTGTTGACTTTGTTAAACTTGTTGGGGGAATGCCTCACTTCTTGCCATTAGTGTTTGGAAGGACATTAAAAGGGGGTAAAAAAAAAAAAAGAGTGAAAAAGTAAGTAAAATTATATTTTTTGTTAGTATTTGTACAAAGCATTTTATGATACAAGTTGCATGTTAAATATTAGTGTTTTTTTTGATAAATATACTAAAGTAAATTGGTGAGTTTTTTTTCTAGTTTTAAGAAATGTAGGAATTAGTGTAAAATGAGAAGAAAGACTGAGGGAGGGTTGGCACAATGCTTAAGATTTTTATCTTAAGCACAAGGTGCAGGGTTTGATTCTCACATGGGGTAATTGGCTAGGCTTAAAATGGCTCACAAGGGCAGTGAGCGTAGTAGTAATCTATGAACCTATGACCCTATGGATAAAAGCATGTTTAAGTCAATAGGTTTAAGTCTTGAGCTTTTGGGTGGGGGATTGATTGTAAAAGTGCACTGATTTATAGTATATGTAGAAATGGAATATTTTCAATTACTTTTGCATAGGTTAATGTCTGGATTGATGCCCTTGTCTTAATCTAATGGCAAGTTTTTGTGAATGCAAGTGGGTTTTAAAAATGAAAGACCACAATGTAATATAGTTTTCTTTCGTGCCTGTTGGGAAATCAGGTGCTCAGAGCAGATTTACATTTTGATCTTGTGTTCCTGTAGAAATGAGCTGCCAAAAGGTGAAGGCAGTAAACTGAGAGGTCTGGACATTGTTTAAGGAGAGAAATGCAATATTAAAAGGGACAAGGGCCAGCAGTTAAGTAAAAAAAAAAAAGTTTGAAATTCTTGGAAGTGAATAAGAAAGATCAGCTTTTCTGATAACTAAATACTTGATGCATTTACTTAGAACTGTGTATAATTTAGATGGCCTTCTATATCACCTTTGCAGTATTCTTCATAGAAGGGATGTTCTGCCCAGGGTAGCCGAACATTCGGACTGTTTGAAGAAGCCATCTTGTATGTGCCATATGTCATATTTATGCTCCCTCAACAGAATGTAGGGCATGAAAGGGACATACAGATGCAACTTCCAAGAACTTCTTTTGCCGCCAGCTCAAAAGCTGTTTTTTTGCCAGTTGGTCTGAATCCCTTGTTGGTATACTGAATATTTAGCAACAGCAGATAAGTTCCCCATTGGAATTTTTTTTTTTACTTTTTCTTGGTCTTGTATTTTATTTTACTACCTAGAGTTCATGTCATCTAAGAAGAAAAAATATCAGTGTGGGAGGCAGATTCTCCATAAGGATCATCACAAGCAGTGTCTTTTTGTTTGGGTGGTTCTCACAACCATACTGCTTGTAGTATCTGTAAGGTGTTTGTGCCTAAGGCACTTAGAAGCTGTTTGCCTTCCCTGGCCATTTATCTTGAAAACCATTGGCTTAAACAGTTAGCCCAGGGTACCATAGCAGAATCCTTTAACCCAAAGATTCTCCTGCTAGGTAAAAAGAAGGCCAATAAGTCTCTGGACAGATTCTTTAGCTCTCCAGCCGCCACCAGAAGCCCTTCTAGAAGCAGGTAATAGCTCTGTAGGTCATTCAGCATCTGTCTGAATCCTCTGCCTTGACCCTGCTTGAGACCGGCATGGATATATCTTTTTGCATGTCCTCTGAGGCTTTGTACCTAAAGTCATTTTGGCTATAGCTTTGTACCCTCTGAATTTCAGTGTACCTGTTTTTCTCTGTCTCAAGAAAGAATTCAAGTAGTGGATTCAACAGTTCACTCTCCACCCAGGCCGGCACTTTCAGCCTCCAGTCCCTTCTCTGGAGTTGCTCACAGATGCCTCAGACATTGGGTGGGGGGCTTTTCTTGGTCACTTGAAAGTTCAAGGTCTTTGTCCTACCCATTCGAGGTTAGACCATATCATCATCAAAGAGATGAGAGCTCTGATTCTGGCGTTTCAGGTTTTCACACCATGTTCTCTCCAGGCCCCTTGAAGGTGTACACAGACAATACTACGATGATGTGATATGTCAACAAGCAGGGGGACATGAAATCTTACCCTCTCTGCAGGATGGTGCTTTAGGCTTGGGAAGTTGCTCTCCATTCTCAGTCAACTCTTCAGGCAGTATACATTACATTCCTTCAGAGCACAGTCTGGTGGCCGGCTCTCTGAGCAGGTCCAATACACAGGCGCACAGATGGATGCTTCACAGAGATACGTTTCTGGCCATTGCAATTGGTGGGGTATTCCTCAGGTAGAGATTTTTTCTTCCCACTGAACAGTCAGCTTCTCTTCTCGAGTGCTATGCCATCTGGCATGGAAGACAGATGCCCTGTTCTTTCCTTGGAAGGGGATGTTTCTTTATGCTTTCCCTCCTCTTCCGCTACTTCGAGTCCTGAAGAAGATTCATCTGGACTCCCCAAAACTCTTGGTAGTGACTCTCTTTTGGTCGAGAGAGCATTGGCTCCCCCTCTTAATGCATCTGTCCAGGGCAATCATCACAGGTTACCTCACTGGTTGGATCTCCTCACACAGGACAAGGGGTGTCTCGTCCATCCCCACTTGTCCACTCTGCAACTGACATTGTAGATGATGAGAATTCTGATCCCTTTCAGGCACCTCTTTTCTGAGGACATGTTCAGCATTTTATAGAAGGCAAGGAAACTTCAAGCAGAAAATCATGCATGTCTAAATGGAAAAAACTTTTTTGGTCTGGTGTCATGCTTCTAACCAGGGCACTTTTTCAGTGGGGTCTCTCTGGTCCAATCTTATTTGTGTGAGTTGTTCCAGTCCAACTTGACCTATTATTCTGTGAAAGGCCATTTGTCAGCCATTTCTGCTTGTCTGCCCTTAAATTCTCCTTTGACTTCTCATTTGAGGGCAAACAACTTCTTAAAGGCATTCTACATATTAGACCTCCAAGAAAACATTTTTCTTCTCCTTGGGAAATTAATTTTGTTTTGGAAAAAGTGACTCTGGCTCCTTTTGAGCCTCCAGATTCTGCTTGTTTGCATCATTGTACCTGGAAGACTGTTTTGTTGCTGGCTCTTATGCTTGGATGGTTTTTGAGCTTCCATGCCCTTGGTCCTTATGGCCATTCCTCCTTTTTTTGGATTTTCATAGGGAAAGGGTGTCCCTTCTATGCCCAAGTTAGTAAATGAGTTGTCCTTGAATAAGTCTGTACAACTCCCTTCCTTTTTAGTCTGTTAGTGAGCGTGTCCTGTATACCTTGGATTTTCACACACAGCTCAGGTACTACTTGGATAAAACTAGGACTGTTTATAAATCGGATCAGCTTTTTTTTTCCTTTCACCCCAGATATTTGGGTTTGACTGTTTCTAAGCAAATCATCACCCTCTCCTGGGTATCCAGGGCCATTTCCTTTTGTTGTTTTCATGGCAATCACTGTCTACTTCTACTTCTGTTAGAGCTCATTCCACTAGGGTGGTTGCCTCTTCTGGTGCCTTCTTCACAGGGGTTGCACACCAGTTCCATTCTTGAAGCTTCTACTTGGTCTTCCGTGCATACCTTTACTAAGCATTATAAGTTTGATATTGTTTCTAGGGCCAGAGCAGACTTTGCTGAAGCCATTTTATGTGGGTTTGTTGACTGCTGTTCTCAGCCTTTTGCCTCTCATTCTGTTTCGTGAGCTTTTTTACTCTCCTTTCTATGAAGAATACTAAAACGATGATATAGAATGACATAGTACAGTTGTGTAAAATCTTACCATAACAGTAGATGTCCTCTTCACTGTTGCAGTATTCTCTCCCTCCCTCCAACCCCCTCTTGTTTGTTCCTTCTGGATGTGCATGGTCTCCTTTGGCCTATGGCGACTGTTCACTTCTGGAGCATTTTCACTTTAGGTAGTTGCATCCATACGTCCCTTATGCCCTATGTTCTGTTCAGGGAGCATAAATGTGTTGTACAAGGTCTTTTTAGGCTTTTTCATACTGGCCAAGCGTTGGGCTGCCCTGTGTGGGACATTCCTTCTATGCAAAATACTGCAACAGTTAAGAGAAGGACATCTACTGTTAGGATAAGATTTTACACAATTGTACTTTTTTATTTAAAGATAGCCAGAGCACTTTCAAAGCTAAAAGTTAATGTTTTCCTGAAAAAAACAACAAGTTGTTTTTCACATTTCATGCATGAAACAAGAACAGACAGCAATTAGTGCAAGTAGACCTACAGGCTGGAACATGCATCCTGGCATGGATTACCTTAATTTTAATTTAGGCTTCCCCTGTGTGTGCAGGTGCCACTTTGGCAGTTGTTCCTATCAGGAGGGTTATTTGAATATGTACATAGTTTTGTGTTTTTGTTTTTAAGTTAATAACTTAAGTTACTGACTGTTTTAAGTTAGTTTTAAAGGGCTTTCATTAAAACAAAAAGCATTCTAAAATGTGACAAATTCAAATGAAGATGATGATAAAAACAACTTTGGAACACGAGTGGCCTTGCAGGTACAAAGAATATTTAATTGTGTTAAGAAATGCAGAGTGCAAGTAGCAATGCTACAGGAGACGGACTTGGAAATAAATGAGTATGTGAATTTGATAGAGAGGATTTCAGGAGGGATATTCAGCAGAGTATCAGGAACAAGGGAAAGGGGGAGTACTTTATACTGTGTGACTACTAGAGGAGCTCTAATAGTGATGGAAGAAAAAAGGTAATAATGGTAGATTTATGGTAGTAAGAGGCTACTTGCAAATCTGTGGCAGCTGGCATGTATTTTTATTCCACCTAGAACTGCTATTATGAAGCTTAAGAAAAATTTGGGACAAGAAAGCAGCTTTCAGCAGGGAACAGTATTTACAGGTGAGGACTGGAACTTGATTTGCAGCAGTGAGAATATTTCTGGGGACCTAGAAGGAAAAATATAACAAAAGAGGGTAGATTTCTGAAGAAATTTATGAAAAAAATTTTTATGGAAGACATGAATTTAGTAGTAGAAACTCTGAGAGAATTTACATGTTATTCCCCAAGGTTTAATAACTGGGCTAGACTAGATGGGAATTGTATGTCACAAGAACAATGCATTTAATTGAAATCTTCGACACACATCCAGTAACTCTTTCAAATCATGAGCCAGTAACCACGAAGATAAAAATTCATGGTAATGAAATACAGTCAAGACATTGGCGCTTCCCCACCTGCCTGTTTAAAGAGAGGCATTTAAGGAGTTGGTAATGGAAATTATTCTACAGTTATTAGGGAAGGTAGACATTTCTTCAGAAGTTATAGCTAGTGAGTGGATAAAACAAAAGTGGATTTTAAAAATGGGGTAAAAATTAAAAAAAGAGAGAGTGGTTAAAAAGTAACAAGATGTTTTAGAGGGGCTGACAGATTAAAGTATTGCAAAATAAGGGGTATCTCACAGAAGGAGACGCACAAATGCAGAATGCTAAAGAAAAAAATAGGGAATATCTGTATAATATGCATGAGTTCAGATAGATTACTGTTAAGCAACTGTTTTTTATAACTCCATAGCACAAAAACTTAGCACAATGCCTTAAGCAACAGAAAGTATGAAGGGTTGTTGCTGATGGAGCCTATAGCAATAAAAATAACCAGAGACCCTGTAGCGTATTAGAGATATTTTGGAAATTTTGTGAAAATTTGTATAGAACAGAGGAATATGGAAATCCATAAGTATTTCCATGTCTCTTTTTTTTTTTTTAACTCTTGTGGAAGTTTGGAAGCTAGGAGGGAAGAAAGTGATACAGAACCATAGGTTTTTGTTTAACTGTATTTTAAAAGGAGGGGAAGCACCATCATCCTGGAAGAAAGCTTTGGTGGCTGTAGTACCTAAAGATGGTATAGATCCATCAGACCCAGCTTCATATTGGCCCCCATTTCAGTTTTAATTCAGGATTTGAAAATGTTTGTGTCTATAATGGCAAAGATGTTGCCAGAATAGATATGGATCAATGTGGACTTGTGGAGAGGAGGTAAACATCTGGCAACAATAATAGGACAATGACCCATAAGGAAGCAAAATATAAGAAAATGCTGTTGCTGTTGGTACGTCTTGATGCATGAAAGCATTAAACAGAGTTAATGGAATTTTTTTTTGAGTAGGGCAGTGGAAGCTTTGCATTCCCTGATAATGTTTGTCTTTCGGCTTTTCCTGGTAAGGGGTCACCACAGCGGAACTCCGGTCCGCTAATGATTGGCAGTAGATCTTTATGAAACGCTGAGGTGCCAGCTCGATGCTCAACCTTCAATGAAGGCACACCCATTTATGCACGCATGACTTTCGAACGCTACCCAACCGCGGGGAGGACATACAGACTCCCCACACAAGGCACTACCAAGCCCATTCCCTGATGATGATAAGGTTAATTAGGAGGATATACGAGGGATTGGAGGCAAAAATTTAAGTGGGAGGGTACCTCACTGATAGGTTGTGGCCAAATAGAGGAACCAGGCAGGGGTGTCCTCTTTCCCTTTGTTATTCATGTTCTATTTAGATCCATTGAAATGAAAATAATGCACTCAGAAATTCAATGATATAATTGTTATGGTAACCAAGAAATGTTGGCTTTATTTGCAGACTATATTATTTTGTGACTGTTAAACCAGAAAATGGCATCTCAGTGTTTTAGAACATTGAGACTGTTTCAAGCCTTTTCAGGCTATAACATTAATGATGACAAAAAAAGGCTGTAGCTGTAAACTCCCCATATGAATTGGTTTAGCAATACCCATATTTATGCGGGCATGATAAAATGAAGTTTGTGTTAAAAAGGATTAATTCTATTGTGGCAACTAAGGCTATGTGAGAAGAAACTTAAAAGATATAACACAAAAACTGAGAAACTGGAAGCTCTTGTTTATGGCTATGGACAGCAAAATAACAAGCTGTGAAAATATTTTTAGTCCTTTTAGGTTTATATACAGGTGGCATATTTTTATCAACCAGAGGAGAAGTTGTGGACAATAACTAAGGGAAGAGGGTAAGGGTCAAGTGGGATAAGTTGATCCTTCCAATAGAACAAGGTGGTTTAGGATTACCCAATTTGGAAGCATATTTTAGAGCTACACAGTTAAGTTTTGTTTACATAACACAAGCAGAAACCTGTAATTCAGAATGGAAAGGGGTGATTGTGAAGCAGGTGGAAATTCAGGAAATGATGGTGAGAAATTCTGGTTGCAAATCCTTAAGGGGAATAACAGCCACACAGAATATTAGAATACTTTTGGCTACTTTATAAATATAATAACTAAGCCCACATGAAAATGGAGAAAAGAGATCTTGTTAGGGATGACTACAATTAGAGGTACAGAGAAGAGACTAGAGGGGGGCTGGAATTTACTGGAAAAATTGGCAAAGGACCCCAAGGTATTGGGACCAAATAATTAGAGAGAGGAAGGTAATAGAGTGAGAGAAGGCCAAGAAGACATTTGGACTGCAGTCTAGAGGGCCAAGAAGACATTTGGACTGCAGTCTAGAGAACTACCTTCCCTATCAGAGATTATCATATATATATTATATTTTATATATATATATATGTATATATATATATATATATATATATATATATATATATATATATATATATATATATATATAATATTGTGTGTATGTATGTATCTATAATGTATAACATTTATATGTGTATACATGTATATAAATATGTATACATATATGTATGCTTGTGTATGACATTTATATATCTATATATGTGTATACATACATATATAAATATGTATAAATATATATATATAGATATATATAGATATATATAGATAATGTATGTTTGTCTGTCTTAAGCAATAATTCAAGAAAGGTATTACAAAATAAAAAAAAAGAGAAAGTGAAACTTGGAAAATCATGTGTCACACTGTTGATGTTCTTCGTCCCTTTCAAGTTTACATTTTTGCCATTATTGAATTCAAAATCCTCCCTAACCTTGCTCAGGTTCAATGGCTGTAACTAGTGCTTGTGCATTACTCTGAAATGACTTGCTTTAATTAGTTTTAGTAAAATGGTATACCATCTCGTTTTAGAATTCTGTTCATATTTTGCTTTACGTTTTTCCTTAAAATTGCTT
>NC_056744.1:184732178-184944678 GCF_019279795.1 Protopterus annectens
ACAGATGTTTGTTTTTCAATTGAATTGTACAGGTTATAGGTCACATTAAAGGTGGGAAAAGTTTTGAAACCATTTATTGTGGTCTCATTTTCTTTATATCACAAAAACCTTGCATTTTTACAGGGATGTGTACCATTTTTATATCCACTGTACTTTTAAATTGTACATATTTCATTTTCATTACGATGACTTGATGCTACTACTACTACTAACCTGTGAATATAATTGTTTTCTTATTTAACTTTGTGTCCATTGTCATTTTTATGTTGCCTCTAACAAATATAATTCTTTGAAATCTGCTACTACCACACTGGCCTGGGTCATGGCAGAAAATGGTCTGTATGCCAGCGGGTCTACCTGATAACACCGACACGTCAAAACACCGACAACTAAATAACAGACAGAAAAAAAAAGTTCAAAAACACGAAACTTCACATGCTCGACAAACCAAAATCCTGACAGTCAACAAAATAAATACCTTTTCCAAAAAACGCACACACAACACAAGCACACCAAAAACCTTACAAACCTACACTAAACCTTACATACACAACTATCTATGCACTAACCTTAACCCTAACCCTAAGGTCAGTCACTTTCGCACACTTACCCGCACCCTAACCCTAACCCTAACTCCCTTAATCTGCCCTTAACCCTGTCACTGTTGCACACTTACCTGACCCGCACCCTACCGTCTGTCAGTATCATACACTTACCTTACTCCCACCCGGACCCTAACGTCCGTCTCTATCGCACACTTAGCTTAACTTGGTGTTCTCAGTGTCGTGATTCTCAACTGTTGGTCTTTTCCGTTGTCTATCTTCTGGTGTTGGTGTTCTCATCATCGGCGTTGTGCATTTTCGGCGTTTTCAGGTAGACCCATACCAGCATACCAAATTGGCTAACAAATTAAATGAATGAATATGGTAGCAGTTCACTTTGACTGATGCCGTTGACAAAGTGTACTACTGTGTTTTGTATTGATGGCACTCCTTCTCAAGTACTGAGTTTATCAAATGGAGGACTGTTGACTGGATTTGTTCAGGGAATATTCTTTGAATTGCAGTAAGTGTGTGTCTGTGTGTGTGTCTGTGTGCGTCTGTGTGTTGAAATGTTTGAGTATACTGAAATGTTTGGCATTAGGGGTGGGAGTGTGTTTGCAAGTTTATGGGTTAGGGTTTGGGTTAAAGTTAGAGTAAAAGGGTGTTGTGCATGTGTGCTAGTGTATTGAGTATTTCTGTAACTGGACAGTGCAGTGGTGTAGTGGTTAAAGTTGTCTCCTCACAACAAGAGGTTTTCCGGTTTGATTCTCTGATGGGGTGCCTTCTGTATGGAGTCTGTATGTCCTCCCTGCGTTTGTGTGGGTTTCCTCCAGGTGCTCTGGCTTCCTCCCACATTACAAAGACTCTCGTCTGGAGCATTTCCCCCTGGGCCTCCACTGAAAATTGACTCATTCCAAGTCGGACTTTCCTGGTAAACAGATGTTAAATAAATATAAAACAAATATGTTCTTGTGTAGTAATGCTGTTAGTGAAAGAATTTTGCATAAGACAGTGTATAAGGTTAGGGGCAGGATTAGGATTTGCTCACTCTCCTGTGCACCAGCCCAGAGAGTAACCTTGCCCTTAACCCTAGTCCTGTACATTATCTTATGAAAAACTTTCCCTAACAGACATTATTCAGACAGTGTGTTTGGTGTTACTGTTAGGTGTTTGTTTTGTTTTTTTTTCCCATTTTTTAATTGACCAGTCACAAAAGCAGAGTGTTTGTTTTCCTTTTGTGATTGGTATAATGTTACAGGTGGTACCTCACTATTCAATTCTAATCCATTCCTGAATGGCAGTTGATTTGCGAAATGGCCGAATTGTGAGAAGCCATTTCTCGTACAAATGCATAGCCCAAACATAATTAAAAAAACACATGCAGGCTAGCGATTTTCCTGTCCGGCTAAAATGCATGTTCATTACCTCATTGTGTGGCAGCAGTTATGAAATGAATATCCATTGTCTCTGATTAAGGTTTTATTTAGTTCACTTTAATCATAATGTGATATAAATTATAACTGAAAACATTTTACAGCAGTTTGCTGTCCACACCCCCAAAAGAAGTAATAATGCACAATACAGTGCATACTGGTGTATTTTTTTTTTTAATCCCTCTCCAGGAATTTGCTCTGTGGCTCCCCTACTTTGCTCAGTCATTCTCCCAGTGGGCTGGAGCCACATATCCTGAGCTGGGCAAGAACCACCTGCCTTATTCACTAATTCCTGTTGAGGGACCCGATTGGCCCATTCATTCAGCAGGAGGTGAGCATCAGAAATTTGTGAGCAGGACAGTGTACTAATACCAGAAAGTTACCTGCCTCAGAAGGCCAGCTTGATATGCAATAACTGCCTGACCAGGAATGATATGGATGCTGACACCTAAATCATCACTAATTCACTGGGGCATGTGTTGCTTAACAGCATAAGCTTGACCTGGCCTACTCCACAGGTGATCTTTTGCTTGCCAGCAGGTGTCACCATTGAGTTTGGCATTGTCATCTCCTTCCCCTGCAGAACAGGTGAGTCTGCATCATACACTTGTGCCTATTCTCTCTGCCCAGCCCCACCAGTATCCATACCAAAAACTGAACATGAGTCCCTATATTTATGCTATTTACAGAGTCCACTTAGTTTTTAGTTGTTGGAAGGGGAGTCGTCTTCACCCTGTTCTGCCTGTTCCCCCTGTTTTTTGGCATGTGTACATGAAAAAAAACTTGTCCAGGATGACTTGTCTCCCTCTTTTTCAGGATGGATTGAAATGGTGCATTATTGTGTTAAACAAGTCTGTCATCCTGTTGATGTCACCTGCATTGGGGTGCCACTCCAAGACTATAACCTGCACCTTCTCCCAGTTGGATTAAATTCTTTAATGCAAGCTGTTAGCATAGGTCCTTTTTCCTTGTCATCCTCATCTTCAGAAGAAATTTTCCTTTCTTTTTCTTTGAACTGCTCATTGCAAAGTGCTGTAACTTCCTCCATTGCGAGCTCATAGTCATGGTTTTGTAGCAGTTCCTCGACATCTGCCGCATCCCACTTCCCCAATGTCCAGGTGCTCTGTTGTGGAAATGATGTCTTGCAGCACTTCAGCGACTTAATCCACAATTTCACCCCAGGAAAAGGAAGGAACCAGTTTCCTCCAGGCTGCGCAAAAGGATTTCTGCAACACTCCATCCCAGGCAATTTTGATGAATGATAGGCATAAAGAATGTTAACTCAGTCTTCCAGAATTCCTTCGGTGTTTTTATCTGAAGAATGGGTCACGGTGAAGAGACTTGAAGAATGCTTTTGTATTGAGCTTCTTGAAGCAGGCATTAAATTGTTGATCCATAGGGTGAATGAGAGAAGTTGTGTTGGGAAGCCGGAACTGAACCTTGATGAAGAATTTCCTCTAACTCTCATGGGTGGTCAGAGGAGTTGTCCAGAAGCAAGAAAGCTTTCATTGGCAAATTGTTCTCTGTCAGGTACATCTTGACTTTTTTTTTTCTGAACCATCTTGTGTTTTCTGAGTGATACACTAGCAGAGGCTTCAGCTTGAAGTCTCCACTGGTGTTTGTTGCCAGGAGGAGTGTGAGCCTATCTTTCGTGGGCTTATGACCTGGAATTCTAACTTCTATATGGGTTATGCAAGTCCTACTTTGCAGTCTGTTCCAAAAAAGCCCAGTTTCATCTCGATTAAAAATCTGTTCTGATGGATAGCCTTCTCTCTCTATCAATTCTTCAAATTCCTTGACAAATGTTTGTGCACCTTCTTTGTCAGCACTAGCTTCAGAACACTGTGGATGCCACTTCTTTTTTTAATCTGTGGAACCATCCCCTACTTGCTTTAAATTCCTCCATTTGCTGGGAGCTACCCCCTGGAGTTTTTTTTTTAGCTTTCTCGGTGAGTTATTGGATCTCCCTTCATCTGCCTCTCCTGGATGGACAAGATGCATCTTCTCCTGACAAGCCGCATCTTCTCCATATCTTCAGAAATTGTTTTTACTGTGTTTGTCCAAACTTTGTTCCTCCTTTGAACACCTTCGCACCCATGATGCTGTCTCTATTTTTCCAAAATGTTGAGACTGTAGACCTAGGCATGCCATACTGTTCTGCTATTCATCCTATTTTATCTGCTCTCTAAATTTTATGTACAATTTCGTTCTTCTTTTCAGCGCACAGCCATTTATTTTTCCTGCCAGTGTCACTCTTCTTTTTTCACTTTTCTTTGGCTCCATTTCTTCACTTCTTCACAACACTTAAAGGAAACTGCACTACATAAGCAACACAACAGGAAAACATTAACACCTTTTCAGCCTCCTCTCTGGGTTGAATTGTGGGATGCCCAAGTGGCTGAAAGTGTGGTTGAATTGTGAGGTGGTTGAATTGTGAGGTACCACCTGTACCCATTTGTTTTGATGTGCAGAAGTTGATACAGTGATGGTTTCTTCTGCATGTCTGCATTTTTGTATGCATTTTGTATATTCATGTATGGGAACTCTGAAATTCATAAAGTTGTGAAGAAAGGTGAAGTACTTGCCCCCCCCCCCCATTTGTACCCATGTTAAAGCCCATTTTTAGAAGTTGAGCTGGAAGATTGAGAAGCTCCCTCCCACAGGAGCTATGTTAATGTTCGTTCCCAACTTCTGTTGTATCGGGATTATCTAGGACAATTTTGAGGAGTCATGGCTCACTAAATCATAGCTCGGTGTATTTGCATGTTTTCATATGTACACATATTTGTAATGGTATTTATATTTTTTTCTTCCTTTGAGTGGTGCAATAGGCCTTGGCACCTTCTGCAGGATCAGAAAATATGAGAATATGTATATAATTGATTTATTCATTCATTCTCCAGTTTGCTTTGTGATAGATTGGTGTTCTAGCCAGGATCTGTTTTCCTGCCCTGCATCCACCTACTGCTAGAATAGTCCCTAGCTCCCTAGTAAAGATGAAAAGGATAATGCATATGTGATCATACACTGTATTGTCATACTTGCTAGTTATATTTTAAATAACTTTCCAAGTTTAACTGAATATACAGAATAATGGACAACTGTGTAGACTTGGACATAGCTTGGGAGAGCAATGCCTCCAGACTCTGACAGAACAAGCCTTGCCCACCACACAGCTCCACAATTCTTACTGTTTACTAGGGTGTACAGTCTGTCACACATGGACCTGAAACACCCTTGCAATGAGATGCAACTGGTTGGAACTCTTCTTTTCCACTTCTCTTCTCTTGAAGATGCACTTCTCTGCTTTGCTCTGAAAAACAGTTTCCTCCTGTCCTAGGTAATATCTTAATTAATGATGTACTGTGTCTTCCATCTCTCTCTGTATCAGTGTATTGTGGTTATACAGAATCTCTTCTGTTGCCCTTTTCTGTAACTTCTCTTAAAACTGTCTGTCATTCTAGTGCTGTGACAGCCAGGACTGTAAAGTATTTCAGATGAGTACTCACTGAAGTTGTAGACAGAAGAAATGAAGCATCCTATCATCTACTACAAATACCATGGCTAATTGTAAACTAGTAATTTAGTCCTACTTTTCTTGTACCTTCTCCACCAGATTGTTGCTATATCTTAAGGTCTCATGTAATATGTGTATTTCCCTGCTTATGACATTCAAAATGCAGTCTGTTTCAAAGACTACTGTGTCTGAATTGCATTCTCTTGAACGTGTTTACTGTATTGTTGTCATGGTAACCTGATTGTGTTGGCCTAATGAGCTCAGAGTTTAGTGCTTACTCTAAGGCAGGCCAGAATGATGTTTTGATGCTTGTGAACCGTAAACATTACTTGGGGCATTTTCAACACTACTGTGACTACTGTTACATTTGTAAGTAGTACCCACCTCCTCAGACGTGACCTCTGGCATACAAAGCAATCTCAGACCCCACCCTGATGGGACTGCTGCATATCTGCAAGTCAAGCACCACTCAAGTAAACCGCACGCAAGACCTCAACCTGGTCTGTGACATCAATAGGACTTGTTGGCAGGACAGATTTGTGTCCCATAGACTTCCCCTTTTGTGGAATAGACTCCCTCTCCACGTAAATCAGAGTACCTCATTAAACCTTTTTAAGTGCAACCTGGATAACTTAAAAAGGTTTAATGAGGTACTCTGATTTACGTGGAGAGGGAGTCTATACGGTGGTGCAGTGGTTAGCATTGCCGCCTCACAGCAAGAGGTTCTCCGGTTCGATCCTCGGCTGGGGTGCCTTCTGTGCGGAGTCTGCATGTCCTCCCTGTGGTCGCGTGGGTTTCCTCCGGGTGCTCCGGTTTCCTCCCACATCCCAAAGACATGCTGCAGGTGGATTGGACACTCTAAATTGGCCCTAGGTGTGCGTGTGAGTGTGCCTTCTGTGGAAGGTTGGGCGCCGGGCTGGCAACTCGACACCGTAAAACTCCACTGCCATTCAATGTGTGGAAAAGGTGATCCGCTGTGGCGACCCCTAACCGGGAAAAACCAAAAGAAAAAGAAGAAGAAGAAGTGCAACCTGGATAACTAGCTGGGGAACAGAAAATACACCCCGGGGATTCTACCTCTGTCCCTGCTGGACAGTGGCATAGAGTGCTGACTTGTTGGAACATGGGCAAAATTCTTGGCTAGGCTTATAAGGGCCTCGGGGCCAATAGCCTAGTAACTTCCTATGATCCTACTAGCACCCAAGCCACAGACTCTGTTACAGTGGAATACCACATAATGAGGTGTTTTCCTCTTCCACTATTGGCAACAATTTAATTTATGAGAGAGGATATTGGACATGGTCAGGTTTCTTAATATGTGTAGCATCCCATCAGTGATATCATGCACACACAAGTGGCATCTAGCCATGTGCTTATTTTTCACTTGACTAAGCCCTATCTAACGCAAAATCATCCTCTTCATGATTTTCATTCAGTCAGAGGTCCATTCCAGCATGGATAATTAGTCGCATTTTCTGGTTTTTACTTCCCTGTCCATGTGTGTTCTCACCTCCCAGTTGCTGTTATACTATGGAAAAGAGATTAGTCTGACTACACATGCATATCATTAGGAGCTGTAGTGCCGTTTTCTTCCAGGAACTCCAGAGCTGCTCTTTTTCTAAATGACATCACTGGTAGAATGTAAAAGTTCTGTTTTTTTTTTTTTTTTTTTTTTTTTTTTTCCATATAGGGCAGCTGTGCCTAACAATTGCATACTTTCTACTGAGGGTTCATGACTTGGTAATGCATGACTTTTTAAAGGTATTTTGCACAAAAGGTTATTACACTTGTGAAATGCAGAAAGTTTCCTTTGAGTGCAGTAATGACTTTTGAGTCGGGCTAGAAATGAAAGGTGTGTCGTGACACACATCCCACATGGGAATATAGGTAGCTGTGCCCCGCATCCCCACAGCACATAAGGAGCAGAACTTCTATGAATCTGGTTTTTAAAATATTTTGTAGATTGGTGAGACACACCTCTCAAATGTCCAGATTTTTGCCCCATATTTTTTTGCCAGTCCCTCATAAAATTTTGGTTTTCTGGCAAATTATTGGCAAATCATCAAGGATTCAAGTCAGAAAATTAATGAGACATTAGAGCTTAATACTTCATACCCTTCAGAAAATTCATGCTAATGTAAATTCTACATTTAAGAGCAATATTTAAAAATTGTCCCTAATTTTTGGCCTTTGCCCCCCCCCCCCAACCATTATTTATAGCTTTGTCCAGGTTTCTTGCTCTGAGAGGTATGTGGTGATTATTAGGTACAGAATGTTGGAGTACTTTGTTTCATATATGACGTCTCTGTATTGTGTTTCCCTACTTTAGAATTTAGCATTGAGAACTATATCTGCGCCCATCAGATGCTCATTTGGCCACCAGCCACAGCTTTTTGACTGGTCTGGGAACTTGGAGTATAAAGGTAATTTATTGGCCTTAAAACACGCAGTGCTAACAGTTGCTATAACTTAAGATTCAAATTTGTTTACTGGGGTATAACCCCGATCAAACAATGACCAATTACAAGCTCAGCCTGTGTAAGCCTGGCTAAGCTTGCTGTACTTACAAAATACAAGTTTGTTTTGCTATCTTGTCTCATCCAGATCTTCAGAAAGGGTTACTGTAAGATGGTATTCACATACATACTCACCTGATGCTCTGTCTTTTCCTGTCCAGAGTTAATCAGTTGTACCCTTACCCTCATGAAGGCCAATGCTGTTCTTACACCAGCACTGTATTGAACTTTGGTGGGTGAGGCACTCTGTTTTATATGGCGAGCATTACTTGAAGCTTTGTCATGTTCTTCTCACCACTTCAGTGTTTAATTTGCCATGTTAGCTACAGACCATTTCATCTGCATAATGACTTGTGCCTGTTGACTGTTTAAGGATCTTCAAAATATAGAATTGAATTGTGATTGTACTAGGCTGCTGACCACTTTATTGCTGCAATAACTGCATTTTTTCATCATTGCAACTTTTGACTGTAAATGTATAACAAGGAGTCTAAAAAGTGAGAAAGGGATAACACTGAAGAGGGAACAAAGGTGCAATACGATGGGTATACAATAATGTATAAAATCCAGTTATGGATATAAATGTTACTGGTGTGAACCAAGGCATCTTTGTTGTAAGCACATGCATTGGCAGCACAAAGAGACATAGAAATAGTGTGGAGCTCCAACTGATGGCCATGCAGTGGCAGCAAGGTCTCCACAGTAAGATGTGCACAAGTACAGTGCTGGCAGTTTTGAAGATGCAGCACATCTTACTGAAGTGGTGTGGTAGGGTGCATGAATCCAGTGCTTCATTGACCCTGTCCTTGCCTTCTGATAGCTGCTCTAGACCAGTGTCCGTACAATGGGCTTCTTTTCTCTAACACTCAGTTCACGCAAGGTGTCCAGCATACCTACTTGGGACACAGATTCATTCAAGGCAGCCTTACCCTGTTGTCTGTTATATCCGAGTGCTGTGTGTCTTGCTCTTCCTTTGGCATATAATATCAGGTGATAAATCTGTAAGATAAAAAAAATGGCATAGATATGTTAGAAATGACCTAGATGATACACTACAGTATATAGGGTTATGCAGCATACAACTGACATACCACTGTAATATTCCAAATGGCACAGCCTCTGCTCTTACCACACCTGGTGAGCAACGCACTTTTTAGTGTCTACAGGAATGAGCCAGTATGCATTGAAATTTAAACAAAGTTCCCCCTTTGGAGGCAGCCTAGCCAACATAACACAGAAACAACTTGCGCACTAACAGTTCATGCACATACTGCATTACACATACATATATGTAGTGAGACTAAGAATTCACATGCTTTCCATCTGCACACACCCAGACACACAGCATTAATGAACACACAAAGATGCAGTCATGAAGAGCAAAGCACAATAGAGCCTCTAATTGCATGTGGATAGTACTGTATGCTTAATGAAATATCTGGTTCGGTATTTTTGATCAGTAATGTATTGTATATGTTTGTTATGATTCCCTGTCATGTAACTCTGTGCATGTGATTTAAGGTTACATATGTGCTGTCCTTTAGACATTGCTAGCTGTATACCTGTCTGTATGTATTTTTAAACCTAATCCTTTTTCTTGTCCACATGTTCCACAGAAATGCATAGACTGGAACTTTTGGGCCATGGCAGGGAGTGTAGCCAGTGAAAGCTAATGTGGGACAATATAATCAGCAAGCTGAATGCTGCTTGTGGCCATGAATGCACAATGCAAGACTTCTGGCCTGCTTGGTCAGACATGGTCCAGTGCAAGGAAAACTGATGCAGCTGATAATGCTTTAGGTAGACAATTGGCTACTACATGTTCAGTTTCATGATATGGAGGAGTTTATGGTCCCTTTCTAGAGGACATGGACTTGCATGCATTATGCCTGTTCAGCTTTATTTATATGCCTTGCCATGTACAGATATGCTTCTTATGTAAATCATCATTTGACTAGATCACAGTACAGATATTGGTGCTGTTATGTCACTACACCACACTGTAGATCTCTGCATAGAAGTTGCTGCTAATGATAAAGTATAATGCATGGTTATGCATGTCTTTTATGACGCGTCAATATTTCAGTCTGTCAGATTTTACAAGTATGGTGCAGAGCTCTTGCAGTCCTAGTCATGACAACGTACATTGATGGATGGCTGTATGTTCTTCACTGAAATGTCTTGTCCTTTCTCCTTTCAGGCAGCACTGCTACTGCGATAGCTATGGGTCCATTTGCTAGCAATCCTGACCAGTGCATTGACTACTGTAGGACTGACTCGTATCCATACTGGATATTTCCTAGTCAACTTTGACCTAGACTACTTGTGTTAAATAGGTAAACCAAACTAGTCTGAAGATCCTTTTCAACCATTACAAGGACCAAGTGTGCAAAACATAACATTTTCAAGAGGCAATCTTAAATAGACCTAGTCAGTCACAGATAATGGGTGTTTAAAATATACCAGCATTTTTACATTAAGCTGATAGTTCTGTAGTGCCTAGAAAAATATCAACACTGGGGCAGTCTGGAAGTATACTTAAAAGTGGTCTGTGTCGTAATATCAAAAGTGTCAAACCTTTGAATGTTATAACATCGAACCGGAAACCTCGAAGACTGACTATATCGAAGCCGCGGAACATTGAATTCTTTCCCAGGGAAAGAATTCGGTGGGCTGTTTCCGCGGCTTCATTCTTTCCTCCACTGTGGTGCGATCTCGGAGTTGGTATATTTAAGTAGGGGGGTGTGGGGGGCAAAGCCCCTTACATTAGAAATAGTTTGTAGTGTTGGGTTTCGTGTTTTGTTCTGGAACAGCGATTTTTTTTTTTTTCTCCCCCAGGGAAAGAAATCGCTGTTCTCAGTCTTTGGGGTTTTCAACTTTTGTGGTTTTGGGTTCGATGTTATAACATTCAAAGTTTTGACACTTCAATGTTGTAATATAGACCCCTTAAAAAGTGATGCATCCTGCACCCAGTGAATGGCAACAGTCACACAGGATGTGACAACTGCAGCTGTACCAGTTCCTAAAACCAGTGGTTAGACCACAGTTAAGCAGATGAGCTCTGGCATGGGATAATGGGTTTCTCTTAGGGACAGCAGCTCCATTAGGGTACAGTTTGTTGAGAGTGAACAATACGCACTGCCATCTCAGTGCAGGTCCCAACTTGGACTGGGGTACAGCCGGTGGCAGTTACAGCAAATGGTCTTAAGAGCGTTAACCATGGCTACCATAATGTTTGAGCTATTGGGGATCTCTCTACCAATCTATAGACTGACCAAAGGCTGTGAGCAGCAGCATGTATGTTTGCCACATGATGATGTTCCGATAGGCATTGCTTACCCCGGTCACTTATTGCCACTGTGCACAGTAGTGTGGAGAGATGACATTAAGCTTACAAGATCATGTGAGAGAAGAGTAATGAACTACATAAAAGTACTGCCTGAGCATGCGCAGACCACTGGATTACAACAGTATGAGTTCACATCTATGACTTGTGCTGTTCATGATATGACCTGCATCATTCATGGGCTGTACTACTTATGTGGGCATTCATAGCCACAGAGCATGACATCCAGAATCACCTTCAGAGTTGCCTACAGTTTTACTGGCTACTGCTGGTAGTCTTGAATGGTTACGGTCCATACCTTGTCTTTGTGGACCACTGGGCTGTGGTTTCTCCTTGGACACATCCATTGTTAACTACATGTAGCTCAGGTATGGTTACTGATGTTCATATAGCTACAGCCGCTAGGGAAGCTGCTTCTCCATCAGGTGTGGAGTGTTATGCCCAGAGTGGACCTGCATGAGGGATTACATTCAAGTCTCATCGTAGACATCCATGTCACAGAATACAGAACACACATACCTGTACTGTGGTGGTTTCTAGAGTCTGTCCTCCTGTTAAGTCCTTGATGCCCAAGCAGATATGCCTGTTGTCATTTGTGAAACATCTGCTTTGTTCAGAATATAGGAGCCATCTGATATCACAGATGTTTAGCACATGCACATACCAATGTGTCCTTGGATAAATTCTGTGTTGTCAATATCTCCCATGTAGACATGTTTTATTGGTGTTCTAGCTGTATGTGATATGTCATGGCACATATGCTTGCACCAGACAGTGCTATAGGCATACTGTGTAAGTACCTTTCTCTCATATGCTACAGTCCTTCCTTCTCCAGTTCTTCAATGCATCAAGTTAAATGCATTTTGCTTTCTCTGTTTAATGTGGGGTTTATGGGGTAGACTCCTACACCCTGTACTGGAATGCAGCTATACCTATATTATGTTGTCCAGGATTATCCACATGGTGACCATTTAGGATGCTTTCTTATTTTGTGTATTGTACAGAACTCTGGAAGTGTCCAGATACCTTTTTATCAGGACTTCAGCAAGCCAGGCACTTGCTTAGTTTCATACCTGTTTCGAAATGTGTTTGATAATGATACACAGGTTGTTCTTGAGATGCCAAATATCACCTGAAAAGTACAAGCATATGTTACAGTTAAGTGAGCAGTAGTGTATTTTCTCATATTTTGCTAACATTTTCACTTCTTTGTGTACTTCACCCACCCATTTGCTGCCTTCTAGTTTGTCCTTCATAAGGAATCTGCGTCTTAAACTACAGATGTTCATCGTGTTTCACTGTTGCAATCCTAACAAATGGGTTATCTGGCCCCTGGTAGGAATATCAGAAAAAGTTAATAATTGCCTTGCATGTGGAAAGCAGATTCCCCATAGGGATTTTCATTCCTATTGCATTATTTGTTTAGGCCTTGACCACGACGTTCCCAAGTGTAATCTCTGTGCCTCCTTTAATCCGCGTACTATCTGTCATCTGGCTAAGATTTTGGCTAGGCATTTTGGAGTTTGGCCTAAGTTCATTGGTATGGCGTCCACCGGTCTTCAGGCTTTGGATGTTCCGAAGAAACTTAAGGATAAGGACCGCAACAGGCCCCAGAAAGCCAAGTCCTCGGATGAGGTTGTTAGTCAGGCGGTAGCCAGTGAGATGCCTTTGCAGTCCGCTGATGTACAACTGCAGACCTTGATTGTGTCAGAGTCCCTTTAGGCCTTCTGCCTCTGTTTTGCCTTCCGACCTGTCGCCGGTGACCTCTTCTGCTGGAGCCAGAGCCGCAAAGCTGACTCCTGTGCCCGAGGCCTCCGTTTTGCATTCTGACAACAAACGTCTTCCTTCAACCTCTGCTACAACTTTGGCAGGTGCCAGGCCTCACGAATCCTTGAGGCTTGCAGATAAATCTTCCACTTATAAGCCTGTAAAAAGGCAGGCACCAGCTTCTTCTCATTCTCCTTGATCCCAAATGGTTAAAATGGCTAATGATTTGACTTTTTTATTAGGGATTCTCAGCCTCCTCCTTCGAAAAGGAGTAGGGATATTTCCCCTGAGGCTTTGTCCTGCTCAGGTTCTGATTCTTCCAGCATTTCTGCTGATGGAGGAATTTTCTCAGGCTTTTTCTCCTTTTGAGGATTCAGATGCAGAGGTGTCCATCCCTTCCGGCTCTCCTCCAGAGGATTTCTCTTTTGGTCATGCTTTAAATACCCTCAGAGAACATTTTAAATGGGAAAATCAGGATTATCCCCAATCCAAGAAATGGATTAGGGAGTTTCTGGATTTACCTCAGCATAGGCCTCTTGCTATTCCCCCTGTGTTGGAAGTTGTTTATGTTTTTCTGGAAAATTCCTAGTCTCCAAATTCGGTTCCTCCTGCTCCCAGGAAACCTGACCGGTACTACAGAGTCCCTGATTCTTATCGGTTTCTTTTCAGGAATCCGTTGGCTGATCCAGAGGTTATTTCTCAGGGCCCCAAAGGAGTTAAGGCCACTGTTACCAGGAATCCTGTTCCCACTGACAGGGAGTCTAGGAACCTAGATAGGTGGGGCAAAATTTATACCTCTGCCACCCTAGCTATTAGGGCTACCAATTGTCTTTTTCATATGCTGAAGTACCAGCAGCACCCATTGGAGGCTATTAAGTCTAGGATAGCAAGTGTGCCTCTTTTGGTAGAGATTAAAGACATGCAGGATGTATTGACTTAAGCCAGTCTGGTCAATAAGCATTCTTTGCATTGTGGTTTTGACATCTTTGAGGCCTCCAGCAGGGCTACAGCTACTGGATCTGTTATTAGAAGGCACACTTGGCTCAGAGAACAGCCTCTTCCAGAACCTGTCAAGGCTAAGCTTTTGGCTGTACCTTTGCATAAAGATGGTCTTTTTGGCAGCAAAGCAGAGGAGGTTCTGAAGAAGATGGAGGATAAGACCAAGTCCATGCAAACTGTTAAGGATTTTCTGCAAGTTCAACCCCCTCAATTTAGCAGGAATTACCCTTCCAAGAGTTGGACCTTTCCTGATACCAGCAGACAGAACCGTGCCAGGACTAGAGGTTACAAATCTTCTAGGGGGCAGGGGGCTACCTCTCAAAGGTCTAGGCGTTGGCAGGCTTCCACTTCTAAAGGGGGAAGCTCCAAGCCTGCATCTCATTTAAAACACTCTCAATGACTTTTTACAATTTCTGCCTGTTCTTCCTTGCCAGGAGAGTCCTTTAGGGGTGAAGGTTGGCCCTTTTTGCAGATGTCTGGGCCACTATCACCGACGACAATTGGGTGCTCAGAATGGTGTCCCTAGGGCACAAGTTTTCTTTCCGCACTTTTCCAGCTCCCAAGGGATTCCCGGACGTTTCTCCAAACCAAAGGGCAGAAGTAGGAAAAACAAATTTTGTCTCCATCTCATCTGGGAGCAATAGAATCAGTCCCTGCTGGGCAGGTAGGTCAGGGCTTTTATTCCAGGCTTTTCCTAGTTCCAAATAAAGAAGGCACCTGGCGTCATATCGTGGATCTTTCCATTCTAAACTGTTTTCTAGTAATTCCAAAGTTCAAAATGCTCACTCTACATCAGTTTCTACCACTTCTAGAAAAGGATTCCTGGCTGGTAACCTTGGATTTCAGAGGCTTATCTGCACATTCTATCAGGGAAAGTTGCAGGCAGTACCTTTGTTTCAGTGGGCGAGCTACATTACCAATTCTCTGTGCTGCCCTTTGGCTTATCTACTGCTCCCAGAGTCTTCACAAACTGCCTGGCCCCAGTCATTGCTTTTTGTAGGCAGAAGAAAATTCAGATTTACCCGTACTTGGACAACTGTCTGATTCAAGCAAGTTCTTAAGAACAGCTATTAAAGGATCTGGAATTCGTAAATACTCTTTTCTTTTCCCTGAGTTACACTCTCAATGTGGAAAAATCGAAAATGGTACCATCCAAGGCTATAACATTCCTGGGAGTGAGTCTGAACACATCCGCCCAGATGATGTATCTCACCCAGGAGAAGCAGGCAACTGTTTCAGTTTACTTCAAGGACTTGGCAAGCCTGTCCCAGCTCCCTGCAAGGAAGTACCTGCAAGCTCTGGGATTCATGGCATCTTGTATTCTCATGATTCCATATGCAAGACTGCATATGAGGAAATTGCAATGGTACCTCAAGAACATTTGGTGTCAACACTCAGAGGACCTGGATATGATGATTCCTCTGCTTCCATCTCTGCAGACTAAGTTTCTATGGTGGGCAACAGCCTGTCTACAAAACAAAGGCATGCCTTTTTGGGCACCTCTTGCCACTCAAGTTCTGATTACAGACTCATCCGACTACATACAGGGATGTTAGAACGCCCAACAGATGCATCTGCACATAAATCTAAAAAAGTTGATTACAGTTCAGCAGGCCTTACTGGCTTTCAAATATTTTCTTTCTCCAGGGATCCTGCTTGTCAGGACAGACAACACTACTGTCGTGTACATCAACAAGCAGGGAGGGACTCGCTCTTACCCCCTGTGTAGGCAAAGCATGAATCTTTGGTCCACGGCAGTGCATCCCTGGACCTGCATCTTCTAGCTCAGTTTCTTCCAGGAAGGCTCAACGTTTTGGCAGACCAGTTGAGCAGGCAAACCCTGGATCCTCACATGTGGCAGCTGAACAGAGCAGTCTTTTACAGCATAATTTAACATTTGTGCACTCCTCAGGTGGATTTTTTCTTCCCCCAGACAACCATCTGCCACCTCTCTTTTGCACCAGACAGCAGCACAGCAGAGCCTGGAAAGTGGATGCACTGTTCTTCCCTTGGAAGTTGCTATCTGTGTACGCCTTCCCTCCTCTTCCTCTTCTTCCCAGAGTATTAGTGAAGATCCGAGACGGACATCCTAAGACTAGTCTCATAGCTCCGGACGGGCACAGACAGCATTGGCATCCACTGCTTTGCAGTCTCTCCCATCTTCCTCCTTGGCATCTTCCTGTGAAGCCAGATAGTTTGGTTCAGGAAAGGGAGAACATTCTACGTACTCATCTTCAGTCTCTTCATTTGGCAGTATGGCTCATTGTAGGACTCCTTCCCTTTCTTCTTCCCTTTCCCAACAGGTGGTTGACATGCTGAGGGAGGCCAGGAGGCCTAGCACTAGGAAATCCTATGCTGGCAAATGGGAAAGGTTCTCTCAATGGATGCAGGCTAGAGGGGAGTCTGATTCTCAACCTAACCTTCCCTTGATCCTGGAATACCTGGCTGATTTGCTTCAGAGTGGTCTTTCTTTTTCCTCTGTCAAGATCCATGCTTCAGCCATCTCTGCTCATGGTTCTCTTGAACAGCCCATTTTCTCTCATCCCCTGATGAAAATGAAAATGTTTCTCAGAGGTGCTTGCAATCTAAAACCTCCCAGATGAGCACCTACTCCAGCCTGAGATCTTTATGTTGTTCTGGAGAAACTCACTCTTCCTCCTTTTGAGCCAGCTGCTTGTACAGATTTAAAGTTTCTCTCTTGGAAGACCACCTTCCTCTTGGCTATAACTTCAGCAAGGAGGGTTTCGGAGCTGCAAGGTTTGATGGCTGTGGAGCCTTTTCTTATTTTCCATGCAGATAAGAGTCTCTCTGAGGACTAATCCCTCCTTTATGCCTAAGGTGGTTTCCAGCCTGACTCTTAATCAGTCCATACACCTTCCTACCTTCTTTCCTAATCCTCGCAATAGAGGTGGGAGGATCCTACATTCTCTTGATGTGCACAGACAGCTCAGGTTTTACCTGGACAGGACTAAGGACCTTCAGAAATCAGCACAGTTATTGGTCAGTTTTGCCCCTGGAGCCCAGGGCAAGGCTATTTCTAAGCAGACCATTTCTAAATGGATTGCACACTGCATTACTTTTTGTTATTCTTTTCATGGCAAAGCTCTGCCTCAAGGGTTTAGGACCCCACTCTTCTATGGCGGATTCCACTTCAGCAGCCTTTCTAAGGGGTGTCTCTACTAAAGACATTTTGGAGGCTGCCACATGGTCTTCTGTTCATACTTTCACAAAGCATTATAATTTGCCTCTGTTTTCCAGAGCCAGGGCAGGGTTTGCCACTGCGGTGTTGCAGGGCATTATCTCCAACCTTTGATGCTGTTGGTTCCTCCCCCCTTTTTTTCTCTGGGCTTTGGTAATCAACCCATTTGTTAGGACTGCAACAGTGAAACACGATTAACATAGTGCAGTTGTGTACACTTACCATAAATGTAGATGTTAGAGTGTAGTCACTGTTGCAGTCCTGGTTTCCCTCCCTCCTTCCCCCTTTGCGGTCTTCTCCTATTCATTTTTCCTGAGATACAGGCTTAATTTGTTATTTGTCAAATTGGATGTTCTTCATCTCACATTGCTGCAGTCCTTACTTATGGGTAGTCCGCTGTCCTCGGTCGGCCCGAATACCAAAGTATTAGGCTGACGGTCATGGGCGCCTAGATCTGACATCAGAGCGTCAGGGTATAAAGGCGCATGACCGACGTCATATCCTCAGTCTTTTTTGCCGCATGGTCCGATGCAGAAGCAGCGTTGCAAGTGCCGTTCGGCGTTCTGAAATTTTTCGTTTTCGGAGTTTCAGACCGATACCAAGTTGGGCTAAGTACCCCGTTGGGGAATATTTTTGTTTTTTCTTGCCTCAGTTACTTACCGGATGTCAGAAAAAGTGAATAATTGTATTTCTTGTGGGAAACAGATACCGCATAGGGATTACCACTCGCTTTGTATTCCTTGTTTGGGACCGGAGCACGACGTAGTCGGGTGTAGGTTTTGTGCTAGGTTTAATAAGTGCACTATAAAACGGAGGTTAGATTGCGCTAGGTTAGTCTTTGGCAAGAGGTGTAATTATAAAATGCCGTCGGATGTTCCGACGCCTGCTTCTACTAAGAAGCGCAAAGACAAATCTTTAAAGCCTAGGCAGGATGATTCGTCTGTTACGGACGCCGGACCTTTAGAAGTTACAGCTGAACAGGTGGATCCGGCCGAAGTTTCTGTTGAGTCCCAGGGGGACACTTTGATTTTACAAGATGTGGCCTCTCAGGAGGCAGGTCAGGCTGAAGGGGCCTCTCAGGTTACTATTCTCCCTTCTATACCTAAGGTGGTTAGGCCTTCTGCTACTGTTTCTAAGGCTCCTTCTAAGGGCAGGTCTGTTTTGCCTTCCTCTGGTGTCAGTTCTGGTTCTTCAGGGTCTGTGCCTAAAAAGCACATGCTTAAAATGGCAGAGGATTTGATTACTTTAATTAGAGGTTCTATGCCCCCTCCTGATAAGAGGCCCAGGATGGAGCCAGAATTGGAAAGTTTGGAGCAGGCCTCAGATGATTCAGAGTCTTCTGCTGAAGACATTCAAGATTTCCCTCCTTATTCTGATTCTGATGCAGAGGATTCCACTCCTTCTGCTTCTCCTCCAGAGGATTTTTCATTTTCAGAAACTCTGCATTCCATGAGGGAGCATTTTAAGTGGGAAGGACAGGATTACTCTGATTCACGGAAGAGACTTAGGGAGTTCTTGTTTTTACCACAGCGTAGACCCTTAGCTATACCTCCGGTTTTGGATGTTGTTTCGGATGTTTTTTCGGAAGCTTCCCTTAATCCAGATTCTGTGCCTCCTGCCCCAGTTAAACCGGACAGGTATTACAGGGTGCCTGAGGCTCATAAATATCTGTATAAGAGTCCCAGGGCGGACCCAGAAACTATTAGTCAGGGGCCTAAGGGTGTTAGAGCCTCTGTTGTTAAGAATCCGGTTCCTCTGGATAAGGAAGCTAGAGCTTTGGATAGATGGGGTAAGAAGGTGTATACCTCTTCTACTTTAGCAATGAGAGCTTTGAACTGCCAGTTTCATATGTTGAAGTATCAGAATTTCCTCCTTTCTCAGCTAAGGTCTAAAGTAGATGCTTTGGCAGAGGGCATAGAGTGTAAAGAATTGCAGGATTTAGTGCATGTTTCTGAACAGGTGGGTAAGCACTCTTTGCAATGTGGTTTTGATGCTTTACAGGCTTCTTCCAGGGTGGCTGCCACTGGTTCAGTTATTCGTAGGCACGCCTGGCTTAAGGATCAGAATTTGTCTGAGCATGTTAAGTCTAGAATTCTGGATGCCCCTTTACAGTCTGAAGTTTTGTTTGGTCCTCCTGTGGAGTCAGTCTTAAAGAAAATGGAAGACAAGGCTAAGTCTATGCAGACTGTTAAAGATTTTTTGCAGGTACAACCTCCAAAGTTTAGTAGAAATTGGCCTACTAAGGGGTGGACGTACCCTTCTTCTGATTCTCAGTCTAGGGGTAGATCTAGGCGTGGTAGGGGCAGAGCTCAGAGTACCTTCAGGCCGAGACAATGGAGTTCGCCTGCTCAATCTGCTGGTGAGGGCAGGGGCCAGTCCTTTCGTAAACAGGCCCAATGACCTGCATTTTCAGCTGCCAGATTCTTCTTGCCTGGCAGCTCCTTTGGGAGGAAAGTTGGCTCTTTTCAAACAAAATTGGCATTTAGTCACCCAGGACAAATGGGTATTGGACATTATAAACCGAGGTTACAAGTTCTATTTCCATACCATGCCTCCTTTCAAAGGCATGTCAGACGTCCCTCCTCGGCAAAGGATAGAGGCTCACAAACAAATTTCTTTACTTCTTCAAATAGGAGCTATACAGCCAGTTCCTCTGTCAGAAGTGGGCCTAGGATTTTATTCTCGCCTGTTTCTAGTTCCAAAGAAAGGGAACACGTGGAGACCAATTTTGGATTTATCTATCCTCAACACTTACCTGGACATTCCAAAGTTCAAGATGCTGACTTTACAACAACTTTTACCTCTGTTGGGAAAAGATCACTGGATGGTTACTCTGGATCTCAGAGGCTTACCTTCATGTTCCTATAAGGCCCAGTTGCAGGAGGTACCTGCGTTTTCGGGCTGGAAATTTACATGATCAGTTCTCTGCATTGCCCTTTGGCTTATCTACTGCGCCCAGAGTGTTCACAAAGGTTCTGGCTCCAGTGATAGCCTTTTTCAGACTAAGAGGAATACAGATTTATCCTTATTTGGACGATTGCCTGATTATTGCACAAGAAAAGGACAAACTTCTTCATAATCTACAGTATGTGATGGCAGTGTTAAGATGCCTAGGGTATTCTGTGAACGAAACAAAGTCCAGTCTAGTACCCTCTCAGGACATGTGCTTTCTGGGTGTGAGACTGAATACAGCTTCCCAGATGGCTTTTTTGACCCCGGACAAACAAAGAAGCCTTTCTCTTTATTTCCATCAAATGTCTCTATGGTCCAGGCTGACTGCAAGGACAGTCCTTCAAGCCGTTGGGTTCATGGCATCTTGTATTCTGGTGCTTTCCAATGCCAAATTGCATATGAGGAAGCTTCAATGGTATCTCAAAAATGTATGGACACAGCACTGCCAAGATCTAGACACTGTCATTCAGATAATGCCTTGCATTCAGAAGGAGTTTTTGTGGTGGGCTCAGGAATGTCACCTAAACAAGGGACTCTCTGTGACCCGGCCAGAGGCGAGTCAGATTCTAACGACAGATGCCTCGGACAAGGCTTGGGGAGCACACCTCAATGGAAAATGGGTGCAAGACACGTGGCCTGTCAAACTCCAACATTTGCACATCAACTTGAAGGAAATGTTAGCAGTCCAGTTTGCATTGATGGCTTTCAAAGATTTACTTCACCCAGGGCAGGTGTTGATTCAAACAGACAACACTACTGTCATGTGGTACATCAACAAGCAAGGGGAACCCATTCATACCCTCTTTGCAGGCAAGCGATGATTTTGTGGGAAACTGCTCTCAATCTACACCTCAATCTTCAGGCAAGGTTTCTACCAGGAGCACAGAACTCCTTAGCAGATGTGTTGAGCAGACAAATAGTGGATCCTCACGAGTGGAAATTGGATCCTCATGTATTTCAAAAGTTGACAGTGTTATGGGGAACTCCAGACATAGATCTGTTCGCTTCTCCACTAAATTACCAGTTGCCAAAGTTTTGCACAAAAATGTTTCATCACACAGCTTGGAAGGTGGACGCTCTATCATTCAGTTGGAACAATCTGCATGTATATGCCTTTCCACCTCTGCCTCTTCTTCCCAGGGTACTTTTGAAGGCCAGACAAGACAAGCCAACCATGATTTTGATAGCACCGGATTGGCCTCGACAACACTGGTACCCACTACTGAGGAGTTTAGTACGAGAGCCTCCATGGCCTCTGCCTTTGATTCCGCACCTTTTGTCACAAGAGGGCAATCACTTCCTCAATGTCAAGATTCAGTCTCTGCATCTAACAGCCTGGCATATTCTGTTTTAGACTCTGGAGGGTCTCAGCTTCCACAACAAGTTTTGAATGTTATTTTGGAGGCCAGGAGGCCTAGTACCAGGAAAGTTTACGCTGATAAATGGAGGAGATTTTTTATTTGGAGCAAAGGAAAGGACTTTGATGTCTCCAAACCTGATTTAAGTGTTGCTCTTCAATATCTTACTGAGTTATTGGACAAGGGTTTGTCTTTCTCCTCGATAAAGGTCCATGCTGCAGCCATTTCTGCTCACTATGATTGTGACCCTCCTTTATTCTCTCATCCTTTGTTTAAGCAATTTCTTAGAGGGGCAAAGAATATAAGACCCCCACGTAGAGCTCCTACTCCTGCTTGGGATCTCAATTTTGTGTTGGAAAAACTTACTCTACAACCTTTTGAGCCTGCAGCTACTGCCGAGTTAAAGTATTTGTCATGGAAAACTGCTTTTTTGTTGGCCATTAACTCTGCAAGAAGGGTTTCTGAATTACAGGCCCTCATGGCAGTGGAGCCTTTCCTGATTTTTCATAAGGATAGGGTATCTTTGCGTACTAATCCTTCCTTCATGCCTAAAGTGGTTTCTAGTGTGGCCTTAAACCAAACTATTCATTTGCCTACTTTTTATGCAAACCCCCAAAATAAAGGGGAGAAAATTTTGCATACTTTGGATATTCACAGGCAGTTGCGTTATTATTTGAGCAGAACCAAGGAGTTCAGACAGTCTCAGCAGTTGTTTATTTCTTTTGCTTTGGGATCACAGGGTAAACCTGTTTCAAAACAAACTATTTCTAAATGGATTGGGTTTTGTATTTCTTTCTGTTATTCCCATCATGGTAAGGAGATTCCGGCTGGAATCAGGCCTCATTCCACTAGGGCTACTGCTACTTCTACGGCCTTTCTAAGGGGGGTAGCTACAAAAGACATTTTGGAGGCAGCTACTTGGAGTTCAGTGCATACTTTTTCTAAACATTACCACCTTCCTCTTTATTCTAAGTCTAGGGCTGGATTTGCCACTGCAATTTTACAGGGCATTTTAGCAGCCCCTAATGCTTTATGATTTTTACCATCCTCCCTTTCCCGTTGCTTTGGGATTCTACCCATAAGTAAGGACTACAGCAATGTGAGATGAAGAACATAGTACAGTTTTGTACCTACCATAAATGTAGATGTTCGAAGATCCACATTGCTGCAGTCCAATTTACCCTCCCTCCTTCCCCACTGTAGTTTGACTTGGTGCTATGTTTTAGGTGATGGTTGTTGTTGGGCATGTTTTTGGGAGGTATTCTGTTTTTGGCTGTGGCCTTCCTTGTTTGGCTTTCTGACATCTGGGGCAAGAAAAGACTGAGGATATGACGTCGGTCATGCGCCTTTATACCCTGACGCTCTGATGTCAGATCTCGGCGCCCATGACCGACGTCAGCCTAATACTTTGGTATTCGGGCCGACCGAGGACAGCGGACTACCCATAAGTAAGGACTGCAGCAATGTGGATCTTCGAACATCTACATTTATGGTAGGTACAAAACTGTACTTTTTTGATTTAAGCCTTACTTTCTGGGGGCTCCTGACTGTTATGGCAAGAAAGACTGAGGAGGTGACGTCGGCTGCCTCCTTTTGTATCGGACGCCCTGACGTCCTTTACAACTGGCAGCCGATGTCATTCTTACTTACCTTTGGTATTCTGGCCGACTGAGGCCTACCGAGAGCCAGATAACACATTTGTTAGGACTGCAACAGTGAATACACTCTAACATCTACATTTATGGTAACTGTACACAAATGTATTGTCTTTCTGCCTTGTGTAGGTTTGAAAATACATAAGAATGAGGGCAGTAGCACATGTGCACAGGGCAACATTGTAACTGCCTGAACTGTCAGCCATATCATTCATAGATTTGATGTAGATATTCCAAGGCCACGGAGTCTCATGACCATTCTCTTCTCGGCAGTACCTCCTTTCTCCAAGAGAGCCATACTGGCCAATTCTGGAGTAAATTTGTGGGATACCCATTCAGTCATCTAGTTTATGATTAAAAGAAAGTAGTAAGTTGCACTGCTTAACATGTAAGAGAAGTCTGTTTCATTGGTTTAGGAGGTAATGTGTTATAAACGTATTCCTCCATTTTTTTATCTGCTTTTGAAGATTTATTTCCCTGTTTCTAGTATTGACAAATGTATTGAACTTGCAAAGAAACAGTAGGTCACGGACACTCTGGCCTGTAATGGTACAGTAAACAAGACCTAGATCTCCCCGCAAAAGTTATTAAGCACTGAATTAAGGGATAGAACCTTCTGCATCTGTTGATGGCACAAGAGCTTTAGGCCTATGATCATTTTGGTTTGAACCATCAGGGTCTTTCTAATTGTTTGATATTTTTAGTGAGATGACTCTCAAATGAGGCATGCATTCAATAACTGGCATGATCAATACTGAGTAGAAGGGATTAATTACCTCTTTAGACCTTGATTATATTCCTTTAGTAATTAATTGAGGTAAATAAAAGTATTTCTTAACAGCCATCCTTATATGGTGGTTAAAATAGAGCACAATCAACCCAAGTCTCCACCTCCATTCTCATTTTGTAGAGCTTGTTATATAGACAGTATTATGAGAGGAGGGATGGTTTTCTACCCAAAGTGAGGATTCTACACATTTTTAGTACTTGGATTGAGTAAATTTTTTATTGCACCATGAGATTACTATAAAGTGTTCATTCTGGAAGGTTTGTATGTTGTAGAGTGGCTTAACAACCCACAGTTTGCAATCTTCTGCAGACTTTGTTAGCCAGAGGTCTTTGCTATCTGTCTGGAGATCTGAGAAATAAATGCCAAAAAGGAGAGGTTCCAGCATCAAGCCCTGATGAGACATTGATGTTTTCTTTCAAACTATATTTCTGATGAGGCACCCGCAGCTTAGAATTAATGGGTTGTGTTTTCATCCAGTTTTATTATCGACATTATTGCACATAGGTTGATTATGGTGTCTGAGGCATTAGTCAAGTCAAGATAGACTACATGCAATAAATGGCCACGATCTTCAGTTTCTTTACCCCTTTCAAAGAAATCTTCCTCTTAAATAGATGCGATCTGCCTTTCACAAAGCCTAACAGTTGGGGGGTAGATTCGTAATATAACAGTTTGAGGTTGATTACGATACACTCAAAGCTTTGCAGGTGAGACTTGTAAGCTGCAATTACATGTCTTGGTTGTAAGGACATCCTTATGCAAGGGCATCCTTACTATGCATCATACATCAGGGATGAAACCAGAAGCTAAACATCAGTTGAAAAGTTTGAGGAATGTGTCTGCAAGGGCATATTTAACACTTTTAATTAAGCAACCATTGTCCGGTCCCATGGAGGAAGTGTTTTTGGTCTTGGCTAGCGCTACCATTAAATTATCATTAGAGATTGAGGAAGTACAGGATTCTGATATTTCAGGGCTTTTTTAAACCCGTCTTTATTGAATTATCACTTTGAAATTGGCACTGAATTGGTTAACAAAGATGTTAATATTGTCCGTTGGATCAGAATAGATGGCCCTATTGTGAATAAGTTCTAATCAAAACATAGCTAAAGGAGGATTTCAGCTTCAGAGGCCAGCCTCAGTACATGGACTCCTATAGTGGACCTGATAGTGTTCAGTATTTTAAGTAATGCTTTTGATATTGTGTTTGACAGGATAGGTTTTGGATCTACTAAATTTGTTTTTTTTTTTTCTTTTGTTGCATAGTTTATTTAGCATGGTGGACCACCAGGGTGGTTGTGTTGACATTTCCTATGATACTTGGTTCTGGTAGGGACTGCTAGTACTATGTATTTTTCTAAATGGGCATAAACTTCCTTAGTGAAGTTTGCTGCTGTCTTAAGATCTGGGCAGGTGCAGTCAAAGGTGAATTATGTTTATTTTGTCATATAGTAGGTTGAGGGATGGCATGTTTGTAGTCCTTACATTCATTGGGGTTTGCTGTAAGAGCTCGTGGGAATTGAAAGGCAAAAGTCATAACTTTATGGTGAGACTTCACTGGGGAAAGAGAATTAAGAAGAGTAGTGCAAAAGATGACCATATTTATAAGAATCAGGTCAAGAATGCTAAGCCCTCTAGTAGGTTTATTTACCAGCTGTTCTAGGAAGTTTTAAGTCTAGGAATTTTTAGCATATCCTACATTGGAGTTATAGAGGTCTCAATTTATTGAAGGGTAGTTAGTCACTCAAAATAAGGAGTTTTTGTTAATAGGGAGATCATTTAGAACACCAGAGTATCTTACATGGTCATAAGGGAACAAAGGAGGTGTTCTGTAATCCTGTCTAGAGTGAACAGTAGTTCATTGACTCCATCACAGTTACCTGAAAGCATGAAAAGTGCAAACCCTAATATAGATGGATTGCTCTCTCTGCATTTAAACCAGACTGCCACCAATTTGTGGTCTAATATATACAGCAACAAAGGCAAGTGAAGATTTTTTTTAATTTCTTGATCTATTTTTAGGTTCATTTTAACTGCCTGTATCTGCTTTAGTTTAGGTCTTTAAGCCTATATTAATTCCAGTAAATATTTTCACTACAGTTTCTATATATTTAAGTGATCTATGTTTTGTATAAAACCCTTGTTTCTTATTGGGTAAGTGACAGTTGGACTGGTTCAAGAGTTTCATTGAGTTTTTAATGCAATTCTAGGCTATTCATTTACAGAGCTAAGTGAATTGGGCCATCATCCCAAGCTGTTATTGCTGTGTTCCTTTAGCTGCTGCTGATTTGTGACAGTTTAATGCATACAGCAACAAAAATAAATGTAGATAAGTATTTTTACTTGTTTCAATCATAATAGTGGATATTTTATGTCAGAGGACTCTCTTGGTGTTCCGATAATGTCCGATCTGCATCATCTGATTCTTTTACTTCTGCCATCAGTTATAGAAGTTTTTTCTGCACTTTTTAGTTGCACTAAAGTATTATTTCATGTTTGTGGACTTCATTTTGGACTCTAAGCTGCTACTGATTCTTTAATTTAACATTGCCAGTCACTGTTTTAAATTGACTGTTACTTGATTTGCAATTGCTTTTGCTCTCTTGGAGTAGTATTGTGTTTCTTTTGCTGATTCCTCAGATGTTACAATGGTATCCCTAGTTCTGTCAGCAATATTTAATGCTTATGTTGCATCAATGAACATTGTTTTGGACTTCGTTAATTCAGCAGCCGCCTTCTTTATTATTTTCATTGATTGCCATATATTGCCATATGGGGATAGTGAATCAGGAAGTGAAACATATTAGCAAGGAGGAAGTAAGGGCAGCTATGAAGAGGATGAAGAATGGAAAGGCTGTTGGCCCAGATGACATACCAATGGAAGCATGGAGGTGCTTAGGAGAAATGGCAGTGGAATTTCTAACTAGATTGTTTAATGAAATTTTGGAAAGTCAGAGGATGCCTGAGGAGTGGAGAAAAAGTGTTTTGGTACCTATCTTTAAGAATAAGGGTGATGTGCAGAGCTGCAGTAACTACAGAGGGATAAAACTGATTAGTCACAGCTTGAAGTTATGGGAAAGAGTAGTGGAAGCAAGGTTAAGAAGTGAGATGATGATTAGTGATCAGCAGTATGGTTTCATGCCAGGAAAGAGCACTACAGATGCAATGTTTGCTCTGAGAGTGTTGATGGAGAAATACAGAGAGGGTCAGAAGGAGTTGCATTGTGCCTTTGTAGACTTGGAGAAAGCATATGACAGGGTGCCTAGAGAAGAGTTGTGGTATTGTATGAGGAAGTCGGGAGTGGCAGAGAAGTACGTAAGAGTGGTACAGGATATGTACGAGGGTAGTGTGACAGTGGTGAGGACTGCAGTGGGAGTGACAGATCCGTTTAAGGTGGAGGTGGGATTACATCAAGGATCAGCTCTGAGTCCTTTCTTATTTGCAGTGGTGATGGACAGGTTGACAGATGAGATCAGACAGGAGGCCCCGTGGACTATGATGTTTGCAGATGACATTGTGATCTGTAGTGAGAGTAGGAATCAGGTTGAGGAGACTCTGGAGAGGTGGAGATATGCTCTAGAGAGCAGAGGAATGAGGGTCAGCAGGGCTAAGACAGAATATATGTGTGTAAATGAGAGGGAGGGTAGAGGAATGGTGAGGATGCGGGGAGTAGAGTTGGTAAAGGTGGACGAGTTTAAGTACTTGGGATCAACAGTTCAGAGTAATGGTGAATGTGGAAGAGAGGTGAAGAAGAGAGTACAGGCAGGGTGGAATGGGTGGAGAAGAGTGTCAGGAGTGATTTGTGACAGACGGGTATCCGTAAGAGTGAAAGGAAGGTCTACAAGAGTGTAGTGAGACCAGCTATGTTATATGGGTTGGAGACAGTGGCATTGACAAAAGGCAGGAGTCAGAGCTGGATGTGGCAGAGTTAAAGATGTTAAGATTTGCAATCGGTGTGACTAGGATGGATAGGATTAGGAATCGGTATATTAGAGGGTCAGCTCATGTTGGACAGTTTGGAGACAAAGCAAGAGAGACGAGATTGCGTTGGTTTGGACATGTGCTGAGGAGGGATGATGGGTATATTGGGAAAAAGATGCTAAGGATGGAGCTGCCAGGTAAGAGGAATAGAGGAATGCCTAAGATAAGGTTTATGGACGTGGTGAGAGAGGACATGCAGGCGGTTGGTGTGACAGAGCAAGATGCAGAGGATAGGAAGAAATGGAAAGAGATGATCCGCTGTGGCGACCCCTAACGGGAAAAGCCGAAAGAGAATGATGATGATGATTGCCATATGTTCCTCTGGAGTTATGTTTGTGACATCTGTCCCTCTAGATATTGTACTAGTAGCTACATTGAGAGCTTTGTTTCCAACTATGGATTTGTCTCTTGCTGTGAGTTATAAGATTGGCCTTTTTGTGGTTTTGTGATCCACACTTAAGTCATTTGTGATGCCACTGCTACATTCAATTTGAAGTTTTCACTTGGATGTTTTGGTTCTGCAGTTATTGTGGTGACTTTTTTCTGCATTTCCAGCTCCACTGTGGTGGCTCTGTAAATCAATTTCAGTTGCTTGCTAGGACTTCTGGTACTGCTTGATATAAGGTATAAATTTATTTTTAAAAAGCAAGTGCAAACTGAGGATGTTCGTGTTTCACTGTTGCAGTCATCACTGTAGGGTTCTTCCTGCTGGCAGGCAGTCCTCGGCCAGCTAGAATCCCAAAGTCTGGGTCCGGTGGCGGCTGTTCAGTCATGCTCCCTGATGTCAGAGCGCCAGGATTACAAAGCTGCCAGCCGACGCCATGGTCTCCAGTCTTTCTTGCCGTGCGGTGAAAGTTCGCAAGTGCCGGTCGGCTGACTCCTGATATTTTTCCATGCTTCAGTCTGAAGACTTACTTCTTCTTCTCAAAGCTAAGTACCCCGTTGGGGAAACTTTTTCTTGCTCCAGTCCGATGTCAGAAAAAGTTAATAATTGCATTTCTTGTGGGAAGCAAATACCTCATAAGGATTTCCATTCTTACTGTATTCCTTGTTTAGGCCCTGACCACGACATAGCTAGTTGTCGGTTTTGTGCTAGATTTAACCAACGTACGATTAAGCGGAGGTACGATTTTGCTTTTCACTACTTTGGTAGGCGATTTAATTATAAAATGTCATCTGACACTCTTACGACTACCGGAGTTCACAAACGGCGCAAAGATGAGGACAGGCCTCCGAGGTCCAAATCAGACAATGTTACACAAACAGAGCCAGCTTCAGGTTCGGCCGTCATCAGTGAGGCGCTTTCGCAGCCCCTGTCGTCGGCCATTTCAGAACCGATAGCCGAAATGGACTCCCACGAGGAGCCTACTAGGCCTTTGAGCACTCCAGCTGCAGGACCTTCGGACAATGCTCCGGATGGGTCCGGAGCCACTGTGCAGGTACCGGCTTCTGAGGGGGTTTTCAGGCCTACACAGCTTATGATAAAGGCAAAACCAAGGACAAAGACTCCTTCTAAATCTAAGACACCAGCCCAGGCCTCTTCTGATCCGGGACCCAAATCCCAGAAACAGCTACTTAAAATGGCGGAGGACTTGCTAACCATGATTAGGGGTTCACATCCCCCTCCAGACAAAAGGCCAAGGCAAGAGTTGGATTATGAATCTTCTGATCAGGCATCATTTCTTCAGTGTCTTCCTCTGAACAGGAATATCCTTTCCCTCCTTATGAGGATTCTGATGCTGAGGAATCTATTCCATTAGCTTCTCCCCCTGAGGATTTTTCTTTTGGGGAAACTACATGACATGAGGGAACATTTTCACTGGGAGGGACAGGAGTACTCGGAATCTAAGAGAAGGCTCAGGGATTCCCTTCTTCCCCAACATAGACCCCTGGCTATTCCTCCTATTTTGGATATTGTGGATGATGCCTTTTCTGAGGCTAATTTAACTCCTGACTCCTTTCTTCCAGCCCCTGCTAAGCCCGACAGATATTACAGGGTCCCTGACTCCCACCAGTTCCTTTACAAAAATCCTACTGCTGATCCAGAAACAATTTCTCAGGGTCCTAAGGGGGTTAAGGCTGCCTCTGCTAAAAATCCTATTCTGACAGATAAGGATTCCAGAGCTATGGAGAGATGGGGCAAAAAAAGTGTATACTTCTGCTACTTTATCGATTAGGGCTTTAAATTGCCAATTTCATATGCTAAAATATCAGCAATTTCTACTATCTGTTATGAAACAAAAGTTAGGCACCATTTCTGCATGTGCAGATAATAAGGAATTACATGATTTGGTGCATGCTACTGAACAAGTGGGGAAGCATGGTTTACATTGTGGTTTTGATGCCTTGGAGGCTTCTTCCAGGGCGGCTGCCTCTGGCACAGTCATTAGAAGACATGTTTGGTTAAAGGAACAAAACTTACCTGATCAAGTGAAAGCAGAGTTACTGGATGCTCCTGTTAAGCGTAATGTTTTGTTTGGGCCTAAGGCTGAAAAGGTGATTAAGAAAATGGAGGATAAGGCAAAATCCATGCAACGGTTAAGGATTTCTTACAAGTTCAGCCCCCTAAATTTAGCAGAAATTGGCCAACAAAAAATTGGTCTTTTCCCAGCTCGAACAGGTCTCAGAGGGGTAGATATAGGCATACAAGAGGGGGAGGCCTCAAACACAGACCTCTTACAGACTTAGACAATGGAGTGCTTCTCCCTCCAGGGGTGGAGAGGACAGACCTCAATCATTTAGAAAACAGGCTCAATGACTCCCCCTGCATGGCTCCAGGAACTTCTCTCCTGGATGCCCCTCTAGGAGGAAAACTCTCTCTTTTTCAACAAAATTGGACTTGCATAACCCAAGACAAGTGGGTTCTGGATGTAGTTTCAAGAGGTTACAAATTCCACTTTCATACCTTGCCAAGACCAAATGGATGGCCAGAACACCCTTGGTCCAAGGCATTAAACCTGGTGGGATCCCTCCTGGCTATGAGGGCCATAGAACTAGTTCCACAATCAGAGACTGGGCAAGGCTCTTACTCAAGGCTCTTTCTAGTTCCCAGAAAGCAAAACTCATGGAGACCCTTCCTGGATCTGTCAGTCTTAAATACTTTCCTGGAGATACCAAAGTTCAAAATGCTTACTCTGCACCAGCTCCTGCCAATGTTGAGCAAAAAATGCATGGATGATGACATTGGATTTAAAGGAGGCTTACCTACACATCCATATCAGACAGGAGTGCAGAAAATACCTCCAGTTCAAGGCCGGCTCAAAACTTTACCAATTCTCTGCACTACCCTTTGGCTTGTCTACTGCGCCCAGGGTCTTCACCAAGTGCCTGGCACCAGTAGTAGCTTATTGCAGACTCAAGGGTATTCAAATTTACCCTTATCTGGACGACTGCCTTATTCAAGCAGACAGCAAGGATGTTTTACTCCAGCACCTGGAATTTGTTCAAAATCTTCTCAAGTATCTGGGATTCACTGTGAACATAAAGTCATATTTGACCCCCACACAACAGATAACTTTTCTGGGTGCTCTTTTAAACACAACAACCCAGATGGCATTCCTGACATCCAAAAAACAACTACAGCTGGCTTCCACTTTCAAAACCTTGGCTTCTATAACTCCGCTAACTGCAAGGAAATTCCTGCAGGCTTTGGGTTACATGGCCTCCTGCATCCTTCTCATACCAAATGCAAGACTACATATGAGAAAAATACAATGGTACCTAAAAAGTGTATGGTCCCAGCATTGCCACAGTCTAGACACACAGATTGCTGTTTTGCCTTGCCTACAAAAGGAATTCCATTGGTGGACCATGGCATGTCTTCACAACAAAGGCAAAGCCTTCAGTCTACCTCCAGCCAGCCAAGTGTTAACCACGGACGCCTCTGATTACTCATGGGGAGCCCACTTGCAGGGAAAGGGTCTGCAAACTTTTGGACAGAGGATCAGAAGCACCTACATATCAATTTAAGAGATGTTAGCTGTTCAGAATGCCCTCTTGGCTTTCAGGGATCTTCTACAACCAGGACAACTACTGATACGAACAGACAACACCACAGTTATGTGGTACATAAACAAGCAGGGGGGCTCACATTCCTACCCCCTTTGCAGACTAGCCATGACTCTATGGAACACAGCACTAGCTTACAAAGTGGATCTGCAAGCTCAGTTCCTGCCCTGGAAACAAAATACTCTGGCAGACAGCCTGAGCAGGAACCTGTCAGTCCCACACGAGTGGATGCTAGACACCCGCATATTCCAGACGATTACGGAAGCCTGGGGCTGCCCGGACATAGATCTATTTGCATCCTCCCTCAACCACCAGTTAGATTTTTTGCACAAGGACTTTTCACAAGCTAGCATGGAAAGTGGATGCACTATCATTCAGTTGGAAAAATCTCAAGGGGTATGCCTTTCCACCACTACCTCTTCTTCCACGGGTGTTATTAAAGATCAACCAGGACAAGCCCAAGATGATGATTCTACTGGCCCCAAATTGGCCTTGTCAATTCTGGTACTCAACACTGAAGAATCTATCTCAGGAACCACCTTGTATTTTACCTCAGATTCCCAATCTTTTGTCCCAACACCAGGGCCAGGTTCTGCACTCATGTCAAAACTCTCAGCCTGGCGAATTCAGGATCTATGACTACTCCTTCCCTTCCCAAACCGGTCATGGATGTTATCTTAGAAGCCAGACAGCCTAGCACTAGAAAATCTTATGCAGGTAAATGGAAGAGATTTTGCACCTGGATGCATGCTCAGGATTCGGATCCTCTCATTCCTAATATCCCTCTGATTTAGTTTTACCTAACAGACATGCTACATAAGGGTTTATCCTTCTCCATAAAAATTCATGCCTCTGCTATCTCTGCACATTACAATACAGACCCTCCAATCTTTTCACATCCACTTCTGAAACAATATCTTTGAGGAGCAAAGAATTTAAGGCCCCCTAGGACACCACCCATACCTGCCTGGGACCTCCACTATGTTCTGGAAAAACTCTCTGCCTCCTTTTGAGCCTGCTGCCACAACTGATATTAAGTATTTATCATGGAAGACTGGTATCCTACTGGCTTTGACTTCAGCCAGGAGAGTCTCAGAGTTGCAAGCACTCATGGCTGTGGAACCTTATATTATTTTTCACCAAGACAGGGTGTCTTTAAGGACTAATCTTACTTTCATGCCTAAAGTGGTTTCCAATCAAACTATTCACCTGACAACTTTTTTCACTAATCCACAAAATAAGGGGGAAAGGATCTTGCATTCCTTGGATGTACACAGACAACTTCGTTTTTACCTGGCAGAACCAAGGATAACAGGAAAACAGAGCAACTGTTTCTTATGCAACAAACTCCCAAGGCAAAGCCATTTCAAAACGGACCATTTCTAAATGGATTGCTCATGGAATCAGATTTTGTTACTCTCATCATGGAAAGCAAATCCCAGGAAAAATTAGGACTTGCTCTACCAGAGTTGCTGCTACTTCAGCTGCCTTTCTCAGGGGAGTACGTACCGAAGATATTTTGGAAGCTGCAACTTGGAGTTCAGTGCATACTTTCTCTAAGCACTATAATCTCCCTCTTTACTCTAAGTCCAGGGCAGGATTTGCTTTTGCAGTCTTGCAGGGCCTTCTAGCCACCCCTTCTTCTCTAACCACCACCCGTTATCTCAGCTTTGGGATTCAACCCTACAGTGATGACTGCAACAGTGAAACATGATGAACATAGTACAGTTGTGTACACTTACCATAAATGTAGATGTTCGAGTGTCTTCACTGTTGCAGTCTGGGTTACCCTCCCTCCTGTCCCGTCTTATACTTTCACTAGTGTGCTTACCTACTTCACCTTTCTTCTGAGGTGTATTTGCTACAGGCTATGGGGTTTGTGGTATGTTATTTTTTGGTTTTTACTTTTGGCCTTCAATTTTTAGACACCTGACATCGGGGGCAAGAAAAACTGGAGAACATGGCGTCGGCTGGCAGCTTTGTACTCCTGGTGCCCTGATGTCAGGGAGCATGACTGAACAGCCAACGCCAGACCCAGACTTTGGGATTCTGGCCGACCGAGGACTGCCTGCCGACAGGAAGAACCCTACAGTGATGACTGCAACAGTGAAGACACTCTAGCATCTACATTTATGGTAAGTGTACACAACTGTACTTTATGGTGCTTCTCCATGATAATATTTGGTGTTTGAATTACAGAAAATAAGTTTGGCAGTTTGCTAGCATTTCTGGCAGAATGCCGTATACTATTTCCCCATGATCATTTTAGAATATTCTATAATGTTTGCCTTTCAACACTGTCATAAACTACAAAGCCTGAACATCCCAGCTCAGCCTAAATAAAACCAGTTTCTCTGTTTCCTAGTGCTTGTTCTTTACTTTGCTCTGAGGATTACATGTAGCATGGGAACCTCTCTTGGTCCCAGAGATAAAGACTTTATACTGTGGGATAGAATGTTTACAGTATCAAAGTAGGCAGGGAAGAGATGATGGAAAGATGCTGGAGAGACGATGGAAAGATGGTTGAGATTAATTTCCTGTGCAGATTTCTATTTTGTGCTTGTAAGTCACACACACACATCTTGCATGCTCATTAAAGTATGTTGTGAAATGTAATCTAATTAAGGGATATTGGCACTAGCATTACTATGAACAGGCCCAGTCTAATAACTTTCACAGGGAAATGATTGGTAATAGGTTGCTCCCCAGTTTCAACCACAGGCTTGAAAACCTGGGCTGCACTAGTTATATGCCCCTCTTCTTATGTATTCTTTAATGTAATTTTCTGTCATGTGATGTGACCTAAAAACCCATAAGAATGTATTAACTACTCTTCCAAAATGTAAGTATGTTAATCAAAAAACTGGTTGCATGCTGCAAGAAGTAAATAGGTGAGCTGTACCTTTCACCAGTTAAATGTGATTTGGAAGTGTGCACCCCCAGAGTCTTTGTAAATACTTAGATGAGTGGCAGATGGAAAAAGACACAGGTAGACAGGTGAGTAGTATTAATGTGAATAGGATCAGGGAAATTGTGATGGCTAGATAATCTTCAGAATATGTTGTTGTTGTTGTTTGTCTTTTCGGCTTTTCCCGGTTAGTGGTCTCCACAGCGGAACTCCACTCAATATTCAGAATATATTATTTGGAATATATTTACTTTTAGTTGGAAAGATACAAGTGAGGTGGATGGATAATTTATAAAAGGGAGAATAATTAGGAATGTTTGTTTTTAAACTGGGTCTGTAAGACCACTGCTTCTGTTGTCAGTGTTGCGTTCTAAGTACAGCAAAGGATGTGTCTGCATCTTACATTTCACATAAGGGCAGCTGCAACTTTAGGAAGGTGTATATAGCATAGCAGCTTTGCTACTAAGGATAGCTGATCTTTGCCTGAATAAAAAAATAGGAATTCAGCTCCTAGTTGAAATTCTAAACCCTCATGTGTTATCACTGGCGTAATAGTTTATACATATAACCCCTTACCCCTTTCACAAACCATTCTAGAGACTGGAGCCATTGGCTCACCACCCACAATCTTTTGAACCAGAACATTATATCCAGAAGAACATAAATCCACAATGAGATGCAGTTGATTCTGTATTGTGTAAAACTGTACTTTTCTGGAGTCTGTGGTGAAGAATATACATTTACTGTACCCTTGTGCAGGAAGTAAGCATATGCTTGCCTTAGTGCAGGTAATGACTTAAAGAATTTTCTGAGTATGTGATAAATAAGATACTGATGCCTTTTGAAGCAGTGGTTCTGCTGATTAAGTCACAACCATTTTAGTGTAAAAGAGTGTTAGTTCAGCAGTAAGAGTGCAGTTAACTCTATGCCTATGTGACATCCACTCAGTCTCAAAAAACTCCTCAAAGCAAATGTTTGAAGAAAATACTGCTCTTCATTGCTATGCATAAACTTTTTCATTTATTATATCCATTAAATACAGTGATATGGTAATTTCTAAGGAGGACAAGTGCTTTATAATTTAGTGCCTGTACTTGTTGAATGTTAGTCTTCATTAGACTACAGTACCAAGGGAGATGGTGCTGCATCGGAAGACTAGTATCGCCCTAAGGTTTCTGATATTAAAATATACAACAGGCTGATGGTGTGAATCATTAGCTTAAATATGAAATATGTTTGGATTGCATGGCACACTATAGTGTTTCACAAGCAGATGCTCTATTTCATATTCTGGACCGTTTAAGGTATTTTTTTTATAATAATTTGTATGTCTTAGTAATTTGGCATACTTTTAAAGGTGTCCTTTTACTATTGTGAACTGAATATCCTCATTATTTTTAAATGCTGCTTCTGGTAGGATGACAAGTTGTGCGGAGTTTGTTGCACCCAGCCATGGTTCTGGTTTATTGACTGCTCACTTTGTGATTTTATTGACAGCTCCCTTTGTTAGCACTCCTTTTGTTGCCCTTGACAACTGACTATTTTTAATGACTTAACATTTAAGTTGTATGCCATGCAGCTACTATTTGTATGTTTTTTTTTCCATTTAATTTTTATCTGTAGGGGTAGGAAGTAATTAGGGGATGCTTTTGGATAAGAGTGAAGATGCACACTCTTTCTATTAAAAAAAAGACCCACATGATTTTATTTTTATAGCATGTGAAATTAAACAGACCTCTGTTATCCAGTTACAAAATATGCTCCGAAACGGACCTTGAAAAAAACATTTGCATCATGAAATGGCATGTGTACTATGTAAATGCAACAACAAGATGTGTGCCAGATGATCACACCTGTTGCAACTAATGGTTAGTCGTTACATGAGTCATAACACAGTATTAAAGTAGTGTGTCCTGGAAAGTATGTGCATATTTATTCGTCTCCAAAGTGATAAGCAAAATAAATTACCAAACGAGTTATGCCTGCACCCCCTATATAACTGAACTTCTTGATGTAAACAACTAGAAGTTCTTGCTAATAGCAGAACTTAATCAGAATTTTGCAGTCATGAATTTTATGGTTATCACTCTATATAGTACATGTTCTATCTCTTGAAACTTGGGGCATATAGGCAGAGCAGAACAAAACAGAAATGCAGAAATGATTAAATATGTGGCTGTTGACATTTTGACCAGCTTTCAGGGTGCTTATCTGTGACGGATTAAACATAGCATTCAGGAAGTTGTCATGTCTTGTTAATATTGGCAAACAAATTAAACCCGAGCCTCACTTATGTCTCAGATACAGTACTCTTTAGGACATTACGATACATCTCTCAAGGTCTTTGCATAAGAAGTCTGGACAAAGCTAAATATAATGACAAAGGCACAAAAATAGGGACACATTTTAAATATTACTCATATAAACCTAAAAAGGTACTAGAATAAAAGGTGTTAGTATTGCCATGAATTTTCTGAATGATATGAAGTCTAAAACTTAAATGTATATTATTTAGTAAATTCAGTCCTCACTGGTATTCCAGAGAATCACAAAATTTGAGGAACAGACCAAAAATATGAATTAAATATCTGGATAGTTCAGATCTATGGGTTATGATGCTCTTGAGTTTTTAGCTTGGAAAGTAGAAGCTGATGAGTTTTCTCTTGCTCTTCATCATCATTTATGACTTCTCATACAACAATGAGAAGATTTGAAGCAATTGCTCAAACTCTGATGTAATGTTGCATAATAATGCATCCGTCCATTGTTATGCACACGTGGATATTTGCACAAAGATAATTCATGTGCATAGTTGTGGCAACATTCTTTAACAGCAGTGAAGTCCCATATCCCAACAAGTGTTTTGTAGCAGCTCACTTATTTAAACATATGAAAAAGTTACATATTGATGTAATGGGATCCTATCTCGCCTACATTCATAACTGATGGGTTCGGAGCCGATCCGTCGGCTCCGACTCTGCCACTATACACTAGAACGAAGTCTCTCATTGGCTGGGCTACCCCTTATCCCATAATGCACCACCCCTGCTTCCCCAGATCTCGTTTGCCGCTTTTCAAGCCGGACGTGGTCTCGACTTGGCTGGAGCGAAGTGATTTTTTCTTGACCTTTGGGTCGTTTTTGACTAGGGGTTCTGTCAGTATTTCAACAAACAGCTGTTTTAACAGCTTTGTGAGCGTTTGTGTTTAGTTTCGCGAAAATTTAATTTTTAGTCTTTCTAGTTCGCGCTACTTGTGTACCGGGCAAGGCCCGTTTAAGTTAGAGGGCTCTTGCCCTTATTGTATGCTTATCTTTTGTTTTTCTTGTTGTGGTGTGACTGAATTAGTTTCGGGCTAAGCCCGTTTAAGTTAGAGGGCTGTAGCCCGCGTAGTTCTCTCTGTATTTTTTTCACCTGTTGTGTCGGTCTAAGCCCGTTTAAGTTAGAGGGCTTTAGCCCATTTTCCAGTTACTGCTTTTGGCCTTATTGTAAGTTACTTGTATTTTTCTTGTCAGTATATCCAAGGAACAAAAGTCAGGTTTCAAAAAATGTGCAAAATGTAATTATAAGATGTCTATTATGGACAGCCATGCTGTCTGCGTGTACTGTTTAGGGCCCAAACATTTACAAGATACCTGTAGTGTGTGTCATGCTTTCTCTTCCAGGGTTCTCCAGGAGAGAAAAAACAAATTGATTCTAAGGGGTCTGATTAAGCCTTCCTTTGAAGAAGCTTTAGCTTCTTCACCAGCTTCCAAAAAGAAGAGATCGTCGGCTCTGACCAGTCCATCGGACCCGACTCCTAAGAAGCATAGATCGTCTGCTCAGACCAGTCCGTTGGACCCGACAACTAAGAAACAAGGCTCAACGTCTTCTTCTTCCTCTGCTCCAATGACTTCGGAGCCGATGGCTGAAGGGTCTGCCTCGGTGCTTCTCCCCTCGGCTCCATTGGTTTCGGAGCCGCAGGTGAGTGCATCGGGAGGCCAATCACCTTCCTCAGCTCCCTTGATCTCGGAGCCGCTGGAGGTGTGCAGCTCAGACTCTTCCCCCTCGGCTCCGGAGCCTCCTTCGGCGCCGACATTGTTGAAGCCGGTCCTGGTCTCGGCTCCGATAGTGCTGGAACCTTTTTGGAGCCGGTCCCCTGCTTTATCAGAGCAGAGGCAGAAATCTTCTCGGCCCCAATCTGTTTCCTCCAAATCCTCTAGGTTATCCGATTTGGATTTGGATAGGGTTATCCAGAGGCTGTTCCAGTCCCCAGCCTTTACTAAAGTGATCTCGGCTCCGGCCCACACGGCTTCGGAGCCGACTCCACCTCCCATGCACTTGATTCCTTCTCCGACCCTCTTGGAGCCGTTGGAGTTGGTGCAGGTAGAACGGAGCGGAATCGTCCAGTCGGAGCAGGGACCCCCTCAGAGTTTTTCTGCTCCGACTTTCATTCCTACCCTGTCCCCGGTGTCAGGGTTTGGTACCGGGTCTTCCTCGGCGGGGGCCGAGGGCAACACTGTAGAGCTCACCTCTTCGATGCCCAGTCTTCCCCTCAGAGCATCTGCCGCAGGCATTCCCGGTACCTCCGTGGTCCCTCAGCAAGTGCCTTCCGTGGAGTCTGGAGGGCCTGCTTTTGAGGCCATGAGGAGTGCGCTGGCCATGACCTTGCCGGTTCAGCAGGTTTCTACCTCTCCATCCCAAGTTCTGGGTACTGGTGCCTCTGGAGACATTCTTTCCCACGACAGTGGGGCCCCAGGGCCTGAGGAATACCCCCTTGGGGGGTTCCCTTCTTCCGGGGGGGTCCTTCTGAGTCTGCTTAAGATGAACCCCCAAGGAAGAAACTGTGTAAGAGGAAGCACGTTGATTCCCAAGATGAATCCGTCACTTCAGATACTGACCTTGAGGATGCGGAGGGGTCCCCTAAATCGTCCTCTGATGACTTCTCTTTCTCTGATATCCTTGAGATTTTGAGACAGGCGATTGGCAATCCAAAGCCCCTACCGCTGAGGAGTCAGTGTTCCTCAAGGCCTTCGGGGCCCAGCCCTCCTCCTCCTGGGTGTCTCCACCCTTCGATGAGCTATTGGACCTAATCTCTTGGAGGGTGTGGGAACATCCTGACACTGCGGAACTGGTGCCTGCCAGGCCCAATAAGTTCCTTTCAGCACCCCCCCCAGAAGGAATTCCTTACTAAGGGTGTTGCAGTTGATGCTATGGTGGTGGCATCTGCCACTCAGCAGGACGTGGCAGAGGCTTCGACGTCTATTCATCCTCCTAATAAGGATTCTAGGAGCATGGATAGGTACGGGAAGCGTACCCTTTCTTCAGCGACCTTTACCATGCGGTCGCTGAACTATCTTTGTCACTTTACAAGGCTCCAAAGGGACCTCCTCCAGGAGTTAGGAGAGTCCCTTGCGGGTAACCTTCCTGAGGCATTGGCACAAACTGTAGGCGCCCAGATGACTACCCTAACTTCCATTGTTAACTCGTCCATGAGGCTCATTTCCTATGCAGCCGTGGGGGCGAGTAGAGCAGCGAGCACAGGAGTGGCTCTTAGGAGACCAGCCTAGCTACGCTTGTGTCCATTCGCGGAGGCCTTTAAGTCTTCCTTCGCCGATGCCCCCTTTGATGGGTCTTCCTTGTTTGGACCCAAGGTGAAGGACACGCTTACTCGGTGCGAGCAGGAGGGAAAGACCTTGACTGCTGTTGGGGCCCATTTTTCCACTCCCTCTAGACCTTATCCCAAGGGCCAGAGAGGAGGGAAAATGTGGTTCAAAAAAGCCCAAAAGGTTTTCTCTACTCGGTGATCCCCCCTCCAGAGGCAGGGGGGGGAATTCAGGAAGACACTGCCCTAGTGGTGGCAGAGGCCCCCGTAACTCTGGAGACTGCGACTCCTTTCGTGGTTCCTCCTACCCTCAATGTCCGTAGGATGTGGCCCGGCTGTGCTTCTCCGGAGCCGGTCGGGGGTCGTTTTGCGAGCTTGGGAATCGATAACCAAGGATCAGTGGGTGCTTCACATTGTAATCGGAGGCTACCTCATCCCCTTTTTCAAGCCCCCTCCTCCTACAAGAAGAATCCTGGATGTGCCACCCAGTCGACGGGATCTGGCAGCCGTAGAAGTTTCAAAGCTGCTAAGCAAAGGGGTCATCCAGCCCGTCCCCGCCGACCAGATCGGATCAGGAACTTACTTATTTTTGGTGCCAAAAAAGACAGGGGACGTAAGGCCCATTTTGGACCTCAGCCTTTTGAATCGTTTTGTGAAGAAGTCCAAGTTCCGGATGGTCACCCTTCATTCCATTCTCCCGTTATTGGAGAAGGATGTCTGGATGTGCTCCATAGACCTCAAGGACGCTTACTATCACATATTAATACGTCAGGAGTCCAGGAGTTATTTACGCTTCCGCCTAGGAACCAGTCATTTCCAGTTTCGTGCACTGCCCTTTGGTCTCACCACAGCCCCCAGGGTGTTTACCAAGTGTCTGGCAGTGGTGACAGCTCACTTGAGAAGTCTCGGATTCTAGGTGTTTTCCTATCTCGACGACTGGCTCCTCACTGCCACCTCCAAGCATCTACTGATTCGAGCGCTGACGGCCACAGTAACCTTGGGTCTCTCGCTAGGAATCACTTTCAATTGGAAAAAATCTGTGCTGCGGCCATCTCAGCGTATCACCTTTATAGGCGCAGAGTTAGACACAAAAAGGATGTGGGCATTTTTGCCATTAGAGAGAATTCAGATTCTACAGTCACAGGTTCTAAATTTGTTACCCAAATCTTGAGTTCCTGCCAGACATTCTTCAGTTATTGGGTTAGATGGCTGCAACTATCCTCCTAGTACCGTTAGCCAGGCTGCACATGCGGGTGCTGCAATGGCTATTATCAGTTCAATGGTCATACCAAGAACTCCCCCTGAACCACCTAGTTCTGGTTACGGACAGTTGTCGTCAGGACCTCCGTTGGTGGCTACGTCGGTCCAACCTGGACCGGGGGCGTCCTTTCGCCCTTCAGCCCCCTGTTGCCACAGTGACCACGGACGCCTCCCAGATAGGGTGGGGGGGGGTCATTATCTGGACAGGTCTGTCCAAGGCACTTGGCAGGATTGCGAAGCGCACATTCACATCAATATCCTAGAAATGAGAGCGGTGCTTCTGGTTTTACAAGCACTTCATCATGCTCTCCCGCAAGGTACTATTGCGATTCTATCCGACAACATGTCTGTAGTTTGGCACATAAACAAGCAGGGTGGAACCAGGTCCTACCCCCTTTGCAGGGAGGCCATGAGAGTATGGTGCTGGGCCATAGCCTCTCGACGTTTCTTAGTAGCCACGCACATTCCGGGAAAAGCCAATGTGATTGCAGACAGGCTCAGCAGGACTCTCCTGTTGCCCCACGAGTGGTCCCTTAACAACAGAGTGGCTGCGCAGATCTTCGCCAAATGGGGCCTCCCTTGTTGCGACTTGTTCACCAGCCCCAACAATGCGAAGTGCAGAGAGTTCTTCACTCTGACACCCTCTCAGGGACAGTCTTCCAGGGACGCTCTAGCCCACAATTGGCCCCCGGGTCTGCTGTATGCCTTCCCCCCGATTCCCCTTCTCCCGAGGGTGATTCAGAAGGCTCTTCATGTCAGGTGCCACATGATTTTGGTCGCCCCACATTGGCCCCGTCGGGTTTGGTTCCCATTTCTTCAGAAGTATACGGTACAGGGCCCTTGGATTCTGGACCCAGTGCCGGATCTGTTATCCAATCCGTCGGGACTCTCTCATCCATCCCTCCGGTCGCTGCGACTGTCTGCTTGGTTACTCCACTTCCATCCTTAGAGATCTTTCTATTTCTTCAGAAGTGATGCACATCTTGTCTTCTTCCCACAAGCTGTCTACCGTTAAGCTGTATTCCAGCAAATGGAAAAGTTTTTTTTGTTGGGCCCAGCAGCGAGGCATTGATCCTCTTACGGCCCCAGTTCCGCACGTCTTGGAATTTCTAGCTTCATTGTTTCATTCTGGCTCTTCAGTCTCCACACTTAAAGTTCAACTGGCGGCTATATCTAATTTTCATGTTGCTATAGAGCCTTTTTTAATGGCTAACAGACTTTGCAAGTCCTTTCTTAAGGGAGCCTGGCTCCTCAGGCCTCCTATGGCTCATCATGTGCCCCCTTGGGACTTAAATTTGGTTCTAGCCTCCTTAACTGCCCGTCCCTTTGAGCCGGCAGCCACTTGTGATATAAAATTCCTGTCGTGGAAAACTGCTTTTCTAGTGGCAATAACTTCTGCTAAGCGTGTTTCAGAGCTTCAGGCTCTCTGTTCTTCCCCTCCTTATTTGATCTTTCACAAAGACAGAGTTTCCCTTAGATTGAATCCATCCTTTTTGCCTAAGGTAGCATCCCCTTTATGCATTCAGCAATCATTGGAGCTCCCAGTGTTCTTTCCAGATTTTTCTAATAGAGCAGAATATACCTTCCACCAGTTGGATGTTCACAGGCAACTGCATTTTTACTTGGATAGGACCACTCAGACTCGAAAATCTGACCAACTGTTTGTGTCCTTTGCGGAGAATAGGTTAGGTCTTCCATTTGCCAAAGCCACAATTGCCAAATGGATTAAGGATTGCATCTCTTTCATTTATTCTCAGTCAGGCAGAGAGTTGCCTTTCCCAATCAAAGCTCATTCTACCAGGGCTATGGCCACCTCTGTAGCTTTTCATTCCAAAGTTTCAATAGATATTTGTGCGGCTACTACTTGGTCTTCTCCGCACACCTTCATTTCTCATTATAAGCTTGATGTGGCTTCCCGAGGCAGAGCTTCATTTGGTTCCGCACTTCTCAGGAGTGTGTTCCAGTGAGCCACCCGGGGTTTTCAGGTGCTAGGGACGCTGTCCCATCAGTTATGAATGTAGGCGAGATAGGATCCCATTACATCTTTTAGTTATGTACTTACCATAACTTTGGATGTATGGGATCCATCTCGCCTACATTCATACATACCCACCCTCCTTCCCCCTACCTTTTGGATTTGGAGGAAACCTTGGTCTTGCTGAGCTCTCCTCTGGAAGGGCTCTAGTTGGTTACAGTTATTGGTATGTGTTCTGTACCTGTATGTATGAAAGCGAACAAACAAGATCTGGGGAAGCAGGGGTGGTGCATTATGGGATAAGGGGTAGCCCAGCCAATGAGAGACTTTGTTCTAGTGTATAGTGGCAGAGTCGGAGCCGACGGATCAGCTCCGAACCCATCAGTTATGAATGTAAGCGAGATGGATCCCATACATCCAAAGTTATGGTAAGTACATAACTTAAAGTTTTGTAGTATAATTTATAGGTAAATTCCAACCACAAGTAGTTAATCATCCATGGTTCTTTGTTGCCTTTTGGACTCTGCTACTTATTAAAAAAAAAAGGGGGGGGGGTGATTGATTTTTTATATAGGTTATCTGTAAGCCTACATGATGTATAAATATAGATAATGAGAAAAGGCATTCTTGGGTAGAAGGAGTGGCTGGAGAGAATTTGACAATTGAATGTTCCTGATAAAAAAGGGGGGGGGTTGTAAATAAGCAGCTGCACAATTGGCTTATGTTTGGGCTACTGCATGTTCTGTTTGATACTGTAGCTGGGCTAGAAAGAGTAAGATGTATCCAGAAGAGCTCTGTTCTAGAGTAGAGTGAGTGACAAGTGTCTTAAGAGTTGTCAATTGTACAAGGACTGCATAGCTGTCAGCATTTTTGCCTTGACAATTTTTGTTGAATTTTCATTATAGAATGCTTCTTTGATTATAATCTGCAGTTGGTTAAATGTAGTCACTAAAAATATAAAAAAAGAAACTGGCTGCACATTGATCAGTGGCTTAATTTCAGCTCTCCTAGTGCAAAAACAGAAACAGAGAAAAAGGGGAGCCAGTGAAACTGTCATCTTGTATAAAATCAGTTACTGGCTAGTAGGTACACTGCCTGCATGCCAGCAAAAAAGAAATTTAGAGAACCTGAAAGAAAATCAACCAGAAAAGGGGGAAAATGCTGTCTAGAAAAACTCCTGCAGATGCTCAACAAAAAGTAGTTCAAGCTTCAGCTTTGGTATACGCGATGGCTTCCAGTAATTTAGATGAAAAAATCAAATGAACTCATGTGAATAAAATAAATGAAACATTGAAATAATAGATCAACTCAAGTAACCAAAGGCGGGAAAAATAGAAGCTTTAATTAGCTGTTCAAATCTGATAAAACTGCAAAAAAAGAGGCTGAAATGGACAAGTCTGGCTGAGTATGAGGCTACTCAAGAAGACCCGTTTCAAAAAAATAGTATAGTTAAAAGACAGGGCACACAGATAAAAATCTAAGACTTTCTGTTGTACCAGATAAACTGGAAGGAACAGACTGTAATAATTTTATGAAAGTACAAATAAGCAACTGGCCTTGTGTCCACAGCAAGATTTGTTAACTGAAAGGGCATATCGAGTGTATGTTCCAAATCTGGTCATGATGAAGCAGCCAAGACCTATATTAGTAAAGATGCAGTCAAACCATCAGGAGTTGATCATGACAGAACTGTGGCAGAAAGGATAAGTATTAAAAAATGGAGACAGCGGAATGTTTGTGAGAGATGATTATTCACTGTACACCAGGCAGAAGAGAAGCAAATTTATCCTAGCAATCATGGAATGCTAAGGAGCAGGTGTGAGATTCAAGTTGCTCTATCCACCCGTCTTAAGAATATTTTTTTTCTTGCAGGATCAAAGACCATTTTGGATGCAGAACAGGTTAATGAGGAAATAAAAAAAAAAATGACTAACAAAATATGAGCCAACAAACAGGGATTCAACTTCTCATTCTTTTTACAATAAAGCTTATAGAAAGACTTGGCCAATGAAACATTTCCATTGTTCTAAAGGAAAATGCTTGAGAGACCAAAAAAAAAAGCACAGGAGTTGATTAGAATCTGGAGTGCCTTAGACTTGAACTAGTCTGGTGTAGGGAGATGGAATCTGGAGTGCCTTAGACTTGAACTAGTCTGGTGTAGGGAGATGAAGAGCATCAGGAAGAAAAAATAAATAAATGAGAAACTATAAAGCATCAATCACATTTATTAAATATAGCTTTGCAAGAAAGAGTGGATGAGAAAGACTGGAGTTTTGTTGACTTGATTGCAAGGCATATACTGTACCTTAAGCCATTAATGTTTAGAAGGACACTATATGGGGGGAAATGAAGCAACTGTAAGAGAAAACAATTTTTGTTCTTAATGAGTATAAAACATTTATGTGTTAACTGCATGTTTATAGGGTGCAGTCAGATGTCTTTTAATTGTGTGCTTGGGGGGGGGGGGTCTTTTCATTGAATATTGTAAACCAGTTTTGTATAGGGTGCAATCAGGAATATCTGTGTTTGGGTGTCTTTTCAGTGACTGTTGTGTATGTTAAAGATTATTAAAGTAAACAAGTGTTTTTTCTTAGCTGTAAGAAATGTTGACTTTATATTGTAACAAGATAAAGGCTGGGTAGAAGGAAGTTTAAGTTAATTTAGTACTGTGATCTTGTGCTGCTGGGGTTGGGGTGGGGTGTAAAGATGTACCGATTTTATATACAGAATTAAGATAACTTTCCTTCATTTTAAAGGAGGTGGATGCCAAGAATAGCAATAAATATTTTTTGCAAGTGAATTGTCTTAAAATCACACAAAATAATGAAAGCATGGAAAATTAAAAGTTTCTTGCTTTTGCAAAACATGAGCTTGCTGTGTTGTTTTTTTTTCCATTAGCAAATGTTTATAGCAGGAGACATGAAGTCTGCAGCTGAGAGCAGTTGGCCAGGGGAATTTTGTACAAAGATTCCTCCACGCATCTGTAAAGTTGTTAGTTGCTTTTTTTTTCTCATTGTTTAGTTTTACATGGGTATGGTCTGCTGGTGCAAGCAAACAATCTTGATGGCTCTGAACATTATTTGCTGAGAGAAATGCAAAATGTAATGGTGCAATGGCAAACAGTTCTGTAAAAAAAAATGTCTGAAATTATGGAAATAAGATAACACCCTTCCCCGCATCCTTAACACCTTAATGTATTTAATAGAACAGTGCACAATTGCCTTTTATTTAAAGGCAGCCAGTGTACTTTTTTCTTGGGGCTAATAGTTAATGTTTACTTAAAGCATGCAAGCTGCTGCTCTTCATTATAAAGAATGGTAACAGAGCCAAGAATAGGCAATGATCTATATACGTGGGACCACAAGCTGTAACGTTCACTTTAGCATGGGTAATCTTAATTTTAGATAAGGTAATGATCTGAAGTAGTTACTTCATTTGTTATGCAACCTGTGTGTCTCTGATCCGACCTCGGATCCTACCGGCAGCTTTCCAAGCTTCAAGATCCGAGCTCCTAGCCCCTCCCCTCTACCCACAATCCCCTGTCACCACCACACTACCTCAGATCGTTTTTGCCACGGCTTGAATAACAAGCATCTTGTGAAGAGCTCCTGAGCTTAGACAGGGAAGTGAATAATTTTCTTTCAGAAATTTTTCAAAAAAACTTTAAAACTTAAAAAGGAGAGTATTGAGTGTTTCTCTGCCCTTTTTTGTTTTCAGGATTGCGGTTTCTTTTTCAAACCCTTCTCCTAGGTGTTTGGGCGTGTGAGTGTGTGTCAGCAAAATGGCCGAAGGCCATAAAGCTATTTTTTCAAAGTGCACTGGGTGTGGCCATAAGCTTTCCCCAGCTGATGGCCACACTCAGTGCGTTATATGCCTGGGGGTTGTCCATTTGTCTTCAGACTGCCAGGTTTGTGCAGCCTTCAACCCCCGGGCTGTGAGGGACAGAAGGAACAGGCTTATTCTGGCAGGATTGCTTCCCCCGGAGGAGGCCTCTTCCTCCTCTCCCTCCAAGGTGCAGGCTACCCAGGTAGCTTCGACACCCCTGATTCCCTCGACTCAGGCTGGGACTCAACCTCCCACTACTGCCTTGAGTACGAAGGAAGTTCAGTCTTCTCCTTCTAGGGATAAGCACAGGGAGAAGCACAGACACAAGAGACGAGCCGAGCCTCATCCCTCGGCTCCGCCTTCAAAAATTGTTAAATCACCTCCGAGGGTGTCCGGACCTTCTCCTTCTCTGCTCCGATCTCCTTCCTTCTCATCGAAGCCGGAGGAGGAGCTCCTATCACCCTCGAGGTCGTCGAGGCGGCCCTCCAGACCCACCTCTACAACCTCCTCTAGATCTACTAGGTTTCTCTTCGACGCCGACATGGATAGGATGATGTGTCAGTTTTTGCAGACCCAAATGCAGATGGGGGTGCTCCTGCCCCCCCTCCCCAGGGGGGAGTGCAGCTTCAGATCCGGGTTTTGGAGTCTTCGGATCCGGGCCCTTTTGGAGCCGGGGTTTTGTTGGCGCCGGTGGCCCAAGCCTTCTCGACACTGACCATACCCTCGAGTATCTCGGATCCGAGTTCTCGGGGCCGTGGGCTGGGCGTCGGATCCATGGGAGCGGGTGCATCTTCAGCGCCGCCCATGTCTGAGAGCATCTCCCTTTCAGATCCGATGACTTCGGCTCCGACCCCGATCTCGGAGCAGAGGAGACTGCTTTCGGGGCCGGAAGAGAGTAGTTCTCCCTCGGCGTTCGAGGTAGTGGAGAGGGTACTGTCGAAGTCTTCCAGGTCCCCGACTCGGGCTTTGGATCCCTCCACCCCCCCCCCACTGCATACGGGCCTAACTTCCATCATCCTTCCATCGGGACAGCCTGCTCAGACCCTCCAGTTGGTTCCCTCGGAGGAACAAGAGGCCGTTGACTAGCCCTCTTCTGATAGTCCCACAGAGGAGGTGCCTCGTAAACGGACGTGTAAAAGGAGCACATGGACTCCCCCGAGTCCGTCACCACAGATACGGACTTAGAGGAAAGGGAAGGTTCCCCAAGGTCACCCCCCCCCCCGAGGATGTCTCCTTTGGAGACATCATGGAAATGTTGCGTATTAGGGGGGGGGTGGTGGTCTGCCCAAAAATCTTCCTCTGATGAGTCCGTATTTCTGGAGGCGTTTGAAGCCAGCCCATCTACCTCCTGGGTGTCCCCACCGACAGATTCCCTGGTAGATCTCCTGACTACCAGGGCTTGGCAGGAACCAGACACTGTGGAGCCTATCCCACGTCGACCGGATAAAATCCTTAGCCCCCCTTCAGACAGGCAGGTTTGGGCCAAAGGGTCTCCAGTTGATGCCATGTTGGTGGCTGCTGCCACTAAAAGAGAACTCTCCCAGGAGAGCTCCACGGTACACCCGCCGGACAAGGAGTCCCGGGAGCTGGACCATATAGGGAAGCGGACCTTTGCTTCAGCAACCTTCTCCGTGAGGGCGCTGAATTATATGGCGCATATCAAGCTGCAACGGGATTTGATCAAGGAATACACTGCAGCTCCTCCTGAGTCCATGTCGGTTGAGGACAAAACCGAGTTCTCTACACGCATGGCCACTCTCAAGTCCATTTCAAATACGTCCATGCGGCTATGGTCTTATGCTACGGAGGGAGCTGCAAGGGCCAGTGGAGCAGGTGTTGTCTTGAGACGTCACGCCTGGCTCCGTCTTTGTAATTTCGCGGAACCTTTCAAGGCGTCCTTCATGAATGCACCCTTTGATGGTTCTTCGCTTTTTGGCAAGACCGTACGCGATACACTAGTCCAAAGCGAGAAGGACGGGAAGATGCTGTCTGCCGTCTGAGTCCGCTTCTCGAGCCCCCAATGTTCCTTCTCAAGGAATCTGGGCAAAAGAAGCTGTGGTTCCGCAAGTCTCAGCAATCCTATCCAGCTTTGGACTCCGTGCCCTCCAGAGGCAGAGGAGGGCAGGGAGGGCAGGGTGGACGCCGGCCCAGAGGCAGAGGGGGACCGCGTAACTTCGGGTCTAGGGAGCCCTTTTCTGAGAGACCCGCGCAACAGCCCTGAGGGCTTACCCGACTGTCCTGCTCTGGAGACAGTCGGGGGGCATTTAACGAAGCACCTGTCAATGTGGGAGTCCATCACGAACGATCGATGGGTGCTCCGAATTATATCCAGAGGCTACAAAATTCCCTTCCTATTTCGTCCTCCCTCAGGTGGTTACCTCCCCGATGTCCCACCCAATCAAAGAGAGGCGGCGACCGTAGAGATTTCAAATTTGTTAGAAAAAAGAGCCATCCAGTGGGTCCACCCAGACCAATCCGGATTGGGCTACTACTCAAGGTTCTTTTTAGTGCCAAAAAAGAGGGGGGACCTCAGGCCCATTCTAGACTTGTCTGCCTTGAACGTGTTTGTTCCCAAAGAAAAATTCCGGATGGTCACTCTACAATCTATTCTCCCCTTAATGCAGGAGAACGACTGGATGTGCTCTATAGACCTCAAGGACGCGTACTACCACATTCTAATGGACAGATGGTTCAGGAGGTTCCTCCGCTTCCGGCTAGGGGCCAGCCATTACCAGTTCAGGGTCCTTCCGTTCAGACTCTCCTCAGCCCCCAGGGTGTTCACCAAAGTCATGGCAGTGGTTGCGGCCCACCTGAGGCTTCAGAGCATAAGGGTCTTTCTGTACCTAGATGACTGGCTCCTCACAGCAACCAACAGGCATCAACTTTGTATCGTGAGAGACTATGTGCTGTCTCTTGCCGACAGCTTGGGCATCTCAGTCAACATACTGAAGTCTTTTCTTCATCCTGTGCAAGCATTAGATTTCATAGGAGCCAGGCTAGATTCCCGATCTTCTCGGGCCTTCTTGACCTCTGACAGGCTGTCCAGCCTCTCACTCCAAGTTTTGGCTCTTCTTCGCACCAAGGCTCCACCGGCGGAGTTAGTCCTGAGGGCACTAGGCTTGATGGCAGCAGCTATCGACCTCTCTCCATGCTCGCCTAAGGATGCGTATATTACAGTGGACACTCCAAGTTCAATGGTCACTGTTACTCCACCCACTGAACACTCCTATCCCCCTCAGCAGAGTTTGCACGGAATCCCTCCTGTGGTGGCTTCACTCCCCAGAACTCAGGCAAGGGAGACCCTTTGTGACCCCCCCCCCCAGGTCACGTTAACCACGGATACTTCTCACCTAGGGTGGGGGGGCATTGTTTGGGCAGAAACGTCCAAGGTACGTGGACCTCGTCTGAGACAGCTTTGCACATAAATGTTCTGGAGATGAGGGCGGTGCTTCTAGCATTGCAGGCTCTCCCAAGACCTTCTACCTCTAGGAACGATTGCAATACAGGCTAACAATATGTCAGTGGGCTGGTATATAAACAAACAAGGGGGAACCAGATCCTACCCTCTTTGTCGAGAAGCCATGAGAGTTTGGGAATGGGCGATATCCACCAACCGCTTTCTGATAGCAACTCACATTCCGGGACGATCCAACATTCTGGCGGACAAATTGAGTCGAGTAATTTTCAGTCCTTACGAGAGGTCTCTCAATCCGAAAATTGCGAAGGAAATTTTCCGCAAGTGGGGTTGGCCTCACTGCGATCTCTTTGCTACTCCCCAAAACACAAAATGCAGCGAGTTCTTCGCAGTCCTTCCTCCAGAAGGGGAGAGCCCCAGAGACGCTTTGATTCATGCTTGGCCTCCCGGTCTACTCTATGCTTACCCCCTGCTTCTGCTCATGGCGAAGTTCATTCAGAAAGCCGCACAGTTGAGGAGCGAAATTATCCTCATAGCCCCATTCTGGCCTTGTCAAATCTGGTTTCCATACCTGCGGTCTCAGTCTCTCCCCCCTTTAATCCTGGATCCCATTCCAGATCTGATATCGCAGCCAACGGGGTGCCCAACACCGAACCTGGTCAACCTCAAGCTCGCAGCTTGGTTGATCCTGTTACACTAATGGCAAGGAATCCCGGTATCTCGTCACCAGTGAAAACTATTCTGGTAGCGGCTCATAAACCGTCCACCAGGAAAATCTATAATAGTAAGTGGAAACTATTTTCTATCTGGGCTAACAGCCAAGGTCTCAACCCATTTACTGTTCCGATTCCTACAGTATTGGAATTTTTGTCCATGGTTTTTGAACAAGGGGCCAGTGCATCAACAGTGAAAGTACAGTTGGCAGCAATATCCCATTTTCATGTGGGAGACTGATTAGGATCTCTAGCATCTACAAAATTGTGTAAGACATTCTTGCATGGCGTTTTCCCTCTCAAGCCACCAGTGAAATCCGTGACTCCCCCTTGGGACTTAACCTTGGTTCTGCAAGCCTTAACGAAACCTCTGTTTGAACCTGCAGCTTCTGTACCCCTTAAATTTCTGTCCTGGAAAACGGCATTCTTGTTAGCCATAACTTCTGCTAAAAGGGTTTCAGAGCTCCAAGCTTTGTGCATGAAACCTCCCTATCTTTTCCACAATGACAGAGCGTCTCTCAGAACTAACCCATCTTTCTTACCAAAAGTGGCATCTGTGGCAAATATCAATCAGACTATCAATCTGTCAGTATTTTTCAGAAATTTTCAAAATAAGGGAGAATACATGTTGCATACACTAGACGTACATAGACGGTTACATTTTTACCTGCACAGGACCAAAGATGTTCGAAAGGCTGATCAACTTTTTGTGTCATTTGCTCCCTCATTCATGGGAAAACCTAGATCCAAAGTGACACTGGCTAATTGGATTTGTCAATGTATTTCTCAGGCTTATAAAGCATCAGGCAAAACAACCCCATTCAAAATCCGTGCACATTCCACAGGGTCCATCGCAACTTCTGCAGCCTTCTGGTCCAGGATGCCGTTGGACGACATATGTTCAGCAGCCACTTGGTCGTCTGCTCATACATTTATTTCTCATTATAAGATGGACATGATATCTAGAAGCAGGGTGTCCTTTGGCTCCACGGTGCTTCGGAATATCCTCCCATAGACCACCCAGGTTTCTTGTTTAGGTAGCTGGGGACTCTGTCCCACAGGTTGCAGAACAAATGAAGTAACTACTTCAGATTTAGAAGTTATGTACTCCCCATAACGTTCCATCCGAGTAGGTACTTCATTTGTCTGCAACCATCCCCCCCCTGCCATCCCCCTAACCTATCGGGTTTCTAGGATCTTTATGATTCTTGAGAATATCTGAACCTGTTTTTTTTTTTTTTACAGGTTTTTCAGGTGATGCAGCAAAACCGATCTGAGGTAGTGTGGTGGTGACAGGGGATTGTGGGTAGAGGGGAGGAGCTAGGAGCTCGGATCTTGAAGCTTGGAAAGCTGCCGGTCGGATCAGAGACCCACAGGTTGCAGACAAATGAAGCACCTACTCAGATGGAACGTTACGGTGAGTACATAACTTCTAATTTTTGGGTGCAGCTGTCAATTTTGAGGCAGTTCTTATCTGGAAGGTTACACTTAATTTGTTGAAATGTACATTTTTTTGTGCGTTTGTTCTAAATTAATAGGGAATAGGTTATTAAAATGTATTTTTGTTTGAGGGTTTTATTAAAGCAAAATATCTTAAAATGTGACATAGGTTCAAATGGAGATTAGAAGAAACTGTGTAAAAGATCAATCTGCCAAGCATGTGTGAATGTAAGACAGATGTTTTAAATGCACATTCAAAAAACTGACATGTATAATAAATGGGAACAATAGCTTTTTAACCTGATTACTCTAGCCTTACTATCTTGGAATATAAATGGCCTTACAGGTGCAGACAAAAAAGGAAAGAATATTGAATTGTATTAAATGTAGAGTGCAAATAGCAATGCAGCATGAGACCCATTTGAAAAGAAATGACCATGTGAATTTGACTGATAAGGATTTCTGGACTGATTTGTTAATTGAAAGGGTACATTTAGCAGAATATCTGGGACAAAGAAAAGTAGAGTAGTAATGCTTATTGGTAGAGAAAATCCAATAGAGATACAAGAGGGAAAAAAAAACAGTGGTAGATTTTGGTTGTGGGCTGTTGACAAGGAATGATTACTTTGGCTTGCATTTATGTTCCACCAAAAACTGCTGTTGTGGAGCCTAACAAAATTTAGGAGAAATTATGTGCTTTCAACAGGGTATGAAGGTATGAAGGGAATGAAGGTATGAAGAGTTGTATAAAAGGTTGGACACTAAGGAGGGAGAAAATGACCTGTACTGATTTGGCTAGACAGAGGGACCGAGCTAGTAAAGATGTGCAGCAGGTAAGGGTGATAAAGGATAATGAGGGAAACATACTCACAAGCGAGGAGTGTGTTGAGCAGATGGAGAGAGTACTTTGAGGGGCTGATGAATGAAGATAATGAGAGGGAGAGAAGGTTGGATGATGTGCGGATAGTGAATCATGAAGTGCAGTGGATTAGCAAGGAGAAAGTAAGGATAGCTATGAAGAGGATGAAGAACGGAAAGGCTGTTGGTCCAGATGACATACCTGTGGAAGCATGGAGGTGTTTAGGTGAAATGGCAGTGGAGTTTTTAACTAGATTGTTTAATGAAATCTTGGAAAGTGAGAGGATGCCTGAAGAATGGGGAAAGTGTTTTGGTACCGATTAAGAAAAAGGGTGATGTGCAGAGCTGTAGTAACTACAGAGGGATTAAATTGATCAGTCACAGCATGAAGTTATGGGAAAGAGTAGTGGAAGCTAGGTTAAGAAGAGAGGTGATGATTAGTGATCAGCAATATGGTTTCATGCCAGGAAAGAGCACTACAGATGCGATGTTTGCTCTGAGTGTGTTGATGAAGTACAGAGAAGGTCAGAAGGAGTTGCATTGTGTCTGTGGATTTAGAGAAAGCATATGACAGAGTGCCTAGAGAGGAGTTGTGGTATTTTATGAGAAAGTCGGGAGTGCCAGAGAAGTATGTAAGAGTGGTGCAGGATATGTATGAGGGTAGTGTGACAGCGGTGAGGTCTGCGGTGGGAGTGACGGATGCATTTAAGGTGGAGGTGAGATTACATTGAGGATCAGCTCTGAGCCCTTTCTTATTTGCAATGGTGATGGACAGGTTGACGGACGAGATCAGACAGGAGTCCCTGTGGACTATGATGTTTGCAAATGACATTGTGATCTGTAGTGAGAGTAGGGAACAGATGGAGGAGACCCTGTAGAGGTGGAGATATGCTCTAGAGCGAAGAGGAATTAAGGTCAGCAGGACTAAGACAGAATATATGTGTGTGAATGAGAGGGCGGATAGAGGAATGGCGAGTATGCAGGGAGCAGAGGTGGCGAAGGTGGATGACTTTAAATACTTGGGATCAACAGTTCAGAGTAATGGTGAGTGTGGAAGAGAGGTGAAGACGAGAGTACAGGCAGGATGGAGTGGGTGGAGAAGAGTGTCAGGAGTGATCTGTGACAGACGAGTACCAGTAAGAGTGAAAGGGAAGGTCTACAAGAGGGTAGTGAGACCAGTTATGTTATATGGGTTGGAGACGGTGGCATTGACAAAAAGGCAGGAGTCGGAGCTTGATGTGGCAGAGTTGAAGATGTTAAGATTTGCACTGGGTGTGACAAGGATGGACAGGATTAGGAATAAGTATATTAGAGGGTCAACCCAGGTTGGAAGGTTTGGAGACAAAACCAGAGGCGCAAGATTACGTTGGTTTGGACATGTGCTGAGGAGGGATGCAGAGTATATTGGGAAAAAGATGCTAAGGATGAAGCTGCCAGGTAACAGGAAAAGAGGAAGGCCTAAGATAAGGTTTATGGATGTGATGAGAGAGGACATGTAGGTGGTTGGTGTGACAGAGCAAGATCCAGAGGACAGGAAGAAATTGAAACAGTTGATTTGCTGTGGCGACCCCTAATGGGAGCATCCTTAAGAAGAAGAATATCAGCTTTCAACAGGGAATATTACTTGTAGGTTGGGACTGGAACTTGATTTACAATATTGATGTATCGAGGAACTATAACAAGAGAGTGTAGATTTCTGAAGACATTTATGAAACTATTTGGTATGGAAGCAAAGATTTCAGACAGAATTTACACACTTTCTGTATTTAGGCTACACTATATTGAAATTATATTTCACAGAAGAATGTGCATTTAATCAAACACTTCGACACATCCAATAACTATTTCAGATCATGCACTATTAAAGACTAAGATAAAAATGTAGGATAATGAAGTAAAAAGGCACTGATGCTTTTCCATGTGTCAGTTAAAAAGAGAATAATTCAAGGAATGGGTAGTGGAAATTTTATTTGAGAATTAATAGAGAAGAATAGTTGTGATAGGAGTGGATAAAATAAAAATGGTGGTGTATAAATTGGCAGGGGGGGTCTTCAGGAATGTGGTATTCCTGTGGAAGTTTTGAAGTTAGGAGGAAGAAGGTGATACAGATCTGGAAGACACTGCAGGTATTTTAAAATGAGGGGAAGCATCAGCATCTTGGGCAATACAGCAACCACAGCTTCTCTAAGAGGGTAAAGACCCATAAGACCTAGCTTAATTTTTAAATCATGGTAATACAATGTCTATACTAGCTAAAAGAATGGCAAAGGTGCTACCAAAGCTGATATGGATCAGTGTGGTTTTGTAGAAGGGAGGCAAATATTTGGTGATATTAATAGAACAATAATGATCCAGAGGGAAGTGGTATGTAAGAAAATACTGAGTTATTGATGAGTTTTGATGCAGAGAAAACCTTCAACAGAGTAAGCTGGGATTTTGAGTAGGGCAGTGTAAGTATTTGTGTTCCCTGATGTATTGATAGTTAATTAGAGGATATATGAAGGACAGGAGGCAAGCATTAAAGTGGAAAGGTTCCACTCCAATAAGTTGTGTTTAACTAGAGGAAGCAGGCTGTGGTGTCCTCTTTTTCCCTTGTGATGTTTGCTTTATATTTAAAGCCATTAGCAAAAAAAGTAAGGGACTCCTACTCGGATATAATTGGTATGGCACAATAGATAGTGTACCCACCTCCCAGTAAGAGATTCTCCAGTTTGATTCTTGGCTGGAATGCTTTCTGTATGGAGTCTGCATGTTCTCCCTGTGTTTGCATGGATTTTCTCTGGTTGCTGTAGTTTCCTCCCACATTCCAATGATGTGGTAGGTGGATTGGATACTCTAACTTGGCTATAGGTATGAGTGTGTGTGCTAAAAAAGAACTGCACTAGGACTAGCCACTCAGCTGTGTGAACTTCGGCTCTAGATTAGATTGTCACTAAAGTGACACCCCAACTCAATGTGTAATAATGGGGGAAAAAGGAGTTGTAGATAAATGAAAATGATATGATGATCAAGAAAAGTTGTCTTTATTTGCTAAGGATATTTTTTACTTAAAATCCAGAGACAGGCACTTCTGTGTTGTGTAACATTTTGAGAGAGTTTGAGTCTTTTCAGTGTATAAAATAAATTAAGATAAAATAGACTACAACTGTACATGGGTCTATATCACTTCAATAAACCATCACTTCAGTGAACAGCATTTAATCGGAAATGCCATTTATCGAATTCCCCTCACACCCCCCGCTAATTATGCAACTCCGAGATCACACTACAGTGGAGAAAGGGCAAATGTCCCAATCCTCACTGTACTGCGATCTCAGTATGAACAGCATGTTTGGTGTAAATGCACTGAAATGCTGTTTGATTAACAGATTTTTCACTGAACTGCTAGGGACCTATATACATTAAATACCCACACACAGAATGGTTCAGAAATACCCATATTTATGGACACAGGATAAGTTGAAGTATTTGGTATGGATTAAAAAAAGACTTCTGGCTAAGGACATGTAGGAAAAGACTCAACAATAAGGCAATACAAAAACTGAGAAACTGGAAGTTCTTGTTAATGGATAGTAAGAGTGTAAGAATGTTTTTAGTCCATTTAGTTTTATATACATATTGCACATACTTTTATCAACCAGAGAAGAAGATGTGGGGAATAATAGAGTTGAAGGAATTTATGTGATATGGGAAGAAGGAAGAGTTAAGTGGGATAAGCTGATCCTCCCCGTAGAACCAGGTAGTTTAGGATTACCTGATATAAAGAAAGATGTTAGAACTACACAGTTAAGGCCCATACACAAAACACAAGCAGAAGGTTATAATTCGAAGTGGAAAAGGATAATGAACTGGGGGGGATACTCAAGAAATGAGGAGAGAGTGGGATTAGGATGCAGATACTTTGAGAACCACCACCATGCAGAATTTTATAATAAAGTTGTAGAAAGTAAGTCAACACAGGAATGGGAAAAGACATTTTGTCAATCGGGGTGACAGCAAGTAGGGTTAGAGAAAATGAGGTAAGAGGAGGCTAGAATTTACTGGAGAAAACTGGCAAAGGAATCAAGGCATTGGGAGCAGATAACTAGAAGGGAAAAGGTAATAGTGGAATGAGACCAAGAAGAAATTTAGACTGCAGGTTTGAGACTGCCTTCCCTGCTAAGGATTAATATCGGAGTATAGGCAAAAATAGAGAGAGAGGGAGGTGAAGAACCTGCCGTGGTACAGTTTTTGGTCGAATTTAAAACCAGAACTGCTGTAAAAAGTGGGTAATAAGTAGGGCATATAAAATATTATATGAAAACCATAAGAATCAATCAGAGGAGGTTAGAAAAGATTGAGAAGAGAGGCTGGAAAAGCAGTTTACAAGGGAACAATGGGAAGACATATGTATGGCTCCCAAATATTTAACAAAATCTAGAAGGTTTAGGATTTTTTTTGAAAGTGTTTGCACAGTTATTTTTATATCCCAAACTTTAGAAATCTTTCCAGTTGGAAGAAAGCAAATGTTAAAGATATTGCACTATTCTTAGGTTCATAGGTAGGTACTAGGCTATCTGCCCGAAGGCATTTATAAGCCTAGCCAGAATGGTGTTTGCTTTCGCCACCCCCTTAGATTAGTTCCCTGTGCCCCTGTCCAGCAGAACCACTGTTAGCGAAGAGCTCTGCCTAATGTAGATTGGAATCTTGTTCCAAAGCATGGGAAGTCTCTAGGACAGGAATCTATCTCTCGCACGTCCTATTTATTGTTATGGTGTGGTTTAGATCCCTAGACCATGTGGCTCAAGGGGATAATGTTTTCTTTAGGTGGAGCATGTCCATCAGTTCTGGGTTGGACATGGCCTTGTGTCAGGCAGAGATCACCTCTGAGTAGGCGGTATGCAACCGAGTACAGCTGGAGTTTCTTCAGTCGAGCTGCATATGGCATCTGTTTGAGGCCATTGATCCTCTTGGTGAGGTACTTCTGTGGTCTTTCCAGCTGTTGCACGTGTCTTGTAAGGTACATCCCAAATAGGGCATTATACTCTATGATGGGTCTGAGTAGAGGGGCACAATGACCTCTCTTGATCAGGATGGGAACCCTTTTGTGATAAGGTGGGCCACATAGGATTTTCTAACCACTTTGGCAATGTGATTATCAAAGGAGAGATTACTATACACTCGGGTCCCCAGATCTCGTATTTCATTTTCCGTATTTAGGGGACTGCCACCTATGTGATATTTTGTGGGTACTTTGTTTTTTCCAAAGGGGATGGCTATGCACTTTTTGGCATCTAGCTTGAGGCCATGATTTTGACACCAGGTATCTGTCTCAGTGAGACCTTTTTGGAGGATGTCCATCATCCAGAGAGTCAATTATAGCCCCTAGTTTGTAGTAGTCTGCAAACTTGGTCAGCCATAGTCCTCCTGTGCTTGCCTGTACCTCTGAGAAGTATATGCCGAACAGGAGGAGTCCTAGGACTGAGCCCTGTGGAATGCCACTTTTAACCAGTTTAGAGTCGGACTTAGCTCCTGCATCTCTCACCATGTGGGTTCTGTCCATGAGCCAGTTGGCAACCCATCTTCTGATGTAGGGGTTTATGTTCAGGCTGTTGAGCTTGTCTATAATACCAGAATGGGGAATGGTGTCGAAGGCTTTTGCGAGGTCTAGGTAGGCTGTGTGTACCACCTTTCCCTTGTCTATAGCCTTTGTAACTGTCAAGTCCACCAGGTTTAGGAGGCATGATCTGCCCTTAACAAAGCCGAACTGGGTAGGGTCCAGTGTTTGGAGGTTCCCAATGTCTCTGTTAATGAGTTCCATGATGATGCGCTCCATAGCCTTGCAGACCAAGCTAGTCAGGCTTATAGGGTGATAGTTCCCAGGGTCTGTTGTGGCTCCATCTTTGTGGAGCGGAATAACCGTTGCTGTGCACCACTCTATGGGTATGTAGCCTGTGGAGAGGCTGAGTTTGAACAGTGTGTTTTGGTGAGGGGCTAGTTCGTCTTTGAGTTTGTGTAGGACACAGCCTGGGACACTGTGTCTGGTCCCATTGATGCTGTGTTTTTAGCTTTGGAGAGGCCTGTTTTAACCCGAGTGTCTGTGATTTCAGGGGCTCTACATTCTTCTGGTATGGTTATGGGCCCTTTTGGGGGTGAGAGGGGGGTGAAGTTTGCACTGAACCTGTCTTCCAGGATGTTGGCAAGATCAGTCGGTTCAGTGTATTTTGTGCCATTCTGCGCTAACTCGGAGCAGATCTGAACGTTGCCACTTAGATTCTTGACATAGTTAAAGAATACCTTGTGGTTATCTTTGGAGTCCTTGGCAATTTTTCTTTCAAAGCTCGCCTTGGATGATTTTATGAGGGATCATAGTTTCTTGTTGAAAACTGATCATGGATGTCTTCCCTCCTTGGGATTTTACTCTTTTCTGTACTAGTTTCCTCCTTTTATTGTATAGCTTGTTTATGGCAGGGGTTCTCCAGACTGGTTTCCTTTTCTTGGAGGAGTGCGTCTTGGTTTTGCTTGGGATAGCACAATCCATGCATTCTTGTAGGTGCCTGTAGAATTCATTAGTAAAGGATTTTGCAGATTGGACAGCGTTATCCTTTAACATGGGGGATTTTAAACTTTCCACCTTGGTCTAAAGTAATGTGAAGTTTGCTTTTGAAAAGTTTTTCACGGTGGTTTCCTTGTCCAGAGGTGGGGGCGGAATGTGGATATCCAAAGTGATTTGTTTATGGTCAGATTTAACCAGCGAGGGGTTGAGCTCTGGTGTGGAACCCTGGTCACCCATGTTGATAATGACCAGGTCAAATATGTTGTCACCTCTGGTGGGAGTGTTGACCAGTTGATCCAGGGAGGTTGAGTTTATAAATTCTAGGAAATGTTGGGCAAGTGAGTTGGTTCTTGAGTAGTTCTCCCAGTTAATGTTTGGGTAATTGAAATCACCCAATATTAGGGTGTTTGGTAGGACCTTTTTGTTTCCCAGTGTTTCCAGAAATGTGGAATAGGGGTCCTGGGACATGGTGGGTGATCTGTAGCAAGCTACAATTTGAATTACAGTTTTGCCCATTTAGTTGCACATGGATGATCTCTGAAGCATCGTGCTGTGCCACTAACCTGGAGGTGTGGGTATCCTTGATGAATATGGATACGCCGCCTTTTGTATTTTCGTCTGAGTTCTGTGGCAGAAATGTATGGTATGAGCTGTAGCCTGGTAGTGCTGGGGTGCTCTCTGGAGCTTTAAACCAGGTTTCTGTTACTGCACATATATTGATTTTTCTCCATACTGAGGAGTGCCTCGAGTGTGTCCATTTTGAGGTTTAGACTTCTGACATTGAGTAGCATTACCCTCAGTTTTTTGTTACTTGTGCTATTTACGGTGGTGGGTTTGTCTTTGCCTTTTGAGCCTTGCCTAAAAAAGGCACTATGGGGGTGACAAGAGCCTTGGCCAGTATTTGAGAGCCTAAGGGTGACAGGTGCAAGCAGTCTCTAGTGAAGCAACGTGGCTTGTCGAGCATGTCATCTCAGGCAGATAGACAATGGCTCCCCTTTGACTGACACCAGAAACTTAGCCAATTGTTGAAATTGATAATGTTTTCTTTATACCATGGTATCATTCTTGGTGAGGGCAGGATGCTATTCAGGGTCAGGGTCATACTAGCCTGGGCTATGTGATCAGAGAGCTCTTTCATGTCTCTCTTTATGTAGTCCAGGGAGGTATGGCTGAGGTAATTCACACCAAGATGGACAGTGACAGAGTCATATTTGTACTTGTTTTGGAGTGACCCGAGTGCTTGTGTTATGTGGTGGATCCTGGCACCTGACAGACAGCTAACAATAACCTTCTCCTTGTTCAGCCTAGTGAGTGGGACATCAGTGTGCCTGACTATTGTCACCTATTTCTATTACGTTGGGCATATTATTTTGCCTTAAGAGCTGTGATTGCATGGCACACTGGTTTTGTGAAGTAGGTGTTTCATGGTTTGTGTTTGGGGCTGGAGGTTGCTTTGATGTCTGCTTTGCAGGTCTCTGTTGCTTTTGCAGATTTTTATTTAGAGCCTCCACGTATGTTTTTGTGCATTTATGTGCGTTTTTACCCTTTGGATATCCTGTCAAGGATAGCCCAATGTCTGGCCAGTATACCAAAGCTTTTGCACCTTCCCGGTGTTGTACATCAGACTCGTGTCCCTGGATGCATGGTGTAAGGTACCTATGTGATGTACAGATGCCTAATGCTCAGAACTTCTTTGCCACCAGTCCGAATGCTACCACTGAAACTCTGTCTGTATGCCATTCAATGAGCAGAGTCCCCTACTGAACCTTCTAACCAGTTATTCCTTTCTATGTATTTAGAAAACCAGTGTCTGAAGCTTTTGACACTGGGTACCAAGGATGAATCTACCCACCTCAAATTTCAGCCACCAACTTAAGAAAAAACCCATAATGAAACTGCTGATGTCCAGCCTTGACCAGACATCTCCCTCTGGTTGGATGAAGAATCCGAGGAGCAGCTGGTGCCAACACCAGCTCCTGCTGCCACAGCCCAATTGGAGGCAGACTTAGAGCTGTCTACTCTCATACCTGACAAGGCAATGCAGAAATATGGTACAGATGTAGAGGGGGAATCACCAATCCTATCTGAAGGGTCTTGGGGATTCCCAAATTTTAGTTAGGTGAGAGGTATCTGGTATCCTCATTGAATCTAGGCAGGAGCTTTTGTTTCCATGTCTAGAGATAAACCATCCAAACTGCTTAAATCTTCCAAGCTTTTACCTTCTGACGAGGACAACTGCGCAATGTAGTGGTATGGCAAAATGTGTACTACTGCTACTTTGGCTTTTAGGGACATTAATTATCAGACCCACATGATCAGGTACATCCTGTCTCTTCTGTCTCCAAGCTGGGGGTGGGAGAGTTGACTGATATGCCTGATTCGGACAGTAAGACTTGTGCTCTTTCTGTTCTGAGTTCTACATCTCAGGTAGCTCACTATTTCATTAAATGCAACTATAATATAGCTGATTCCCCTTTTAGGGAGCTGAATCTGCTTTTCTGTCATGAGGACATACTCTTGATTGTACTTTCAATATTTACTTGATGATATTAAGGTCAAATTAATAGTCTCTCCCGTAGAAAACCAGAATCTTTTTAGCACTGCTGCTGCTGGTGCAGAATTGTTTAAAACCCTGCAGGATAATGACAAGGTTATGCAAGACCTGAAGCAAATTTTGTCTCCCCAAGTTCCAGAGGAACTATCCATCAAAATCTCCCTTTGTTAATAGACAATCTATGCAGCCTCCTTTTGAGCAAGAGGGCTACTAAGCAGATTTTCCCAGACAGACCCACTTGGGAGATCTAGAGGCCAAAACCTGCCCTTTCCTGACAAATCCGTCTGTGAAATCCAACCTCCCTTGTCCTTGGCCAGACAACTTCCCCAGTTCTGTTCCAAAGTGCCAAGTCTTCTGGCTTGGAGAGTGGATGCTGTGCTGTTTTTTTTGCTTTTTCTCCTTTCCCTACTTTCCCAGGGTACATGTTGGACACACCCAACATCTTGCTGGTGATTCCATTTTGGCTCTGACAGCACTGGTTTCCCTTTGTTTTACCTGGCCAGGGGCAATCATCGCAATTCACCTCACAGGAAGGATCTTCTCATACAAGACGAGGGGTCTGTCATTCACCATCACTTGTCCACACTTAGATGACACTTTAGATTAGATTAGGGTTTTGATGTTTTTCAGGCACCAATTTTCTGAGGACATTCTTTGGGTTTTGCAAGAAACCCACTACTAAAAAATCCTATGTGGCTAAATGAAAGAGCTTTACTATCTGGTGACTCAAACATGACCTGAACCCTTTATCTGTGGGGACTTTCTATGGTGTTTGTGTATGAGCTGCTTAATGCTGGTTTGGTATATTCTTCTGTTTTAACCTTTGTCAGCCATTTCTGCCTGTTATTCTAAGTCCACATTTGGCTTCTAGTTTTGAAGTCAAAACTGTTTCTAAAAGGTGTCCGTTATATCAAGTCTCCAAGAAAGCAGATTCCTCCTCTGTGGAAGCTTTAATTTTTTTCTTGAATAATTGACTCCATCCCCTTTTCTTCCCTGCAGCATTGTACTTGGAAAACTGTATTGTTGGTGGCTCTTACTTCTGCCATAAGAGTCTCTGAACTTCAAGTACACATGGTGATTCCTCATTTTGTTTTTTCACAAGGACAGGATGTCTCTTCATACCAATCCTTCTTTTAGGCCAAAGGTGGTTAATTGTCCACAAATCAGCCCATTCATCTTGTGCCTCAGATTTACATGGACTGCTCAGACACAGCTTAGATGTTACTTGGATAAAACAAACAAACCAGAAAGTCTGAGCAACTTTTTGTTTCCTTTCATGCCAGGAAATTGGGTATGGCAGTGCCTAAGAAAACTAAGGCCATTATATTTTGTTCTTTTCATAACAAGCATCTTTCCTCCTCTGTCCATGCTCATTTTACCACGGCAATGGTATTTTCTGGTAGTTTTCTTCGAGTATGGATACTAGATCCAACTTGGAAGCTGATACTTTGTCTTTTGTACACACTTCAAACATTACAAGTTGGATATCCATTTTAGGGTGGGTTTTGCCAAGGCCATTGTTGATGTGTTTGTGGAGGACTCTTCTCGGTGTTCCTCCTCCCATACTTTCCGGTAGTGTACTTTCCCACAAGTAAATAATTCTGCAACCGTGATAAGGAGCTATTACGGCTGTGCAAGATCTTACCATAACAGTAGATGTCCTATTTCTCACTCTTGCAGTATTCTGCCCCCCCCTCATTATTTACTGTCATCCTACCTCTGGCTTGATGGGTCCTTCTATCCTTATCTTCTTCCTTTCCTGGATGTGCATGGTATTGCTTTCTGTGGGGTTGCGTAGATTCTCCTGGTGCACTTCAGTTCTGAGGATTAGGTATCTGTACATCACATATGTACCTTATGCTTTGCATAGAGGACATACATCTGACATATGATGCCTGGAAGGTGTAAAGGTTTGCTATACTGCCTAGACTTTGGACTGTCCTTAGGATATACCAAGATTAAAGAATACTGCAAAAGTGAGAAGCAGGACATCTACTTTTAAAGGTAAGGTTTTACACAACTGTGTTTTGCATTGACTGCCAAAAATTCAACTACTAGAAAATGGAAATCAAAATCTAATCCAGCTAGATTTGAAATATGGAATATTGAAAGAGAAGAGTCAGAAATGTGATCTTTAGAAAAGGGGAGGATGAAATTAGAAATAATGGAATTTGTTGGAACAATACATGCAAAATAATGTTCAGGAGGATAGATGAGGTTTTTGGGGGGAAGTCAGGAATTGAACAATGTATGTAATGTTGGATTCATGAGAGTTGTAAGAAAGAAAACAGATGTGTAATGTATGTAAATGGAAAACATTTTACTTTTTTTCAGTTCTATTAATGTATGTGCACCTATATCTTAAGCAATAATGTAATAAAGGTTTTTAAAAAAAGTGAATAGAGTGTTGTGCACTGTTGCGAAGCATTACTTTCATTAACAAATTGTGGTGTAGCTACTGTGCAGTTAATGTACTTTGAAAAGGCATGAGGTTGTTAATGTTTTTAATGAGTGTGATGTTTATTGTGAGTGTTAATTGATTTTGGGGATGATACTGAAGTGGAAAAATGCGCATTTCCCAGGTGTCCAGTAACACTGGAATTTATTGTAGTATGACTTGATATCCACTACAAGGGGTATGGGCAATCTCCCCACCTCTTGGTGCAGTTTTGCATTTTTTTTCTGGGTGCGTTTTTAACAACATTGTTTAACAGCAATGTTTGTAATTTCTACACTTGTTCTAGTTGTGTTCTGCTATGTGGTTCAGTTAATTGATCTTCACCTGTTATGGTAAGGGTAACAGACTGTTGGCTAGGTTGATGGAGTAAAGCAGAATGGGTAGGTTATATATTCAGTTTTATTTTCAACTGTGCAGGGATGTAGTAATATAAAATGCATTGCATATGCATCCATACAATAAATCATAAATTCAGCTGAGTGCTCTACTGTTTGCTGTCAAGTGAAAAAGCAATACTGTGTAATAGGCAAATGTTAAAATAGTTTTTGGCCAGTAATGTATTTAATCAAACCATGTATACTCCCTTTCATGTTTTGAAGTTCATGCCATGACATTTGGAGGAGTTACAGAAAATACCCTCCCCTAAACACCACCACCATCTCACACACAGGAACCATAGCTACTTTGGGATTGCAAAACTGCCTGTTTCACCCAGTCTCAAAAGTAGTCAGTTTCCTTACATTTCTGCGTAAAATAATCTCTGTTCTGTGAGGTGGATTTGCAGCCTGCAAAAAAATATTTTTCCAGTGCAGGCAGTATATAAGACTGCCACTAGGTAAGCTGGTAAAACCATCTATATCGCTGAACTTGCAGCTGTGCTTTTAGATGTTGATGTACTTCAGGCTTGTTAAAGGCATTTTACTTTAATACATATGGTTTTCTTACCCTGAGCAACTTGTTTTAAACTTTCCTTGCTTCACTGTCCTGTTGAATAACATTATTTTAGCAAAATAATTCACACTGCTGTTTAAGCCATCCATTAACCTCCATTGTTACTGATTTGCTTTTCTTGGGCTAATACCCATTCTGTTAACCCTTGCTATGCTCGGGCTCACTATGCTCCACTGCCCTACCCCCAATTCCTACCCACCCCTTCCTTATTTAAATTTATACTGAGCATATCCCCTCCCCCTCCTTTTATTTACATTTGTTTACTGGGAAAGCCCGACTTGGAACGAGACAGTCTTCAGCAGAGGCCTGGAAGAAGTGGTCCAGATGCATGCCTTTGTAATGTGGGAGGAAAACGGAGCACCCAGAGGAAACCCACACAAACCCAGGGAGGGCATGCAGACTCTGCACAGAAGGGACACCAGCTGATAATTGAACAGGAGAACTTCTTGCTATGAGGCTACAATGCAAACCGCTGCACCACTGTGCAATCCTTTTTTTTACAAGCCTAGCCAATCCCTGCTACCATCTCATTATCCAATAACATTTACGCAGTCCTTTTATAATCTTATGCTACCTTCCCATGCACACTTATTCCTCTCTACTTTCTCACTCTATTTGCTCTTATCTTTTGTTCTAACTTTACAATGTATGCTTTTATTTTACTTTTTCCCCTTGTACATTATTCACTTCTTCCTCCTCAGCAAGAACTTCTATATCACCCTTCTTTTCATAATATTGACAGAAAACATAATACCTACCAATGTTTTATTATACACAGCACCCACTTAATCATTCTCCTAATACTTCCATTAATTCACCAAAGGTGCATTTTACATTTCTCTAACCGATCTTAACCTTTCTCCATTTCCATAATAAGGGACCATCCTGCCAGGAATCTCCTGCAAGCCATTTCTACTGTCATCTGTTTTTCCCCTCATCTTCCTCCTTTGTCCTTTTAACATATTTTTTTTCTTTTCATTCAACTATAATCTCCCCCTAGAACTACTCCATGGTCCTCTCTATCTACCATGTTATCCTTCTGCATCTTCACATCTGTACTATTCATTTTTTGCCACCTTACTGCCTACCATGGTACTGTCTCACTTTATTCACACTAGCACACTACAGCCACCCTACCTATATTCAGGCTAAACCCTCCTTCTTATCTATCCCTCAGATTTTGTAATGTCCAACCTATTCATCTTTTCAAATGCAAAACATCTAAACATTCAGTTCACTTTTACATAACCTGGAATAAATTCATTTACTTAATATATAAACTAATCCTATCTTTTCTAAAATCACTTTTTATGGTGACATCTATCCTAACCCCGGCTCCTCAGCCTCATCCATTCCACCACCCTCTGCTTCCATCTCCTACACAACACCTACAAAACTTTTTCTTGCTTCCATTAAAATTTGTAGTACTCTAAACAAATTACAGACTTAACAAGCATGGTTTCTTCAATACTCCCCAGATATTACTGTCATTACTTAAAACCTAGCTAAAACTCCATATCCATATAAAAGATTCTGAAATTCTGTCCCCAGCTGCAATATAATTCAATGTGGTAGACTACACAAAGGAGGAGGCAGCGCAATTGTATGCAATAACTGTTCTTACCCTCTCAAATCTAGCATACCAACCTTCCAAATTGCAGAATTTATCTCTTATGGTTAGTAAACATAAGCTTTGTATAGTTGCCATCTGCATACCACCAGGTGGTAATAGTTTATTAGAATAAATTCTTTAGTGGATAACTGGAAATATTACTACTGAAACCATTACCTTAGGGTGGTGCTAACCTGGATTGCTCATTTGTGACATTGAACATCCCAACTTCTAGTCTTATGTTTTTTGGGTTCAAACAGCTGATCTCTTCCCTTACTTGACTTAGTGCATCATGAAAATTCTATCCTTTACTGGATACTTGTTTCTGACCTTGGTAAGTGTGCTATCTCAGGAATACTACTGGATTCCCTTAATGACCATCACCCTATATTCACCAATAGAGAAATTATTCACCAGCTGAAAATAAATGTCAGTACAGAACTACCAAAACTTTCTAACTTTTATCCTGATACACTCCATCTACTAAACTCAATTAACTGATCTCCACTTAAAACTCTACCCCTAGATGAGGCTGTCAACAAATTCAGTAGTATATTCATGAGTACTTTAAATATCCTTGCCTGCACTAGAAATAAGAGTAAAAAAAAACTCAAACCCCCATGGCTGTCTCCTTCACAAGAATTCTCATGAAAAAATGTGATGAAGTGTGGAAACAGTGGAACAGAGAGAAAATCCATCAAACCTTACATCAATACATGGGGTTGCACAACCTCACCATGAAGCAAATTAAATTAAATAAAACAAAATTATTACTCTGACCCACAAGATCATAAAAAATCCAAATAAATTATGCACAATTAAGAAAATTTCCTTCCTCACCAACCCCTTATATGAACTTATCCCCCTCAGAAACTGCTACCAAATGCAATACTTTCTTCATCAACAATAGCTTCTCTTACCTCCAGCTCTCTCCAACCATTTAATCTACCTCACAACTCTACTAGTCCTGACAACCATGTCCTTGGTCTCAAACGTGTCTCCACATCATATGTTAAAGAAACTTAAACCCTGTTCTTCAGATGATGATCTCCCTGCTAAGCACCTTAAGCTTGCTGAAGATTCTATAGCATACCCAGTCTCAATTCTCATTAACAAAGCTATTCAAGACTCCCATGTCCCTATCCTGTGGATAAAAAAATTCTTCATTATTTCCCTCCGTAAAGGAGGTAACTTCTCTGAAATCTCTAACTTTAGGCCATTTGCCATCTTGTCCCTCCTTTCCAAGATCATGGAAAAGTGTATTCATAAGGAACTCCTTCAGTACCTCTTGCAAAATAATCTTCTAACCCCAACACAATGTGGTTTTTGACTAGGCCATAGCACCATTACAGATTTCTTCAACTTTTACACCACCATTAATATGGCTTGGAAGGTTTATCTGTCCTGTTTTTGACTCGAATGTCCTTTCTGGTCCTTTCCAAACAAACTCTTCTATTGTTCTCTATCTGAAAGATATCAATCTGACAGATGGCTCTTCTTTCTCCTTTTCTTCTAGTTAAAATGGAATCTGTTATCAGTCCACTGTTCATTAATTTTTTACATTGTCATCAGTAACTAATGTACCTCCTCTCAGCAAGCTTGCCTTGTTCAGTATGCAGATGACTTGACTCTCATCTGTTCATTTGACTACTCACTGCAGTTACAATCCATGACAGAAAATGCCTTCAATTCATTCAGTCTGCGGCTACATCAAAACCAACTTTTACTTAATCCTCAGACTATAAACTACAAATATTTTTTTCCAAAGTCCAGTGCCAATGTTAAAAGTAACTTCCACATTACCTCTTTAAACTGTACAGCTATTGAAGTAGCTACCCATACCAAATTGCTTATAGGTACCATAGATGACAACTTAGTTTGATCTTCGTATAATACAAAGCTGCATAAAAATTCCTCAAAAGCTAGGCCTGCGATGTAGAGCAAAGAAATTACTTACTCCTCCTGGTAGAACCACCTTAGTGAACGCTTATCTTTTACCCCGTTTTCTATGGTTCACCTATTTTGACTAACATCCAGATCTTTCTTAAATCACAATTGGAAAAATGTTATAAGTAGCTAAATTTGCAGCCGACCTGTCACATAAAGCTCATCATTGCTGTGCGGTATGTGCTCTCAGTTGGTTAGAACTCGCCCATCAACTAGCCCATGCACAACTTCCTCTAACCCGTAAAACACTATATAACCCCTCTACCTCCCCCTTCCCTTCTATCTTCTCAGTACTTCATCACTATCTCCCAAATCACCCTCTGTGCTGTCAAGACAAACACCTGCTTGAAATCTGTAATCCAAAATAAAACTATGGGGCAAGGTTTATGCTTGCGCTGCATATCCAGACTATGGAACTCTATCCCATATTCAATCAAAACAATATCTAGCATCCATTTTCTTAAAGAATTTCTTACTGACTCATCATCACCTGTAAGATCCATATTAATGAATACTTTACATGCTTACTAACCTAATCTCTCCTCATGCTACCTATCTATACTTTGCAACACCTGCCCTTTCCCCACTCTTAGAATGGACTTGTATATTTTTTCATCTCCTACTATAACAGATTATATTTCTAATATTTTTGTATATACTGATTGTCATATTTAAACCCACTGTGGTGGTGCTGCGGTAGCGTTGTCGCCTCACAGTAAGACGCTGTCCGGTTCAATTCTCAGCTAGATCGTCTTCTGCGTGGAGACGTGCGTGAATGGGCGTACCTTCGTTGAAGGTTGTGCGTCCGGGCTGGTAACTTGGCACATAAAAATCAACTACCAATCATTAGCGAACCGGAGTTCCGCTGTGGCGACCCCTAACCGGGAAAAGCCAAAAGACACAACAACAACTGATTGTCATATTTAATCATCATTTTTATTTATTTTTTTACAACACTGGCTCTCCTCATGCTTTATTGTATCCTATGTGTATTCCACTATTAAACTGTATGTATATATTCCTTTTTAAATTGCATTTGTACTAGTGTTTTATTTGATGTTTAATTCTCTGGAGATTTTCTCCCCAGGCCTCCTGTGAAAATGTGAATTTGTTACCCACTTGACATTTCTGGTAATATATATGTCAATAAATCAATACATTTAATTATTTAAGAGGATGTGAAGATGATGCTCACTGTGGAGGATGTAGTGCACTCCTATATACTGTTTTTGTTTTGTAGGGTTTATGTGTTGACTTGTGTGCATATATTATTTATATAATTCCAACACATTTGTATAGCAAGAAGGGCAGTATACATATGAAGATGGCATCTAAATGATTTGCTAGCTGGTGAAGGCAGTAGTAAAGACCTTGAAGTGTTCAGCAGGATGTCTGAACCATGAGTAATCGTATCACTTTGACAGTACTATAGCAGTTAAATTGTAGGTTTATTGATTTCATTAGTGCATTAAGCAAGAAAGCTGCCATTCTGATTTACACAATCACTGCTTCAAATTTCCATAATACTGAAGTAATGTTATATCTACATTAGTGTCAGATACAGTCACAGATGTGCAGTGAAATAATATACACATGTTATATACACATAGCCATCAAGATCTTGCATCAGGAACTGGATACAAAGGCCCCATAATTGTGAAGAAAAAGTTATCACTTTAATGTTGATCATTTCTACTGAGTAGTCTTGCTTTGGAGTGATGTAATTTAGGAAGCTGTGCAAAGTTTAAGGCAAAAGGTAGGATATTTGTAACTTAGGGTCCTTTTTCTTGGTAAATAAGAGCAATAACATTTACTTTGACATAACTGTAGGTTATTTGTGCACTTAATGCCTGATATACTAGACATGGCTAGACTTCAGCATAGAGAGTGAGGCTTGTACCGCTCAACCTTTTAGAGCAAGAAATCTGGACAAAGCCATAAATAAAAGTGGGACAAAGGCTGAAAAATAGGGATAAGTTTTAAATATTGCTCTTACAAACTTAGAAAGTTAATAGAATAACAGGTTTGGTATTGGCATGAATTTTCTGAAGGGTATGAAGTCGGAAACTCAAATGTCTGTCATTATTTTCCAACTTCGGTCTTTGATGATTTGCCACTACCACAATTTTATGAAAAATGGACCAAAAATCTGGACATTCTGCAAAAATCTGTAGTTTAGAGGTGCTTTATGGGTAAGTATTGCCTTAACAAAAACACCCTCCATTATCATTTTTACTCTGATTTCAGCAGAGAAGCCGAGCAAATTATTTTTGAAGAAACTTCTTAATAGTCAGAATAAGACTCTCGTAGTTTTGTTGGACAGTCTAATTGGGAATATCTGTGGCAGGCACTGATTAAATTCAGATGATAATAAAACTACACTCTGTGAGGTGCCCTCACTCATAACTATACAAGAAATGGGAATAACATTTCATCATATCTTAGAATAATTATAAAAAATAGTAATTTGATAAAGCAGATGCCATTGAAGAACCCACTTCAAGACCAGTTGCATATGAAGAAAAGGTTGCTGCTGCTACTTGGTCAAGTTCTTTACAATCTTGCACTGGTTTCTCCCTCTGTTAAGAGTACATAAATATTAAAACGGTAGTAGAATAAAATGTGCTTAACTGCAGGAAAAAAAAAAAAAACGGTGTGGAAGTTGAAGTCTAGATTACTTTCTTTCTTAGAAAGTTTCTTTGAGGATATTGGCCTTTTTACTAGTAAATGTAGTGGATTACAAAAAAGCTTGGAGATGAGGCAATAGTCAAAATTCCTCACCACACACTGAATCTGGAAGTTTGATAATATAGTTCCCATCTCAAGGGAATCAGACTGTTGAAAATAACTGAATAAAACATGATGTTTGAAAAACTACATCAGAAGTGATACAGCAGTGAGGTTTACAGGCAGCTGCTGAATTGGCAACAAATGCTGCTGCTTGCTAGGATGTTACTCTTTCACTAAAACTCTGGTGGTAAGGTTAAGAAAACTGAGTTTACCCGTACCTGTGTGAGCCATCTCTTCTGTGTAGATGGCACCTTTGCTAGGGACTGTGCAGGCATTTAAGCGTACACGTCTGTGCTTACATCTTATATACTCTGCTGAATGGATTTTTTAAATAGACTACCAACAACTCTGGGCCCATTATTTTATCAGTAGTGTTAGTTTGCATGCTTGTGCAATTGAATCACATTAGGTGAGCAGGATAGTATACAAATGAGTAAAATGCAAGATCTGTCAAAATAAAATATAAAGGCAATAGCAAATTATTTGAAATGTGCAGCAGAATACCCCCATAGCAGATAGCAATGTCTTTTTCACAATTATGCAGCTTTAAGCATGACAGATTAAATGTAGTCGACAATAAATCCGTTTGCAACGGCACTATGTAGTTAGAAATGTGGCTATGGTTTCCCCATTAATTTATTATTTTATCTAGCAGTCTGAATGATTTCATTGTTTTTTAACAGCGAGATACTGACTAATATTTTAATGTTAGAAACAATTCCATGAGGATTTTTAATGCACTGCTGTTCTTTAGCTCTTTTATAGGTTCGTACGTTCGTAATTGTGTATTAGGCAAACAACCACTGGGGCCTTTATAAGCCTAGCCATGCAACTCAAATGTATGCCATGAGTTATTGTGCCTTAGAGATTATTTTAAGGGGGTTTATGTTAACTATGACCTACTGCTTCTGAGCATGATAGACATAGGTGTCAGATCAGGGGTGAATTTTGGTTTCCCATCAACTGATCCAGGCAACACTTGAATAGGATTAAGGAAGGGCTTTGTTTCATATGAATGGGAAGCATATTCCACAGGATGGAATTTTTCTGAGATGCCTACCTGTTCCTACATGTCCTGTTTATATTTAAGCCAAGTTTAATTCTTTACATCTAGTAGTTCTTAAGCTGTTCATTTTGTGGATATGCAAAAGGCCTATCAGAGCAGGGTCCAAGGATGCCTTGTATGCCAGGCATAGATCTCCGGTTAACAGTCTATTGGAAACAGAGTGTAGAGGTAAGGCTTGAGATGATTTGCAAAGAACATTTTGTTTATGTCTTGTATTCTTTTTGAGATGATTTGCAAAGAACATTTGTTTATGTCCTGTATTCTTTTTCACAACTAATTCTTATCTTAACAACTCATGTATAGTTTTCTGAAGGTACTAAAACAGTTGTAATACCAAACTTTCCTGATCCCAGGGACTGTAGTATCGGTTGTGTTTCCAGAATTTATTGATTCTCAAACCTCACAAATGGTGTCAAATGACTGTAACCCAGTGGAGAGATGGAATTCTCTGAGATTGACTTGATTAATTGCAGGTTTAGAATGCTGTGTTGCACAGTTGCCACTATGCCTTTCATTATGCCCTATTTAAACAGGAGAAATAAAGCCTGGAGAGTTTGCTTTCACTAGTGAATTTAAAGGCATGCAGGTAGGTGCGTGCGTGTACGGGTGTGCCTTCCTTGAAGGTTGGGCTGACAACTCAACACCGTAAAAACTCACTGCCAATCATTAGTGGACCGGAGTTCCGCTGTGGCGACCCCTAACCGGGAAAAGTCGAAAGGCAGTTTTTATTGGTGGTGGTTTACTTGTAGATTAGTATCACTCCCTGATACCAGCAGGAAATGCAGACCTCCGTGGCAGTCTAGTGCACAAAGTTGTAGTCCTAGGTGAAGAAGAACAGAGAAGAGGCTGCTTATGAAAATTTCTGACACCTCAAAACTTCTAGAGGAAATATGTGAGGAACTTGTATCTTATATTTTACTGTAAAGCAATGCATAATGGAACAGTTAATTGAAAGCATGTTTTGGGTTGTAGCAGACTTTGTAGTGAGCACCCATTTACACAAAGTAAACCTGTATAATGGGTCATCTCAGTTAGGTTTTGCAGTGCAAATTAGCAGTAAATCCTTTATTTCAGGTGAGAGTACATGATACTAGCTCTAATTAGAGATTTGTGAAGCCATTTCAGTGAGGAGAATGCTTTGACCAGTCAGTGTAACGTGTATGTCAAATTTTCTTCTGTAAGCAAAGACCATACTGTACATGCAAATGGAAAAAGAATGCTGCCAGTCCATGATTATGCACAGTTCAGTAATCAACCCAAATATCAATTCTTGGAGAAACAGTGCACTTAACTAAATATTGCAGTGTAAACGACTAATTACAGCACCTCTGAAAACTAACATCTTCACTTTTTGATTCAGAGCCATTAAAGGCATTGCACAGATTATAGCATAATGCTGTAGTAAGTGAGAGCTACGTGAATGAGAGCCTCAAACCATGAAATTGAACACGTGCACATAATTGCCATCAGCTGCTGTCTACATACTTTTTTCAGAATTAAGATTTAAGGTCTTGTGCACTATTCACATTGGAAAACACCAATTGTGTTCTGTATCATGTAAAAAAAAAGCTCTTTAGTAAACCAGGAGGATCTGAGTTTTCATTTCCTGTTTAACCTTTATTAAAAGACAAATCAGTCTGATAAGGTTTATAACTGCCTTTTCAATACTTAGCAATGCCATCTTGCCCCCTCACACATTGAAATCTTAAAGATGTTTAATGCCATCTTAGTTTCAATGAAAAGCTGTCTGCACCCCCCCCCCCCTCGCAGATAAGCTGTGAATCTTGTCTCCTTCCTGTTTCACATAGAAGCTCCCCCCATTGGGCAACTGAAAATTTTCGGTGCTCAGCCATTCTCCGGTGGTTCGGGACAAGGAGTTCACTCGCACCACCAGTTATTGGGGCTTGACTAGAGGCTGGATTTGCATCAGTGGCCTGTCCTGGAGTGGAAGCAATGGCAAGGCGTTTGCCTGCTCACCTCTGCTTCAGAAACCTTGTAGAGGTCTTGGTGGATAGAAAAGGAAAATGTTTTGGTCTGCAATTATGAAGCTTGGTGTTGTATTTGTCATTTTAGACTTTTTTTGTGATAGCACACTGAACGTTATACTTTAAGATGGATCCATCTTTTTTAGAATAAGGTACGTTTTCTGCAGTTATTACCCTTTCAGATGAGAAGAAACTCTTTCATACTGAAACAAGTAGAATAAGGTAGCATTTAAAGTGTACATCTGGTAGAATATATAAAATCAAGACTATGGTACTTGCATGCTATGAAGCAAGATGCAAAGAGGTTGTTCCAGTGATCATTTAGGTGCATATGTATACAGGAAGGAAACTGAACAATACACATCTACACCGAAAGGATCAACACCTGACATCAGCAATGCATCTGGAAATCTGACTGTTGCAGAATAAAATATATGAATGCCAATGTGCAAGATATGATTAATGTTACAATACCGAAACTGGCTTGTGTTCAGCTAAAAAAAAGGTGCAAAAGGCACATGGTAAATGCATTTCATAAAGGATTTGGAAGTGCACAATAGTAAAAGTATTGCATCTTGGATTTTTAGGAGGAAAGCTGTTTCAGATTGTTTGCATTGAGACTGTTCATATAGCAGCCTTAGGGGCACCATATATTTTACTGTAGCATATGCTACATCCTCATACTGAAAATGTAATGGTCAGGCATGCTATACCATATCTGGGCATACGGATCTACATACATGTGTGTGTGTGTGTGTGTGTGTGTGTGTTATATTTGTTTATTTATGTGTACAATATATATATATATATATTTATATGTGTGTGTGTATATATGTATTATATGTGTGTGTATATGTATTATATGTGTATATGTATATATGTGTGTATGTATGTGTGTGTGTATGTATATATATATATATATATGTATATATATATATATATATATATATATATGTATGTATATATATATATATATATATATATATATGTATGTATATATATATATATATATATATATATATATATGTATATATATATATATATATATATATATATATATATATATATATATATACACGCAGCATGGAACTTCTAGTTGTTAAAGGTATAAACTTCTATGGTGTGAAATCAAATGTGTGGGCTTCCTTTTTTAGGTTGGTGTATTACTCAGTTTGTGATACTGGGTAGTGCAACAGAACATCCTACAGAAAGAAACTGCATATGTAGCAGTCTGGCTACATTTAATCCCTTTTGTGTTGCTCTGCATCTATTGTTGGTTGTGACCTAGCATTTATTAAAGCTGATCACTAATGAAATATGTTGGGTAGGTTTATATGAAGTTTAGCTTTTCAGTGATCTCTAATTTTTGTAATGCATATCCGGCATGTGATAGAGGGACAGAATGTTCTCACATACATAAATTGTTGTAAGCTTTTTGTCCATGACTTTAAGTGCCAGTTTAGTGGTTATACATGTGGGGCAGTATGACCCACTCTCTTAATGGTGTGGTGCAGCAGGGGTCGTGCTCTTGGGTAAACCCTTTGACTTCACCAGTTATGTGAGCTTTATCATGTGTTTCATCCTTCTGTTGTGCATATTTGTTTTTCTAGCTACAGTAATAATTTGTAAGAATCATAACCATGGTACATCTATGGCTATGCAAGAATGCCTAAAGCTGAAGTAAGCTTATATTCAGTTTATTAGTTTCATAATTTGTACTAGAAACAAAAAACATGAATGCTTTGATATTGCAGGAAAAGTGGCAAGCTTTCTCTGGAGCTGTTTTTTTATTTGCATATAGTTTGTACTGTAGAGGGCCAGACAAGCATGAGTAGGAGTTGCTTAGTGGGAGATGTGGTCAGATAAAATGTGGGCATGTCTTCATTAGTGCCGTCTTTATTTTATTGTGTGCTTTTATGGAACCATTTAGCATGCGCATTATAACTAAGCTGGCAGGACATGCGTCTGCTCTCTGAACCGAGGTAGCACACAGGTGAAGTGAGATAATCAGAGGGACACTCTCTCTCTGGTAATGACAGTTTTGATTGTCCTGCATTGTATAATGTCATATAAACAATACATTTTCGGTAAGGTTCTTCACACAGTTTTGCAGCTAGCCCAGGCCCCTGGTCCATTGCTACAACACAAAATCCCTGCTATGCAAAGTCTTAAAAATCTGAATGAATAGCAAACATAAAAAAAATTAGTTTCAGTATCTGGGACTTCAAGTTGACATAGTGCATGCTCTTTTAAGACTGGCTGGCATGAAAGTGTATTTTAAAAATTCACTGATGTTCTTGACATGCTAATATTATAGTATATGCACCTATGGAGAAGATTTATCATAGTGCTTCTAGAATTTAAACTAGGGTTTGCATTATCTCTGTGACGTTGGTTATGGTATCTGACTCAAACAATTGCATATTAAATAAGGTCTCCCCAAAAACCATGCCATATCCCTTTAAATGGGGTTTTGACATTATTTTTTTTTTGTTGTTGTATACCTTCCTTCAAATCGGTGTTCATTATGCAAGTTTTAGTACTATTTTAATAAAAAATGTGTTGCAGCAACTAGTGTAGTCTGATTGGCAAACTAAAATTCCTTCAAAAAGTCCATATACATATCTGATATTACATATTTGCTTAACTGTTTTCAAGGTGAAAGGAAAAATGTAACATGGATACATGTAGCCTGATACTGTTGTAGCAATGCTAGTATTGATTTTCCCAAGCATGTCTAGATGTCCTTCCTTATTATGATACAGATCCTCTGCCAAGGGCAGCCTGATGTCCAGCCAGTATACCAAAACCTTTAGGATGTAATGGGTAAGCTGTACATCACACATGCTGCCTGCGCATGGCATAGGGCATAAAGGTGACATCAGGACGTACCATCCTCAGAACTTCTTTGCTGTCAGTCTGAACAGCATATTCGATAGTTAGTCTGAACTCTTGTTCATCTGCTGGTTACCAAACTGTTTTCAGATAAGAGCTTTGTTGAGGGGTTTTGATTTTTCTTATCTTTGTTTTGCCTTGTTCCGTTTGGTTTCCTGTCATCCAGAAAGGGGAAATGCTGGTGCAGGTGATAGATTCCCCATAAAGATAGTCGCAAGCAGTGTTTGTTCTGTTTAGGCACTTCCCATGAGCATATCTCTTGTGAGATTTGTCAAGCTTTCGACCTCAAGATGCTCAAGATGTTGTGCAGTCAGCTTTCTTCCCTTGTGATTTAATTAGAGAACCAATGACTTAAACTGCTCACTGAAGACACTATGGAAGGATCTTCCCAGCCTGAGGGTCAGCCATCTTTGAAGAAAAAGACCAAGAAAGCATGGTTTGATTCTTCAGCTGTACTGTCTCCACCAGAAGTTTCTCTTTAAGTCCAGAGAATTGTCCTGTTTCCTCCTCTGATTCCTCTATCTTGACTGCTTTGGAGGCCAGCATGGATCTGACTCCACTCACATCCATGGAGGCCTTGCAGATGTCCACTTCGGATGTGCAGGGGGAACCCTGGCTGGGAGAAGAGGATTCAACTACCATTATAGAGTGTTATCAGGGTCAGTCTCTCCTAAATTGTTTAAGGCTGACATCCCATTTAAAAAGAGGCAGAAGACTAAACACATTTCACCTACTCCTAAAGATCCCCAGAGTGAATGGCAAAACATCACTCGAGCTGTTCAATGGCCTCATGGCTCTGAAGCATACACGGGGGGGGGGTCTGTTCCAGCTCCTCCTCTATCTTCTATCCCTCTGATGGTGATGCTGATTCTGTAGAAGATTCACTTACTTCCTCTCAGCTTCCTTGTCCATTATACTATGGTCCTGAAGAAGTGTCTGCCAATCCTGACTCTCCTTTTGAGGAGATATCATTTGGAGATACTACTTCCAGAATGATGGAGTTTTTCAAATGGTACTGTGCCCAACATGTCTGATGTTCAGAAGAGATGCTATGAGCTGCTGCAGATGGAGTCTCCTAGTCTTCTGTTGTTCCTCCTGTTCTTGCTGCCCTGTTGGATGTTTTTTTTCACTGCTTCTCAGGCTCCTGATCTCCATCCCCCTGCTGTCAAGAAACGTGATAAGTTTTATAAAGTTCCTCTGCTGACCTTTCTGTGGTGTCTGAGGCTTCTTATAAACCCTACAAATTGTTGCCTTCAACTAAGTTGTTTCCCTATGATAAGGACAACAGAACTATGGAGAGGCTAGGTAAGAAGGTGTATACTTCATAGGTGGGTACTAGGCTATCGGCCTAAGTAAGCCTAGCCAACAAGGTTCCCTGTCTTATGCCACCCAAGAAAGTTTAATTTCCTGTGCCTCTGTCGAGTACAGCCACAGAAGTGATCCCCAGGGTGTATTTCCTATTTCCCATCCACTCATCAAGATTTTTCTTGGAGTGCTAACGAGGAACTTTGCTCGACATAGATGGGTAGCTTGTTCCACAGTATAGGAAGTCTCTGGGACAGGAATCTATCCCTCCAGCATGTCCTGTTTATTGAGGTGACAAGGTTTAGGTCCCTAGAGCATGTAGCTTGGAGGGATTGGGATTTCTTTAGGTGTAGCATGCCCAAAAGCTCTGGGTTTAACATAGCTTTATATGTTAGGCAGAGGTCTCCTTGGAGTAGGCGATATGCTACAGAGTAAAGTTGGAGTTTTTTGAGACTGTCAGTGTAGGGCATCTGTTTGAGTCCAGTAATCCTCTTTGTGAGGTACTTCTGTGGCCTTTCCAGCTGCTGTAGATGTCTTGAGGTACATTCCAAAAGGGGTGTTGTACTCTATAATGGGTCTGAGTGCCAAGCAGAGAGGAACAATAACCTCTTTTTTCCTGGATGAGAACCCTTTTGTGATGGTGTGCCACGTAGGATTTCCTGACTACTGTGACGATGTGATTATCAAAGGAGAGACTACTATCCACCTGAGTCCCAAGGTCTCTTATCACACATTTGAAGTTAAGTAGACTGACGTTTTTGTGGTAGTTCATGGGTACAGAGTTTTTACCAGAGGGGATGACTGTGCACTTTTTGGCATTGAGCTTGAAGCCATGCCTCTGACAACAGGCATCTGTCTCAGTGAGGCCCTTCTGTAGGATTCCCACATCATTTGGGGTTTCTACTATGGCTCCTAGTTTGGAGTTATCTGTGAACTTCATTAGCCAGAGGCCTTCTGTGTTAGCCTGTACTTCAAAAAAGTAGATACCAAACAGGTGGGGTCTCAGGGCTGAACCCTGTGGTACTCCACTTGTCACTGGTTTGAAGTCGGCTTTGGAGTCTGCAACTTTTACAATGTGAGTTCTGTCAGTGAGCCAGTTGGCAACCCATCTTGTGACATAGGGATTTATACCTAGTTTAGTGAGCTTAGCTATAATTCCAGAATGGGGGATGGTGTCGAAAGCCTTGGCGAGGTCAAGATAGGCTGTATGAACCACCTTACCCTCATCTACGGCTTTGATGATTGCCTCAAATTAGTCGATCAGGTTCAAAAGGCATGATTTGCCTTTCACAAACCCAAACTGGGTGGGGTCCAGAGTTTGGAGGTTACCAATGTCTTTGTTTAGGAGTTCCATGATGATGCATTCCATGGCCTTGCACACCAGGCTCGTCAGGCTAATAGGGCGATAGTTCCCAGGATCAGTGGTGGCTCCCCCTTTGTGGAGTGGTTTAACTGTTGCTGTGCACCATTCAGTGGGCACAAAGCCTGATGTGAGACTGACTGAACATGGCGCTTAGTTGGGGAGCCAGTTTGTGTAAAACGCAGCCTGGGATGTTGTCTGGTCCCATGGATGCTGTGTTTTTGGTTTTAGCGAGTGCAGCTTTTACCTGCATAGATGTGATTACAGGGACTCTGCATTCTTCCTGTATAGATATGAGCCCTTTAGGGGGTTAGAGGGGGGTAAATTTAGCAATATCAGTTGGTTCTGTAATTTTCGTGCAGTTGTGCTGCAACTCTGAGCAGATCTGGGTGTTGCCATTGAGATTCATGACATAGCTGTAGAATGCTTTGTGGTTGCCCTTAGAATCAGTGGTGATTTTGTTTTCGTAGCTAGGTTTGGAGGATCTTGTAAGGGATCTCGGCTTCTTACTGAGGCTGACCAGGGAGCTCCTCCACTCATGGGATTTTACTCTCTTTTGCAACAGTTTCTTCCTTCTGTGGTAGAGTTGGTTTATGGCAGGGGACCACCAGATTGGCTTCTTTTTTTGGAGGATAGCATCTCGGTTCTGTTTGGGATAGCACGATCCATGCACTCGTGTGAGTGCATTTGTGTAGGATTCAGCAGTCATAACTGTATTGTCCATCTGCATGGGTGTTATGAAGTTCGCCACTTCTGTCTTAAGAAGCATGAAGTTGGCTTTGGAGAAATTTTTTACTGTGTTTTCCTTAATGGTGGGTGGGGGCAGGATGCGGATATCTAGGGTGATTAGGTTATGGTCGGATCTGACCAAAGAGGAGTTGACTTCAGGTGTGCAACACCAGTCACTCATGTTGGTAATGACTAGGTCTAGGATATTGTTGCCCCTGGTGGGAGTGTAGATAAGTTGATCCAGGGCATTGGAATTTATGAATTCCAGAAAGCATTGAGCGAAGGAGTTGGTACACGAGTAGTTTTCCCAGTTAATGGTGGGGTAGTTGAAATCACCCATCAATTAGGGTGTTTGGTTGAACCCTAATATTTTACAGTGTATCAAGAAAAGAGGATTGGGAATCCTGGGGCATGGTGGGGGATCTGTAGCAAGCTACAATTTGGATTGTAGTTTTGCCCAGAGTTAGTTTCACTTGGATAACCTCGGATGCATTATGCTGTGCTACTAGCCAGGAGGTGTGGATATCCTTAATGAATATGGACACACCACCGCCTTTGGTGTTCTGGTCCAGGTTAAATGGCCAAAAGGTGTGGTATGAGTTGTAGCCTGGTAATGCAGGAGTGCTCTCTAGAGCCTTAAACCAGGTGTCCGTTACTGCACAGATATCAGTGTTCTCCATTTTAAGGAGTGCCTCGAGTGAGTGCATTTTGAGATTTAGACATCTAGCATTGAGTAGCATTACCTTCAGTTTTTGTTTGCCTGTTCCTGTTATGGTGGGGAGTTTTTCATTTGTAACTTGCCTAAAAAAGGCACTATAGGGGCGGCAAGACCCTTAGCCAGTATCCGTAATCCAAGGGGTGACAGGTGCAGGCCATCTCTGGCAAAGTATCGTGGTCTGTCGACCATGTCGTCCCCGGCAGACTGATACTGGATCCCCTTAGAATGACCCCAGAAGCTTAGCCAATTGTTGAAGTCAATCATTTTGTCCTTGTACTGCAGTATCATTCTGGGCGATGGCAGGATGCTACTCAGGGCTAGGGTCATACCTGCCTGGGCTACAAGATCGGAGAGCTCTTCTATGTCTCTCTTCATGTAGTCCAGGGAGGTACGTCTCAGGTTATTCACACCAACATGGACAATGACAGAGTAATATTTGTACTTGTTGTGGAGTGACCCGAGTGCGTGGGTTATGTGGCAGATCCTGGCACCTGACAGGCAGCTGACAGTAACCTTCTCCTTGTTTAGCCTGGTGAGTAGGACATCAGTGTGCCTGACTATAGAGTCACCTATGACTAGTGTGTTGGGTACGTTGTTTTGCCTTATGAGCTGTGGTTTATTGGCACACTGAGTCTGTGGGCTAGATGTCATTTAGGTTGAGGTTGCTTGCGTTTCTGCTTTGGAGGTCTCTGTTGCTTGAGCAGATTATTATTGAGAGCCTCTGTGAATGTTTGTGTTTCTATGCGTGGATTTTGGTGGTGTAGGTTTAGTGGGACTACGTGATGTGGTGCAAGTGTTTACCTTCTCCTCTTGACGGTCAAGTTCAGTCTTGGTTGAGGAGAGCTTTACCTCCAGTTTGGCTAGATAAGTGCATCTCTCACAGGTTGTGGTGTTGGGTGGTAGGAGGAGAGGGATGTCTGTGTACATGAGGCAATTGCTACATTGCCCCAACATGCCCAGATTCATCAGATAAACAGGAGAGAACACTGGGAGCTGACCCTTGGATATGCCTGAATAAAAAACTACTTTCCTCTAGACAAGTGAGGAAAGGGAGTATAAGAGCTGTTTTTCTCTAAGCAAGTGAGGAATGTAAGTACAAAAACTGTTTTCCTCTAGTTAAAGAAGAAGGTTGAGTGCTGTAGTAATTTGTAGCTTATTTAGTGCTAACAACAGGTTCTGAACAAGTGCTGAGCATGAATAAGCAAATTCAAGTGCTGAAACTAAGAATCTGTACCTGGATCGTTGATAGATAGGCTGTCTAGTGCTTACCACTCCCACTGATGAGCTAGAAGGCTTCCCTGCAACACAGAAAGGCTTGGGGGGCTCAGAAGCTTACAAGCAGCCCTGGTTACAGCAAATCTATATCTGGACTAGACTAGTTACAGGAAAAATGGGAAACTAGCGCAAATGCAGGCTTTTAAACCAATAAGTTGAAAGTGATGGAATAACTGCCCAAATGGCCAATAAACTACAATTTCTGGGCCAGAAACCACTCTTGTGGTTGATAGGCTACCTAGTGCTTACCACTCCCACTGATGAGCTAGAAGGCTTCCCTCCAACACAAAAAAAGCTTTGGGGGCTCAGAAGCTTACAAACAGTCCTGGTTACAGGAAATCTGTATCTGGAATAGACTAGTTACAGGAAAGGCAGGAAACAAGCTTAGAATTTTTTTTTTTCTTAGGAAAGTGGGAAGGGAGAAAGGAGAAACAGAAGGTAATTCAAAATTAAGGGCCTAAGTGGCTTGTCCTTCACAAATGTCTCTCTGTATTGGGTAGAATGAGCTAGTGTCACTAGACTGGAATAGAGCTGGGACCTTAGCCTTTAGAGCTGTTAACTACAGACACACATGACCAGGTAAGTCGTGGATCTTCTCTCTCAGGCCTGTCAAGCCATTTCAGATCTTCCTGATTCTGAAGAACAGGCCTCTGTTCTTGTCTTGCTAGGGACGTCCTGCCAAGTTGCTCATTCCATGAAATGCAGCTGTGATGCATCTGATGCTTCATCTAGGGCAGCTGCTTTTGAATCTGTTTTGAGGAGGTATTCCTGGCCCAGATGTCATCCTTTGCCTAATGATATTAATACTAAACTTATGGATGCTCTAGATAATGAGCATTTGTTTGGTGCTGCTGCTGTGGAGTTTGTCCCTACAAGAAAAGGGTAAGGCCTTACAGGAGTTGAAGCATATGCTTGTTTCACCTGTTCCCAAGTTTCAAAGGAATTATCCTAATAAGCCTGCCTTTGTCCGTAGACAGTCTCGCCCTCCCCCAAGGTCAAAAAGGGTGGTAGAAGGGCTCCCCCTGCTAAGGCTACCCAGTCTCCTAATCAGAAGCCTCATTTTCTTGGCAAACCAGGTACTGTTTGACTATCCTTGCCCTGTTCTTCTCAGCCGCATTCCTCTTTCTGTACATCTTTCCCTGTCCCTTGCTTTTTGGTTAAAGATCACCCAAGACTCCTGGGTTCTTTCCATCATTCGCCAGGGTTATTACATGGTTTGGAAATCTGTTTCCCCCTTTTTAGACATTCTTCAGCTTTCTCAGGAACAACTGCCTTTTTTCCAGATGTGCTACAGGGCCTGTTGGCTCAAGAAACAATTCAAGAAGTTGCAGTTCCTCAGAAGGGGAAGGGGTTTTATTCCAGAATGTTCTTGGTCCCCAGGAAGAAGGCACCTGGAGACCCATTCTGCATCTTTCCTCAACTAATACCTTTTTCAAGGTCCCATCCTTTTGGATGCTGCCCCTTCAAACTTTGTTTCCTCTGCTACTTCCTTAGGCTTTATTAGTTTCCCTAGATCTCAAGGATGTTTATCTACACATTCCTATTCATCCCCTTTTCAGTAAGTTTTTAAGTTTCTCTGCTTCTTGGCATTTTTTAGTTCTCTTCACCAAACACCTCGCTCCTGTGATTGCCTTTTGCAGGTTGAGGGGGAATGCAGGTCTTTCCTTACTTGGTTCATAAGTAGCTACTAGGCTCTCTGCCCAAAGGCATTTATAAGCCTAGTCAGAATGTGTTGGCTTTCGCTGCCCCCTTAAATTAGTTCCCTATGCCTCTGTCCAGCAGAGCCACTGAAGTGATCCCCGAGGTAAACTTTGTTTCCCATCCACCCGTCAAGGTTTCTCTTTAAGAATGTTAGTGAGGGGCTCTGCCTAATAAGTCTGTGGGACAGGAATCTGTCCCTCCAGCATGTCCTATTTATTGTTGTGGTGAGGTTTAGATCCCGAGAGTGTGTGGCTCGAGGGGATTTAGTTTTCTTTAGGTGGAGCATGTCCATCAATTCTGGGTTGAACATAGCCTTGTATGTCAGGCAGAGATCACTTCTGCGTGAGGCGGTATGCAACCAAGTACAGCTGGAGTTTCTTCAGTCAAGCTGCATAGGGCATCTGTTTGAGGCCCGTAATCTTCTTGGAGAGGTACTTCTGTGGTCTTTCCAGCTGTTGCAGGTGTCTTGTAAGGTACATCCCAAACTGGGCATTGTACTTTGATGGGTCTGATGAGTAGAAGTGTACAATAACCTGTTTTGTTCTAGATGCGAACCCTTTTGTGATTGTGGGCCACATAGAAGGATTTTCTAACCACTTTGGCAATGTGATTATCAAAGGAGAGATTACTATACACTTGGGTCCCCGGATACCTTATTACATCTTCTGTATTTAGGGGACTACCACCTATGTGGTAGTCTGTGGGTACTTTGTTTTTTCCAAAGGGGATGACTATGCAATTTTCGGCATTTAGCTTGAGGCCATGATTTTGACACCAGGTATCTGTCTCAGTGAGACCCTTTTGGAGGATGTCTGTGTCAGCCAGAGAGTCAATTGCAGCCCCTAGTTTGCAGTCATCTGCAAACTTGGTCAGCCGTAGTCCTCCTGTACTTGCCTGTATCTCTGAGAAGTATATACCGAACAGGAGGGGTCCCAGAACATAGCCCTGGAGGATGCCACTCTTAACGGGTTTAGAGTCGGACCTAGATCTCTCAACTCTTACTGTGTGGCTTCTGTCCGTGAGCCAGTTGGCAGCCCATCTTGTGACATAGGGGTTTATGTTCAGGATGGTGAGCTCGTCTATAATACCAGAATGGGGAATGGCGTTGAAGGCCTTTGCGAGGTCTAGGTAGGCTGTGTGGGCCACCTTTTCCTCGTCTATAGCCTTGGTAACTGTTTCAAAGAAGTCCACCAGGTTTAGGAGGCATGATCTGCCCTTGACAAAGCCGAACTGGGTGGGGTCTAGTGTTTGGAGGTTCCCAATGTCTCTGTTAATAATTTCCAGGATGCGCTCCATAGCCTTGCAGACCAGGCTAGTCAGGCTTATTAGGGCGATAGTTCCTGGGGTCGGTTGTGGCTCCACCTTTGTGGAGTGGGATAACCGTTGCTGTGTGCCACTTTGTGGGTATGTAGCCTTTGGAGTGGCTGAGATTGAACAGTGTGTTTAGGTGAGGGGTTAGTTCATTTTGGAGCTCGTGTAAGACGCAGCCTGGGACACCATATGGTCACACTGATGCTGTGTTTCTGGCTTTGGAAAGGACTGTTTTAACCTGTGTGTCTGTGGTTTCAGGGGCTCTACATTCTTCTGGTATGGTTATGGGCCCTTTTGGGGGTGAGAGGGGGGGTGAAGTTTGCACTGAACCTGTCTGCCAGGATGTTGGCAATATCAGTTGGTTCATTGTATTTTGTGCCATTCTGCACTAACTCAGAGCAGATCTGAGAGTTGCCACTTAGACATAGCTAAAGAATGCCTTGTGGTGATCTTTGGAGTCCTTGGCAATTTTTCTTTCAAAGCTCGCCTTGGATGATTTTATGAGGGATCGTAGTTTATTGCTGATACTGATCAGGGATCGCTTCCCTTCTTGGGATCTTACTCTTTTCTGCACTAGTTTCCTCCTATTGTATAGCTTGTTTATGGCAGAGGGTCCACCAGACTGGTTTCTTTCTCTTGGAGGAGTGAGTCTTGGTTTTGCTTAGGATAGCACGATCCATGCATTTTTGTAGGCGCTCGTAGAGTGCTTTAGTAAAGGATTCTGCTGTTTGGACAGCATTGTCCTTTAGCATGGGGGCTTAGAAATTTTCCATCTCGGTCTTAAGTAATGTGAAGTTTGCTTTTGAAAAGCTTTTCATGGTGGTTTCCTTGACCAGGGGTGGGGACGGAATGTGGATTTCCAGAGTGATTAGTTTATGGTCAGATCTATCCAGGGAGGGGTTGACCTCCGGTGTGGAACACCGGACGCCCATGTTGGTGATGACCAGGTCCAATATGTTGTCACCTCTGGTGGGAGTGTTGACTAGTTGATCCAGGGTGTTTGAGTTTATAAATTCTAGGAAACCTTGGGCAAGGGAGTTAATACTTTAGTTTTCCCAGTTAATGCTTGGGTAATTTAAATCGGCCAATATTAGGGTGTTGGGTAGGACCTTCATATTTTTCAATGTTTCCAGAAATGCGGAATGGGGGTCCTGGGACATGGTGGGTGATCTGTAGCAAGCTACAATTTGAATTGCAGTTTTGCCCGTTGTTAGTTGCACATGGATGATCTCTGAAGCATCGTGCTGTGCCACTAACCTGGAGGTGTGGGTATCCTTGATGAATATGGATACACCCCCCTGCTTTTTTTGTATTTCGGTCCGGGTTCTCTGGCTGAAATGTATGGTATGAGTTGCAGCCTGGTAGTGCTGGTGTGCTCTCTGGAGCCTTAAACCAGGTTTCTGCTACTGCACAGATATCTATTTTCTCCATACTTAGGAGTGCCTAAAGTGCATGCATTTTGAAGTTTAGACTTCTGGCATTGAGTAGCATTACCCTCAGTTTTTGGTTACTTTTGCTATTTACGGAGGTGGTGTTTGTTTTTTGAGCCTTGCCTAAAAAAGGCACTATGGGTTTGGAAAGAGCCGTAGCCAGTATTTGAAAGCCTTAGGGTGACTGGTACAAGCAGTCTCTTGTGAAGCATTGTGGCTTGCCGAGCATGTCATCCCAGGCAGACCGACACTGGATCCCCTTTGAATGACAACAGAAGCTTAGACAGTTGAAATTGATAATTTTTTTCTTTATACTGTGGTATCATTCTTGGTGAGGGCAGGATGCTACTCCGGGTTAGGGTCATACTGACCTGGGCTATGTGATCAGGGGGCTCTTCCATGTCTCTTCAGGAAGTCCAGTGAGGTGCATCTCAGGTCATTCACTCCAACATGGACAATGACAGAGTCGTATTTGTACTTGTTCTGGAGTGACCTGAGTGCTTGTGTTATGTGGCGGATCCTGGAACCCGACAGGCAGCGAACAGTAACCTTCTTGTTTAGCCTAGTGAGTGGGACGTTAGTGTGCCCGACTAGAGTCACTTATTACTAGTGTGTTGGGTATGTTGTTTTGCCTTAAGGGCTGTGATTGCATGGCACACTGATTTTGTGAAGTATGTGTTTCATGGTTTGTGTTGGGGGGTGGAGGTTGTTTGGATGTCTGCTTTGGGAGGTCTCTGTTGCTTTTGCAGATTTTTATTTAGAGCCTCCGAAATATGTTTTTGTGTATGTGTGTTTTTTGCCAGTGCTGGCTTAATAGGATTATGTGAGACTGGTGGTGTGATGCAAGTAATTCCCTTCTCCTCTTGGCTGTCTGATCCAGTCTTTGGTAGAGAGCGCTTTGCCTCCAGTTTGGATCGCATCTCTCTCATGTATTAGTGTTTGGTGGAAGGAGGAGAGGGTTGTCTGTGTACATGAGGCAGTTGTAACATTGCCTCAAAATGCCCAGATTCACCATTTGGACTAGAGAGTACACCTGAACCTGCCCTTTAGACATGCCTGGATAGGTTAAGTGAACTGTTTTACTGATTGGCTGGTAGGGACGAATAGAGAGCCTTGTCCTTCTGGACAGTATAGGGGGTCTAGTGCTAGGGTTTATTAGTGCTTGCTATGAGTTATGAGCAAGTGCTTGGCTGAGAAGTGAACGGTTTGAGTGCTTAAGTTGAATGTTTGTCTAGTTCCAAGGGAAAAATTTGAAGAGGAGACTTTGTGGAGCTGGGAATAGTTGCACCCTAGCTAACCAGCGCTGCCCAGTGCGCAAAACCGAGTGAATGCGGTTGTTATAGCAGGGAAATGAAAGAGCTAGAAATTAGCCCAACATGGCCAATAGACTACTGAATTCTGGGCTGAAACCACTCCTCCAGGGGCAGATAGGCTGCTCAAGGCTCCCCTGTCTCACAGGAGAACAGAGAAACTTCCTTCTATCCAAGTAAGGTATGGGCAAACACAGAAACTTGTTCCACAGCCCTGAATTCATCACTAACCTGAAAACTGGACTATACTAACTTAGAAAAGCAGAAACAAGTACATTTGTTTTTTTGTTTTTTTTGTTTTTTTTTTTTTTCCAGAAAATAAAGCAGATACAATAAAAAAAAAAACACTTAAGCACAGGCCGTCACACTTGTGTGTGTAGCCTACAACAGTTAAACAGATAATTTTAAACACAAAAACAACTTTGTTAAAGTGCAGGCAGTAAAATAAGTACAAAATGTAGCAGAAATGAGCTATTTAAATCTCAGGAATGCTAAAAATCGGCGTTTTAGGCAGAATTAGCTAAAGACAGTAAGAAAATGCATAAAAATGATACTTTATCACTCCAAAAGTCACTCTCTTGTCTCACTGCTGATGTAGAACTCTGCAGGACACCAGGCAGGATCTTGCTGAGCTGGACAACCTGCTTATTTAGGCCTCCTGTCATAGGTTGGTACTAGGCTGTCTGCCCTAGGGCCTATACAAGCCTAGCCATAACAATTCCCTGGATATTTCTTCCCACAATATTTACTTCCCTGGACCCCTGTCTGGCAGGGCAACTGACATAATCCCAGGGGTGAATTTCCTGTCTCCCATCCAGTCATCAAGGTTCCTTTTGAAGAGGACCAAGGAGGCACTCTGCTTGACATGTATGGGCAGTCTGTTCCAGAGTATGAGGAGTCTCTTGGTCAGGAACCTATCCCTCAAGCGTCTTTTGCTCATTGTGATGACAAGGTTTAGATCCCTGGAGTGTGTGGCTCTGAGGGATTGGGATTTCTTTAAATGGAGCATGTACAACAGCTCAGGGTTTGACATGGCCTTGTATGTTAAGCAGAGAAAGCCTCTGAGTAGACGATATGCCACAGGGTATAGCTGAAGTTTTTTTAGACTGTCAGCATATGGCATCTGCTTTAGGCCTGTGATTCTTTTGGTGAGGTATTTCTGCGGCCTTTCCAGCTGTTGCAGATGTCTTGTGAGGTACATACCAAACTGGGCATTATGCTCTATAATGGGTCTAATGAGGGATGAGTACAGTGGGACAATGACCTCCTTTTTTCTGGATGAAAAGCAGTTAGTGATGAGGTGTGTCACATAGAAGGATTTCCTGACTGTTGTGGCAATATGGTTATCAAAGGTGAGACCACTGTCCACCTGTGTCCCTAAGTCTCTCATCACACTTTCAATGTTTAGTGTACTGCTATCTATGTGGTAATTCATGAGTACATGTTTTTTCCAAAGGGGATAACTATAAATTTCTTGGCATTAAGCTTGAGCTCATGGCTCTGGCACCAGGCATCTGTTTCTGTAAGGCCCTTTTGCAGAATATCCACATCATTTGGGAATTCAGTAATGGCTCCCAGTTTGCAGTCATCTGCAAACTTTGTTAGCCAGAGTGCCTTAGTGTTGGCCTGTACTTCAGAGAATTAGATGCCAAACAAGAGTGGTCCCAGGACTGAACCCTGAGGTACTCCACTTGTCTGGAGCTAGATTTGGAGTTTGGCTACTTTTACAGTCTGGGTTCTGTCAGTAAGCCAGTTGGCAACCCATCAGGTGACATAGGGTTTATGCCCAGCTTAGTAAGTTTATCTATGATTCCATAGTTTGGGATGGTGTGGAAGGCCTTGGCGAGGTCCGTATAGGCTGTGTGGATCGCCTTACCCTCATTCACAGCTCTGGAGACTGATTCGAAGAATTCAATCAGGTTCAGGCAACAAGATCGGCCCTTCAGTAACCCAAACTGGGTGAGTTCCAGTGTTTGAAGGTTGCCAATGTCTTTGTTTATAAGTTCCATGATAATGCGTTCATGCCCTTGCAGACCGGGCTCGTCAGACTGATGGGACGGTAGTTCCCAGAATCCAAGTTGGATCCCCCCCTTGTTGAGTGGGATAACTGTAACTGTGTGCCACTCGGGCATGAAGCCTGAGGTGAGGCTATGATTAAACATGACACTTAGGTGAGGTGCCAGTTAATTTTGTAGTTCATGTAGTACACAGCCCGGGATGTCATCTGGTCCCATGGGTTTCTACTTGTGTGGCCGTGATTACTGGAATTTGGCAATCTTTTGGTATTGAGATGGGCCCTTTAGGGGGGTGAGAGGGGGGTGAAGTTTGCACTAAATCGATCTGCCAGGATATTGGCAATATCCTTGGGATCAGTATATTTAATGCCATTCTGTTGTAGCTCAGAGCAGATTTGAGCATTGCCATTTAGATTCCTGACATAACTATAGATTGCCTTGTGGTTGTCTTTTGGAATCTTTGGCAATTTTATTTTCATAACTAGTTTTTGAGGATTTTGAGGGATCTCAGCTTCTTACTGAGGCTGGTGAGGGAGTTTTTTTGCATCCTGGGATTTTCCTCTTTTCTGCAACAGTTTCTTCCTTCTGTTGTATAGTTTGTTTATAGCAAACTTATACAACAGAGTTATTACTTCAGCATCTTCACTTTGCTATTTCACTCCTTCAAAGCCTGGGGTTTACTGTAAATTTCCAAAAGTCATTCCTGTCTCCTTCTCAGAATCATGTTTTTCTGGGCTGTAGACTCCAGAGTATTTTAATGCTAGCATCCCTGCCTCCTCCCAAGGCTTTAACATGGATTACTTTCTTTCAATCCCTTCTTCCTGCAGCTTCAGTTACAGTCAGGGAGTTTCTAAGGGCTCTGGGTTTCATGGATTCCACCATTTTTATACTCCCTTTAGCCAAACTCCACATGAAAAAGCTTCAGTGGTTGACTTCATTTTCATCCTTTAGATATTCTAGTTCCTCTGCTTCCATGCCTCAAGTTGGAACTTCAGTGGTGGAGTCCTTAGTTGCCCCTCAACCTAGGGCTTCCTTTTCAACCTCCAGTTTTCTCTTATGAACTCTTCACATAAGCCTCTGATATGAGATGGGGGGGGGGGGGCTCCTTCAGTCCTCTGGAAGTGCAGGGCCTTTGGTCTCCTTGACAAAAGACCACATCAGTTGCAGAGGTGAGAGCTGCTCTTCTGGCTTGTCAGGCTTTTCATTCTCTTTCCCCTTCCAGGGCCCCTCAAGATTCTCAGACAATACCAGTGATGTGGTATGTCAAAAAGCCAGGGGGGAACAAGGTCTTTTCTCCTATGCAAGTTGGTCCTTCAGGTTTGAGATCTGGCTATCCAGTATCAAGTGACTCTTCATGCAGTTTATATTCCCTCAGATCAGTACACAGTGGCAGATTCTCTGAGCGGAGCCATAACAAAATCCCACAAGTGGATGCTTCACAGGGATGCGTTTCTGGACATTGTCCACCAGTGGGCTACTCCTCAAGAGATCTATTTGCCTGCCCTCTGGCACAAAATAGAAGAAGTTGTCTGTTCAGAGTCCCATGTCCTCTGGCTTGGAAGGTGGATGCCATTATCTTTCTCTTGCCAGGGGATGTTTCTTTATGCCTCCCCTCCCCTTCCTCTCATATCAAGGGTCCTGTTCAAAATAAAACAGGATGCTCCCAAAATGTTGCTGGTTCCCTCTTCTGCATTTTACCAAGGGCAATCATCACAAGTTACCTCCCAGGGTGGACCTACTCACACAAGACGAGGGATCTCTCATCCATCCCCACCTGTCCATTCTTCAACTGACATTGTGGGTGGTTGGGTTTTGATCCCCTACAGGCACCTTTTTTTCTGAGGATGTGCTTCAAGTCCTACAGGAGGCCAGGAAACCCACTACTAGGAAATCTTACTTATCCAAATGGAAGAGTTTTTTTTCTGTTTGGTGTCTTTCTTGCAACCTGGATACACTTACTGTGGATATTTCTTTGGTTCTCTTATTTGTGTGAATTGCTCAATGCTGGGGTGGCATATTCTTCTAAGGTCTGCCTGTCAGCTATCACTGTATGTTCTTCATCTCACATTGCTGCAGTCCTTACACTTGGGTAGTCCGCTGTCCTCGGTCGGCCCGAATATCAAAGTATAAGGCTGACGTCGGTCAAGGCGCATTAGACTGACATCAGGACGTCCGGGTACAAATGCGCATGACCGACGTCATATCCTCAGTCTTTTTTGCCGCATGGTCCGATGCAGAAGTGCCGTTCGGCGTTCTGAAATTTTTCGAATTCGGAGTTTCAGACCGAGTCAAAGTTGGCTAAGTACCCCGTTGGGGAATATTTTAGTTTTTTCTTGCCTCAGTGGTTTACCGGATGTCAGAAAAAGTGAATAACTGTATTTCTTGTGGGAAACAGATACCGCATAGAGATTATCATACTTTGTGTATTCCTTGTTTAGGGCCTGAGCACGACGTTGTTGGGTGTCGCTTTTGTGCTAGATTCAATAAGCGCACTATTAAGAGAAGGTTAGATTGTGCCAGGTTAGTCTTCGGGAAGCGGTGCAATTATAATATGCCGTCGGATGCTCCGGCGTCCGCTTCTTCAAAGAAGCGCAAGGACAAAGCAGCTAAGCCTAGGCTAGAAGAGCCGTCCGTACCGGACGCCGGTTCTTTAGAGGTGTCGGTGGAGCCGGGGGTTCCACCGGAGGTTTCTCTGGAGTCCCAGGGGGAGACTTTGTTATTGCAGGATGTGGCCTCTCAGGAGGCAGGTCAGGCTGAAGGGGCTTCTCAGGTTACTGTACTCCCCTCCCTTCCTAGGGTGGTTAGGCCCTCTCCTTCTGTTTCCAAGGCTTCTCCCAGAGGCAGGCCAGGTTTAGCTTCAGTTGGTGTCACTCCTAGTTCTTCAGGATCTGTGCCCAAGAAGCATATGCTTAAAATGGCAGAAGATTTGATTACTTTGATTAGAGGTTCTTTGCCCCCTCCTGATAAGAGACCTAGGGTGGAACCTGAGTTGGGGAGTTTTGAGCAGGCTTCGGATGTTTCAGAGTCTTCGGCTGAAGACTTGCAGGAGTATTCTCCTTATTCTGATTCTGATGTGGATGATTCTACTCCTTCTGCTTCTCCTCCTGAGGATTTTTCTTTTCAGAGACTCTTCATTTCATGAAGGTGCATTTTAAGTGGGAAGGTCAGGACTTCTCTGATTCCAGGAAAAGGCTTAGGGAATTTTTGTTTTACCCCAGCATAGGCCTTTGGCTATACCTCCTGTTCTGGATGTTGTGGAAGATGTGTTTGCAGAGGCTTCTCTTAATCCTGATTCTTTGCCTCCTGCTCCTGTTAAACCGGATAGGTATTACAGGGTGCCTGAAGCTCATAAGTATCTTTTAAGAGTCCTAGGGCGGACCCAGAAACTGTTAGTCAGGGGCCTAAGGGTGTTAAGGCTTCTGTTGTTAAAAATCCGGTTCCTCCAGATAAAGAGGCCAGGGCTTTGGATAGATGGGGAAAGAAAGTCTATACTTCTTCCACCCTAGCTATGAGGGCTTTGAATTGCCAGTTTCACATGTTGAAATACCAAAACTATCTACTTTCTCAATTGAAGTCTAAGGTAGATGCTCTGGCGGAAGGTATTGAGTGTAAAGAGTTACAAGATTTAGTGCATGTTTCTGAACAGGTGGGTAAGCATTCTTTGCAATGTGGTTTTGATGCTGTACAGGCCTCGTCTAGGGTGGCTGCCACTGGGTCAGTTCTTCGCAGGCACGCCTGGCTGAGGGATCAGAATTTATCTGACCATGTTAAGGCAAGGATTTTAGATGCTCCTTTACAATCTGATGTGTTGTTTGGCTCACCTGTTGAGGCAGTCTTAAAGAAAATGGAAGACAAGGCTAAGTCTATGCAGACTGTTAAAGATTTTTTGCAGGTTCAGCCTCCGAAGTTTAGTAGAAATTGGCCTACCAAGGGGTGGACGTATCCTTCTTATGATTCCCAGTCTAGGGGTAGATCTAGATGTGGTAGGGGCAGAGCTCAGGGCTCTTTCAGGCCTAGAACTGGGAGTTCACCTGCACAGTCTTCGGGTGAGGGCAGGGGTCAGTCCTTTCGTAAACAGACCCAATGACCTACCTTTTCAGCTGCCAGAGCCTTCTCGTCTGGCAGCACCTTTGGGAGGAAGGTTGGCACTTTTCAAGGAAAATTGGAGTTTAATTACCCAAGACAGATGGGTATTGGATATCATACACCAAGGTTACAGGTTTTATTTCCATACCTTGCCTCCTTTCAAAGGCATGCCAGACGTTCCTCCTCAGCAAAGAATAGAGGCTCACAAACAAATTTCTCAGTTACTTCAAATAGGGGCCATACAGCCGGTCCCTATGCCAGAAGTGGGCCTAGGATTTTATTCTCGCCTGTTCCTAGTACCAAAGAAGGGGAACACGTGGAGACCAATTTTGGATTTATCTATCCTCAACACTTATCTGGACATTCCCAAGTTCAAAATGTTGACGTTACAACAGCTTTTACCTCTGCTGGGCAAAGATCATTGGATGGTAACTTTGGATCTCAAGGAGGCTTACCTTCATGTTCCTATCAGACTGAGTTGCAGGAAGTATCTGCGTTTTCGAGCTGGGACTTCTCATTATCAGTTCTCTGCATTGCCCTTTGGCTTATCTACTGCGCCCAGAGTGTTCACGAAAGTTCTGGCTCCAGTGATAGCTTTCTTCAGGCTAAAAGGAATACAGATCTATCCTTATTTGGACGATTGCCTGATTCGGGCTCAAGGAAGGGACGAGCTTCTTCATCATTTGGAATATGTGATAGCAGTGCTAAGATGCCTGGGGTATTCTGTGAACGAAATAAAGTCCAGTCTAGTACCCTCTCAGGACATGTGCTTTCTGGGTGTAAGACTGAATACAGCATCCCAGATGGCCTTTTTGACCCCGGACAAACAAAAGAATCTTTCCCTTTACTTTCATCAATTGTCTCATCAGTCCAGGCTGACTGCAAGGACAGTCCTTCAAGCCTTGGGGTTCATGGCATCTTGTATTCTGGTGCTTCCCAATGCCAAACTGCATATGAGGAAGTTACAATGGTATCTCAAATGTATGGACACAGCACTGCCAGGATCTGGACACTGTCATTCAGATAATACCTTGCATTCAAAAGGAATTTTTGTGGTGGGCTCAGGAATGTCACCTAAACAAGGGACTCTGTGACCCGGCCAGAGGCGAGTCAGATTCTAACGACAGATGCCTCAGACAAAGCTTGGGGAGCTCATCTAAATGGAAAGTGGATACAAGACAAGTGGCCTGCCAGACTACAACATCTACATATCAACTTGAAGGAGATGTTAGCAGTCCAGTTTGCATTAATAGCTTTCAAGGATTTACTTCTCCCAGGGCAGGTGTTGATTCTAACAGACAACACAACTGTCATGTGGTACATCAACAAGCAAGGGGGAACACATTCTTATCCTCTATGCAGGCAAGCAATGTTTTTGTGGGAGACTGCTCTCAGTTTACAGCTAAATCTTCAAGCAAGGTTTCTGCCGGGAGCACAGAACTCCTTAGCAGATGTGTTGAGCAGACGAATTATGGATCCCCACGAGTGGAAATTGGATCCTCATGTATTTCAGAAATTGACAGTGTCGTGGGGAACTCCAGACATAGATCTGTTCGCTTCTCCACTAAACCACCAGCTGCCAAAGTTTTGCACAAAAAGGTTTCATCCCACAGCTTGGAAAGTGGATGCTCTTTCTTTCAATTGGAGCAATCTTCATGTGTATGCCTTTCCACCTCTGCCTCTCCTCCCAAAGGTACTTCTAAAGGTCAGACAGGACAAGCCAAAGATGATTTTAATAGCTCCAGATTGGCCTCGACAGCACTGGTACCCATTACTGAGAAGTCTGGTACGGGAGCCTCCACGGCCTTTGCCTTCGATTCCACACCTGTTGTCTCAGGAGGACAGTCATTTACTCAATGTCAAGCTTCACTCTCTTCACCTAACAGCCTGGCATATCCTGTTTTGAACCACAGAGGGTCTCAACTTCCACAGCAAGTTTTGAATGTTATGTTGGAAGCTAGAAGGCCTAGTACAAGGAAAGTGTACGCAGATAAATGGAAGAGATTTTTATTTTGGAGTGCAGCAAAGGATTTTGATGTTTCTGAGCCTAATTTAAGTGTGGCTCTTCAATATCTTACTGAGTTACTGAACAAAGGTTTGTCCTTCTCTTCTATTAAGGTTCATGCTGCAGCAATTTCGGCTCACTATGACTGTGACCCACCATTGTTTTCTCATCCTTTGTTCAAGCAATTTCTTAGAGGGGCAAAGAATATAAGACCCCCCACGAAGAGCTCCTACTCCTGCTTGGGACCTCAATTTTGTGTTGGAGAAACTCACTCTACAACCTTTTGAGCCTGCAGCTACTACCGAGTTGAAATATTTATCATGGAAGACTGCTTTTTTGTTGGCCATTACCTCTGCAAGAAGGGTTTCTGAATTGCAGGCCCTTATGGCGGTTGAGCCTTTCTTAATTTTCCATAAGGATAGGGTATCTTTGCGTACTAATCCTTCCTTTATGCCTAAAGTGGTTTCTAGTGTGGCTTTAAACCAAACTATTCATTTGCCTACTTTTTATGCAAATCCCCAAAATAAAGGGGAAAAGATTTTGCACACTTTAGATGTACACAGGCAGTTGCGATATTATTTGAGCAGAACTAAAGGGTTCAGGTAGTCTCAGCAGTTATTTGTTTCTTTTGCTTTGAGTTCTCAGGGCAAGCCTGTGTCAAAACAAACTATTTCTAAGTGGATTGGGTTTTGCATTGCTTTCTGTTATTCCCATCATGGCAAGGAGATTCCAGCTGGGATTAGGCCTCATTCCACTAGGGCTACTGCCACTCCGACAGCTTTTTTAAGGCGGGTGGCAACTAAAGATATTTTGGAGGCAGCTACTTGGAGTTCAGTGCATACTTTCTCTAAGCATTATCACCTTCCACTTTACTCTAAATCTAGGGCTGGTTTTGCCACTGCTATTTTACAGGGCATTTTGGCAGCTCCTGCTTCTTTATAGTTTTGCCATCCTCCCTTACCTCTGCTTTGGGATTCTACCCAAGTGTAAGGACTGCAGCAATGTGAGATGAAGAACATAGTACAGTTTTGTACCTACCATAAATGTAGATGTTCAAGATCCACATTGCTGCAGTCCAATTTACCCTCCCTCCTTCCCTCAGTAGTTAGAGGCGGTTGTGTGGGTTGGGTTGTAAATATTGTGTATATTGTATATATTGTACATATTATTAGTGCAAGGGTGGTTGGTTGGTTGTTTGCTGTCTTTTGGTTTTGACCTTTCTTTTAGGGTCTTCTGACATCTGGGGCAAGAAAAGACTGAGGATATGACGTCGGTCATGCGCATTTGTACCCTGACGTCCTGATGTCAGTCTAATGCGCCTTGACCGACGTCAGCCTTATACTTTGATATTCGGGCTGACCGAGGACAGCGGACTACCCAAGTGTAAGGACTGCAGCAATGTGGATCTTCGAACATCTACATTTATGGTAGGTACAAAACTGTACTTTTTCTGCCTTTGACTCCCCCTTTAGGCTCTAGATTTGAGGCTAAACAGTTTCTTAATGGCATCCTTATTATTAAGCCTCCCAGGAAGCGTATTTCTCCTACCTGGGACCTTTAATTTTGTTTTTCAAAAATTGACTCTGGCTCCTTTTGAGCCTGCTGCTTCAACTTCCTTACACATTGTTCTTAGAAGACTTTTCTTTTGGCCATTACCTCTGCCAGATGAGTGTCTGAGCTACAAGCCCTTATGGCTGTTCCTCCTTTTTTAGTTTTCCATAAGGACAGGGTGTCCCTTCATACTAATCCTTTTATGCCCAAGGTGGTTAATGAGTTGTCTCTTTAATCAGTCAGTTAATTTGCCCACTTTTTCCATTCTCCGCAGTTTGCTAGTGAGAACGTTTTTCACACCCTGAATATACATAGACAACTCCACTATTACTTGGATGAGACTAAAGCTTTTCATAAATCTGAATAGCTTTTTGTTTTCATTCTAGGTCTTTAGGTTTGGCTGTTTCCAAGCGAACCATTTCTTCTTGGATGTCTAAAGCCGTTTCTTTTTGCTATTCTTTTCATGGGAAGAGCCTTCCTTCTTATTTTAAGGCTCATTCTACTAGAGCTGGGGCTTCGTCACTTGTTTTTTTCAAGGGTTTGAATACTAATTCTGTTCTTGAGGCAACAACCTGGGCTTCTGTGCATACCTTTACCAATGGATGTGATTTCTAGGGTCAAAGCTGGTTTTGCCTCCTCCCAATCGTCTTCCTGAGCTTTTGTACACTCCCTATTGTAAAGAATACTACAACCGTGTATGGAAGGACATTGTACAGTTGTGTAAAATCTTACCATAACAGTAGATGGCTTTCTTTTCACTGTTGCAGTATTCCCTCCCTCCTCCCCCTGGTCCTTTTTCCTTCTGGATGTGCCTGTTACCTGCTGATATCCTTAGGCTGTCATTCCTACTGGGGGTTTTCAGTTCTGAGAACGGTACGTCCAGACATCACATTTATACCCTACACCATGCACGAGAAGCATATGTGTGATGTATGGCGTACTCATTACAACCTAAAGGCCTTGGCATACTGTCTGTCGTCGGGCTGCCCTAGTCAGGGGATCCCTATTGTAAAGAATACTGCAACAGTAAAGAGAGAGACATCTGCTGTTATAAAATTTTACACAACTGTATTTTCTTCCCACAAGTCCTTCAAACGGGTCTTTTGCTACATCTGTCATTGTATTTCACATGCTGATTGGTCTGTAGTGTGTGTGTGTGTGTGTGTGTGTGTGTGTGTGTGTGTGTGTGTGTGTGTGTGTGTGTGTGTGTGTGTGTGTGTGTGTGTGTGTGTGTGTGTGTGTGTGTGTGTGTGTGTTCTCCTAGACCCTTTAGTTTTAAAATTTGACAAAATTACATTTTCTTTCTCTTTGTTGGGAATGGATTCTTCAAAGAATGATTAATGCCAGATAAGGAGTAGTTGTAAAATCTGATTTCTTGTGGTACATCCCTGTGATTTGCATCTAACCTGACTGACTTTGTTCTTGGGTTCTTTCTCTTATTTTGTTGTCTAATGCTACATGCTGTCCTAGTAATAATATATTGTACCTGAAACTTCACTTTCCCACCCCCACCTCTGATGTAAACTTGACTAGCGCTAAATTTCTATGCAGAGAGCTTTGTCTTCCTGGACATAGAACATTACTTTTACCAAAGCAAAGGTCTTTCATTAGTTAGCATGAAGCAGACACATCCACTTTCCTCATTCTTATTCACTGCAGGGAATACATTTTTGACAAATTACATAATCATCATGTTTAACCAGCTCAGATTTGCTATTCTTTATTTAATTTGTACTATACAACATTCATCTTCAATTATTAACATGCTTACTTTTGTCACTGTGATGCTCCTCCAATCCATGCTTGTTTTCAGTTTTTCTTCGGACGTCTATTTTCCCAGCTGGCAAATTTAAATTGGCAGAAGGAGCATGCAGGTTGTACTGCATCCTGTTTCTTTCAGCTTTTAGTCATTATCACATCTGACAGCTAACCCTGCACTTGACAGGCTTATTGCATTTTGAAAGAGAGATGTTAGTTCAGCAGTGCTAACAATTTATTATCCTTGATGCACTGCTTGTTAAAGTACATGAAAGGAAATATGTGCTGTATTTTACCATTTTAACACCGTTTGTTTGGTTTCCTTTTTGGTTTATCCTCCTGAGGATGCCTTCAACTGCATAGCTGAAACATCACCTTTTTGTCCTTATTGAGAAGACAACTGGACAGTAAATATATTCTATGCCTGTGGAGCCTGCCAGGGCTGTGTTATGAAGTTACTGGCTGCAATTATGTCCTCCAGTGCTATAAAATCTGTGTTCATGCTGTTCAGCTGAACTTTTATTTAAGGTTGGGAACTTCAGCATTTAATGGAGCAGTGAGATGCAGCTAATATATATTTGTGTACAGACACATTCTGGACAACTAAGAAAATATACAAAATTGAATCAAAATTTGTGGAAAAAGATGTGTAAATAACAGATTTGGATTGGCAGCAATTTTAATAGAGAAGCCAAAGAAACAAACAAATTCCTTATGACTCTTCCCACGTGAGATGGAGAATGAAGATTGCTCACTTCCCTTAATGCAGTAAATACCCATCTCACCATATGTGCAAAATAGGAATTTATTTTTGTGGCAGTGTAAGACTGCTGTAGCAGCAAATAAGTCCTTATACCTTTGTAATGCACACACAGCTCAGTATAGCGTGTTTCAGTGTGCACACATTTTCCGCTGTGTCCTACTAATTTGTCCACTGAAGTGTTCTGATTTGTACAATGAAGCATTCATTCAGGTTCCTTTGTCATTTTTTGATCCATTAATGTTCGTTTTAATTCTGCCCCTTTCTACCAGCTGTCCTGATCCTATTCAGGTGGGCATTCATGAACCTGTATAGACATCAAGCCTGCAAGGAAAGGTAAACATGACTATTTGGGAAAATTAGAAAGAAAAGTACTAAATCTACTCAAATGTTAAAATGCTCAGTGGATTGTACATCGCCAATGTACAAAGCATATTGTATCCAGACAAATGTATGTGTGTCAATCAGACGGATGGGTTATCCATCATGACAGGACAAATCGTATAAAAAAAGTGAAGTATGGGGTTTGATGTAAGCATGATAGGAAAAGGGAGTTGTTGGGGAGAGGGAATGCAATATTGTATAAAAGCAAAAGAGGGATATGAAGTAAAATGCAAGCAAAATAGGGAAATGGGTTAGTGTGAAGAGAAGTAGGACTTTGCATAGGAGTTGTAGTCCTTACAGAGGATTACTTCTAGCTATAGTGTAGATAAGGGCTAGTTCGTGATGGGAGAATAATTAGATATGGTAGATGAGTGCATGGTTAGGGTGAAGTTAGAATGTGGACAAATGGTAGAGGTATTTCATCTTAAAAAGAGAATTTGAAGGATTTATGGGGAGAGACGCAAGAGCTGAAGATGAAGGAAGTCTTACCCATGTGATGAAGATGAGCATAGCCAGGAGTGTTGAAGATGATTATTAACCAAAGGCTATCAAGTATTCTGCCTCCCAATGAGAAATGGAGAGGAGTTGGGGTTTCACCCACATGGCCTTTTGTTATCACATTAGTTAACTCTATTTTTGTCAACTTTGATTTATGTGATCTCTGTTAAAATACTAATTGTAAAATTTGTTGTTGCTCATAATATTAGACAGAAGATTTGTTTACTTTGATTCATGTATGTTACCATAATTATGAATGGGTGTCCAGTGGAAGGCATCGTTATAGACCAGATGTTCCTGAGCATGTGGAAAGTGAATGTGCAAGTGTTGGCTTTATTTACTGCATCAGATTTTTCTGGCACAGACTGTATTGATGCTTCCCTGAAATTGACTTGGAAGGAGAAAATCAAGGCCATCACATCAGCCTAAAATTCAGGATAGTAGATGCCATACTTAAACCAGGACCCACACTTCTGACCACAGTGCCAAATTATTTGTGTCAGAAAAAAATCAACACCTTCTTAGACATGTAGAAAGAAAGTTAACATTAAAAGGCTGGATTTGTTCCATATACATGGCCCACTTGAAATATCTGCACTCTTGTACCCCTACAGTCCTTGGATGAGGGAAAAGTTCCTTGAAAACTCCATAAGAGTGCTTCAAATGTGACATTACTAAACGAGGAGAGTCACTAACTTTATATTAGCTGTGCTTCCAGATAGCATGCAGACAGTGTACTGTTCATAGGTTTAGGTTCATAGGTTAGTACTAGGCTAACTGCCCTTGTGAGCCATTTTAAGCCTAGCCAATTATCCCCTGTGCCTTACAAACACAAGGTACAGGGTTTGAATTTCAAACACCTTAACCATTAGGCCACCCTCCCATCCTGGTTGGCATACCACTGACCATATTGGAAAAGTCCCATCCATTAACATAGTTTCCTTTTAAGATCCTTTTAATGCTTAAGCATAGGATGGTGCATTAAGCCTGACTCCAGAGGAATATCCTCCACTGTAATGTGCCAGGGTTGGGAGCCGCCTTTTCAGCTCCACATGCAGATTGAATTTCCTTTAGGGGAGTATATGTAGACGTTACCTCTTGACCTGTGTGTGGTGCAGCTCATCAGAAAATGTACTTGCAACATGTCTCTGCAGTCATGCAGCTGGATTAGCCAGTGTAGTAGATGTCTTTCTCTTCAGGTGCATTACAGACCTAACAGCCTCAACATCCCCACTGTTTGGTGTGTGTGTGTGTGTGTGTGTGTGTGTGTGTGTGCTACTCTTCCCTGCAGCTGTTCCAATGAAATGACCCTTCCCCCCCTGCATAGCCAATGTGTTTCTGTCTTGGATTTTTCATAATACTTATAGCTCTCCATAACTGACATTTCCTTGTCTCTCTCATAATGCTGTTTGCTAGGTTTGAACCAGCTGACTAGGTGCACTTTCCTCAATGAGCTGCACATTTTCCATCTCTGACCCTTGTTTCTACATTTCTGCACATAATGTGGGACCTCTAACACCGTGCTTTTGTACTTGTCCACAACCCATGCGGTCTTGTCACACTGAAGAACTGCATTTTGACAAAATGCAGTTGATGTAGGGTGCTGCATTTCAGTGACTTTCAGTTCTAGAACTTACTTTTTTTAGTTTCACCATTGTCTAGGAAACTGAAAGCTGGCATATTGTAATTGTGGAAGCCAAACAACCACAATAAGAACTAAAGTGCATTTTGCACTAGTGAAAGCAGATCACCTCTGTAGCTAAAGCTTTTGCAGCATTGTGCATGTGATGTTTGAAAATGCTGACAAACATCACGTGCCACCCTGTCCTGCAAATCATTTGGAATGCAAGAAAGTCTTATTTTCTTCTCCTTTGCCGCCTTTTCCCTTTTATACGGGCATTCCGATTCATTGACAAAGTCCACCCTACATATTAGATGCAGGTCTGGATCCCTTCTCATGTGTAGTATTGGCATGTAGTTCTTTCACACAATCTGGTTTTTGACAGTTCAAGAGCCATGGGCCTGCATAGAATGTATAGTGTGGTGTATTCTACTGCACTGCACATGCTCAGTGTGTTGTGCATTACCCACAAATGTACTATGAGGCCATCAAGGTGAACACATGAGGCAAGATGCATAGCGTGGCATAATAAACATTACATAGGTGTACAGCACTTTGGTGCATGAAGCCAGAAGTGTGAGAAGTGGCGGGTTAAGAATTACTGCAGCATATGTGCTATGGCTATGTCAGGTAAGGAGGGAGATTGATTTAAGAATCTGGGGAGTGAGCTACATGAAAGTAAGGGCACAGAACATAGCACCCCATGTTCCTTCATTTCAGTATCATACTGGGCATTTCACATGGATATATAGATTGGAAGTGTACACTGCAAGATCACCCTTTTCACCCTGCTGTCTGTAGGTGTCTGACATGAAGAAAGCATTATGTAGTGCAGTAGAGGCACATGCCATACTCTGCAGCTACAACTGAGTGTAGTACAAGTAGTACAGTGGAAGTGTGAGGACATTTTGTAAGGTGCACAGTATGGGTACCCTGTGCTCCTTGACAGCACATGTGCTAATGATTCCTACTGTGCTCATATGTTCTACTGATGGTGCACTCAGCTCAACTTTGTGGTTCTTGGAACCTAGAACTTGTGAACATCTTGATAAACAGTTCTTCCTGGGTACAATTTATGTCTTATTGTTTACTATTTTCCATGGCTAATGTCACTATTATGCTATAGTATAGAACCGTATCGGTCATTTCTGTGGGAATTTCATCCCATATTTCTTCTTGTACAGCATCTACAGAGTAGCTGTGCAGCAGGTGATGGTAGTCCTTTTATTTATCATTGAAGTATGCTTCCTCTCTATGTGTAGACCTTTTTTCTGTTTATATAAGTTGCATAGCTTTATAAAGCACTACTTGTTCTAATTTTTATCAGGCGTCTCAGTGGCTGTGTGTTGAGGATTTGCTGTGCACTGTGTATATCAACATTAGCAGCTATAATGGACTTAACGGTAGATGGCTGTGTCAGGTGATGGTCTTCTACTTGGTCTGGGTAACTGACTTAGCTGTATAGACTGGAAGAGCACTTGGTAAGGGCAACCATTGCACCTGCTGTCTATAGGTGACATACATGGAAGAAGTTTTGCATAAAAATGTTATGCAAGTGGATCTGTGTATTTGCATATAAGTACTTTGCAATGAAGGCAGGTTTGCAACACTCTAGCATGTTAGTGGCAGACTTTTTTTTCCCTGGATAATGGCTGTTTTTTGCCACTTTCATGGTATTGTTGCTGCTACACACTACAAACGTTGGTGAAGCCTCTTTAAACACTGTTGCTACAGTGCATGCGATATGCAATGCAAATCGGCATTTGCCACTGAAAAATGATTGTCTTAGAAAGTTTCTGTCTTAATCTTTGTTAGATTGCTTGGCAAACTTAAATATTTCTGCCCAACTTTCCCTTTTCCTCCTCTGCAATATTATGCAGATTATGCATATTAAGTTGTTTAGTTCTATTCTTGTAGCTGTAATTTGCATAATTTCTGTCTTATATGTTCATGAATAATGCCACCTTCAAGACTACACTGTAATACAGATGGGATGATCTTGATCTTCTGACTTGCATTTCAGATGGCTTCTCAGGAACAGTTGCATAAGAGGCTTGCTGTCCTCTCTCCTAGAGATGGTTAGATGTTTGTCCAGCAGGCCTCATTGAGGGCCAGGAACCATTGATGAAGTAAGGTGTATTGTTTCTGTGCCAAAAAATATCCACAGCAGACTATACATATAGGATACACAGGATTACTCTGTGTTGCACATCCTGCAAAAGAGCAGAGGCATTGCGGATCATCAGCCAGAATACATTATAATTCTAGTAAAAATGCAGTAGTATTATCCTGAAACTGCCACAGCAGAGTTCCACAGGAACTACACACAGTATGAAAAAAAAAAAAGCTTTTCACATTCCAAAAAAAATACCTGCATCCTGTTGGCAGATGAGCAAAGTGGCCAATCAAATTAAGAAGTATATTTTAAGGTAGTCATGACCTGTGTCATACAGGGCAAGATACCTAAATATCAACACCTTATAAACCATCCTTAATGCCACTGGAAAGCAGCTTGGCACAATCTATCAATCTCCAGCCCAGTGACCATGGTAAGGCACTGTCAACGTGAATATGCATGCATATTGGACACTGCAGGCTCCATCATGCCTGCAGTTCAGGAGAGTCACAATGGGCAAATGACCTGTTTGCTGACAGGCTTGGTTGAGAAATTGTACAACATGGGATTGATGTGAAAGTTCCAGAATAAAGGCATACTGGTGAAATGATCTGAGGAAATCCATCATGTTGCTTTTATAATCAGCTGGTTGTAATTTTCCGTAATGTTTAACTTGTTCTAAATAGCAAATTATTGCTGAACTGTAATTTTAGAAAAATGATCAAACAGTAATCATTTATAATACTGTAAATGCTCAGCAATAACATAGCAGGAATACTGTGTAGTTTTACAGCTGATAAGCAAGAACAAGAGGAAATTTCAGGGTCATAGGTTTATATGTACTCAGTATTCTCACAGATTAACAGCCTGTTAAGAAGCATAGCCTTACATTCCAATGTTAGTTTTTAACCCTTATATTTTGCATATAAATAACCCAGAGATGGGCTGAACAAGGATATGTTGGGACATTTGTTTTCCCTATCCATGAGGGACAGGGTGCTAAACCAGGGGTGAATTTGCATTACCCATCCATTCAGCCAAATTTAGATTTGAATAGAGTAAAAAGTATTTTATGTGGAGTGGTGGATGGTTACATTGAAGTGGCATCTGTGATACAAACATTTTCCTCCAACATGTCCTATTTATTTTGCGAAAGAGAGAGATCCTTTAACTTGGTGCTTGATACCATTGGATTTGCAAAAGCTTAAAAGGTCTGACAGAATAAGGTCTGTTGAAGCTCTGTACGTGTGATAGAGGTTGCCTGTCAGTAGCCTTTGATACTGAGAAGAGGGATAGGACAAGGCTTTGATAATGGTTTGTGTAATTTTTACAATTTAGGCCCTTAATTTTTGTTTGTGAGAAAAGGTTGTGGTCATTCTGTTTTGACAGCTATGTACTGAAATTGGTACTATACTCAACGATTGGCCTAACGACTGCCAAGTACAGTGGAATTATTACATCCCTGGATCTGTACACACTGTTTTATATACAAGCTGTGTGAAGAAAAACTACTACTTCCTTACGACAGTGGATACATGGTGAGCAAAAGACAGTTCATTTAGGACGCAGGTTCCCAGATCTCAAACTACAGGATTAATGTCCTTTTCTGTTAAAATGGCATAGCTCTCAACCTCCCATCTCCAAAATGAGGAATACTAGCCATCATAATGTGGAACAAATGGGCAAAATGTGGGACACTTTACTAATGGCTTGATAACAACTTCAACTAGGAAGGTCGTAGGATAGTTAAAATATGTTGATTTTACTTATAAAAAAGTTCTTTTAATGATTTAATATGATTCCTTTCTATTTGCAATTGATAACCGTTAAAAAAAAATCCTATCACTGAATGTGTGACAGACCTTTTCAATGTGGAACTTTGAGGAACATGAACTTTACTTAAGACCCCAGATGAGGTATGTTCCTCGTAATGAGGTACACTTGAGAGGTATGCAAAATGGTCCTTTTGTTATCTTTTTCATTGACTGAAATCATTCTACCTTAAAATAAAATAAAAAAATGGGGGAAAGAGAGAGTGAGACCCAGAAATATGTTTCCTTTGATTAAATTCATTACTTTTCACTTGTCTTAAATTGACTTAAATCTGAAATAATCATTTGCATATTTCATAGTGAAAGGCTGAAAGTAATGTTGTGTGCAGCTTTTGAATAGCTATGAAGTTTAACATAAAGCTGTTCTTACATGGCTGCACACAGCAGATTTGATACAGAAAGAAAAAAAAAACGAAGTACTGAAAAAGCAGACCAAGACAGAAAAAAGAATACCAAGAAGTGAACTAGTCAAGAGAGTTACAGGCAGAAAATGAAGGTCACCAGCAAATAAAAGCCAGCTGATACAGAAGGAAATTACTTCATGGTTTAAATGGGTGATGCGTCTTGAGTCCAAGATTAATTTATTAACCCTGCGCCTCTCTTATGTTTAACTCAGTGCAGTGTGTTACCCATTGAATGTACTATTCAGTTTGCAGTTTTCTTTTGCATCACATGAAAGATCTCAAAGTGCTTTAATAAAATCCATTCATGAAGAAAATTAGATTGAAGGCTGCATCTCAGAGCACCGGCACCATGTATTAAAGTGACCGTATTAAATTAGTTTTAGCTATTACATCTATCTGGTACTGATTTGTACAGTACAAATCTCTGTTTAAATGATTAAGAATGAACTGAGACAGTAGAAACTAAATGAAGGCATAGAGGTGAGATGAGGCCTGCACATTAACAGGCAAACATTGTCTTGTCCACATCTTCTTTTTTTTTTTTTTTTAATTCTTTTTAAGTATAGCCATGCTAATACCCATAGGCAGTTAATACAGAACATGGAGATCAATTAGGCAATTTTGGATTGCAGCGAACGTACATCAATAAGCAGTTTACTTCTACAATTTAAGCACAAAAATCACAAGTTATTATTATTATTATTATTATTATGAAACCTTACTAGGCAATCTAAAAAAAAATGCTAAATATTGGACCAATATCATTAGTTATTATTTGAAAGTAAAGTTCCTCTATCTTTGTACTCTTACGGTTTGACATTTTTAAATGGATATTTTAGTAAAGTACAGATCACAGAAACATTGCTGGCTACCAGTTTTACAAAGAAAAACACAGTCTGTATTTATCCTTTTTACAAAAACTGCAAGGCACCATGGGGATTATGCAGATTTCTTATAAAAATTAAAGTCTCATTATTATAATAAAAATTAGACCTTAAACTGCTTTAATCTTGTAAGAAAGTCGATAAACGGAAAGTAATGCACTTTGATGCAGCACTTGCCCTTTCTTGGAACTGTGGCCCAGATCTAATCTTCCTCAACATTGAAGACATTTCCCTCTCCTCAAAGAATAAAAATGACTTTCATTATTTTTAGTCCTTACTTGGGAGTTTGTATATAATTTGTAGCCTAATAGGGAAAAACAAAATGGTGAAATCCTTGGAACTTGTTTGATCCTGGATTCTGTTAAATTATTTATATATTGGCTACATTTTGTGTGGATGAATTCCATTACATAGAAGCAGTCGCATAACTAGGACAGGGCAAAGGGGGCAATTGCTCTGGTCTCTTGACTTGTTCAGGGTAGAATTTGCTGATATAAAATAAAGAAATAGGTATGCATTTTCAATCAAATGCCCTTTCCCTTGTAGGGGAAAAAGTAACACGTACCTCCTGAATGAATGTCTAAGATGATGTTGTGTGCCTCCCACTCCTGCTTACATCATCTTGCTTGTGCACTGCCCCCAAAAGGCCTGTGGCTGGCTGTGCAGGTAGAGTTGGTGGTGCCAAGGTCAAGAAAGACTATGTCTTATGCTATATCATTGGTGCTCACAGCGAGTTGTGGGATGTAAGTTTTTTTTTTCAAAATCTAAATTGCTTGCTGTGGGTTTATCTGGTGTGTAGGAAGAGAAACAAGGAGAGAAAAAAAGACCAAGTTTCTCAAGTAACTAGGATTACTTGTATGCTTTTTGTGCGTACTTGGAGAAACTGTCGATCAGTTGAGGGGGAAAATTTCATTTTGGTGTTTGTGCATACATGGACAGACTACTGAAGGGGTCATGGGGGGGGGTATTTCATGTTTGTGCCTGTGCAAACTTAGACTACTGAATGGTTCGCTGGGGGAAAGGTTTAGTTTTGGTGCTTGTGCAAACTTGGGTGGACTGCTGAAGTGGTTGTGGGGGAGGGGAATTTTGTTTTGGTGTCATTTGGTGCTTGTGCATACTTGGACAAACTACTGAAGTGATTGCCAGGACATTTAGGGAAAGTAAATAAATAATGCAGCACATCCAAGCATAATTTTAATGTATATTTTTCTTGATTTGTAAAACTAAGCTATAGTAAATCCTTTCTCAGAAGATAAACCCCTCGATGATCAGACTCGCTGAAATTTAAATGTTTTATGGGGGGGCAGGCTCCCCTTCATCCCCAGTGTGGGGTGAAGCATTCACACCCTCCAAATTTATATTACTAGTCTCTTCTTGGTCATTGAAAAAAAACATATATCTTTGTCTCTCAAGAAAGCAGTTTCAGGGACGCATACCTCTCAACCTCTTGGCACAAGAAATCAGGACAAAGCCAAACATAATGGGGTCAAAAGCCCAAAAAATAGGGACAGGTTTTAAATATTGCTCTTCTAAAGTTTAAACTTAGAAAGTTGCTGAAATAGCAGGATTTGTATTAGCGTGCATTTTCTAAAGTAAATAAAGTCCAAAACACACAAATGATAGTACAGTCCTCTGTGATCTGCCAGAAAACCACAAATTTTCTGAGGTGAAAATATGGACATTCTGCAAAAATCTGGACAGTTAAGAGGTGTGGTCAGGGGTCATCAGGTCTAAGTATTCAGCACATGTTGCTTAATAATCTAAAATTCCATTTGATTTTTCTCCTTAGTCCACCTAGGCGACAATTAAAAATGAGGCCTCACTGTACTCTGTACTCTGTATTCTTAATAAGCTTCTTGAGGTCTCCATTAGAGTACCTTGAAACATCACAAGTACTGCAGATTTACACAATAACAAGTTGTGTTGCACATAGCATTATACTGTATGTCTGAGCCAGAGAGTGGTGTGGGACTGGAAATTGTTCTTCCCTTGGTGTTTAAGCAGCTGAAGAGTATCCTAAAATAAAATTGTTCTTCCCTTGGTGTTTAAGCAGCTGAAGAGTATCCTAAAATAAAATTGTTCTTCCCTTGGTGTTTAAGCAGCTGAAGAGTATCCTAAAATAAAATTGTTCTTCCCTTGGTGTTTAAGCAGCTGAAGAGTATCATAAAATAGGACTGGTATATGTAATGCAGTATACAAATAGTTATTGGATTTGATTTTAAGGTTATCACAGTAACATGCTGTTCGATTCTCAGCTAGAGCGTCTTCTGTGTGGAGACATGTGTTGAAGGTTGTGCGTCAGGCCTGGCAAGCCGGTATGTAAAAAATCAACTGCCAATCATTAGCGGACCGGAGTTCCGCTGTGGCGACCCCTAACCGGGAAAAGCTGAAAGACACAAACTGGGTTTTTACAAAATGTGTATTTATAATTAAAATGAAGCCAATTTTAGCTTTATTGATGACTAGCATGAAAACTGGATATATAACTATCATGATTTGTTTTGTGCAATAACAAAAGGGTCGTGTGTGTGTGTGTGTGTGTGTGTGTGTGTGTGTGTGTGTGTGTGTGTGTGTGTGTGTGTGTGTGTATACGTACATGCGTACATTCATAGGTTAGTATTAGGCTATCTGCCATTGTAGGCCATTTTAAGCCTAGCCAGATTTCCCATTACAAAGGTAAGAATCAAACCCTATATCTTGTGCTTACAAGATAAACCCAGAATGATTCATACTGTCAGAATTTAACCCAAGGGACTATTTATCCCCCCCCCCCCCCCCCCCCCAGTGATTTGTGATTTCTTCTGTTGCTTGCATGCATACACTTTGCATTTATCTGCTATGTTTAAGGGTCATTTTATAACTGAAATAAGGTACTAGGAGGTGCAGACTATATTGTCTAGTAGAGCACACCCCTGTTGCTAAACAGTAAACACTTTGTGCGCAAGTGTCTAGTACCATGTTGTGTTACTGGGACATGCTGTTGGCAGAAATAAACCACACACTGCTGTGTAGATGATCCATTGTTCACTGAACTATCACTAACTATTAAAACATTGTGTTAGGAGCTGTCAATATGACGTAAACTTTGGGTACAGATGATATGGCAGTGCACACACAACTTTTTTGTGCAGTATACACCTATATATAATGTTGAAGGGTCAGAATGTATATTTTAACTGCTGCTTCTTTAGGTCCTGATTTTTCTGTCTTGAGTCACAGCTATAGTTAGCTCATATTTTTATATTGTACTTCATACTTACCAAGCTCTTAATAATAATACATGTTATGCTGTTGTTAACATTTGGACTGTGCTTGCAGAGAGATGTAAATTGTGCTGAATCCAGCTTTATTTTTGATATCGGTCTAGTTTCTTTAAATTGATAAAACTGTGTTGTGCTGGATTTGGTATGCATCACATGACAGTTACATGATTAACTCTGAAAATGCGTTAAACTTTTAATAAAACTTGCTGTTTGGAGATGCTTTTGAGTCTCTCACTCTCTTTTTGTGAAAGTTGTTGTCCAGGCCTTTTTACCACCCCTGTTCAAAAAAAAAAAAAAAAAAAAATTAGCCAAGGTGGGTGCCAAATGAGGGTCTCGCCTTGGACTCTAACCTAGCTACTGCTGCAAGTAGAAGTTTTTGTTGCCCTGTAAAATATAAACAGGACCTTTTGGTTTTGTCCTTTTCTAGTTTTCTGCATTTTAGATGCCACTTAGACCACACGAGTAGCATTCTACAGCAAATTTTACTTAGGTTAAAGTGTTACAAAGGGAAGAGGTATGTTTAATGAAAAAGGAATGTAGGGGGTTCACAGGATTATGAAGGGAGGTTCATAAGTGAAGCGAGAAGGCATGACATTTGAGACTGGTAAACGAAATGTACTGACATGGAAAACATTACCATATCTCTAGTCTAGAGCTTCAAGTCGTAGCTGGGGGGTAGTGGTAGGAAATCCATAGTGTGAAACTGTGGACTTTTTGACTACCAGCTATTTGAACAGGTGTGGGCAAACCTCCATGAATTAAACTGTTTTAGGGTGATCAACCCTAAGAATGACTAAATAAAAACACGTGAATGTATTGGTAGAGCATAATATGTACATAAGTAAACTAACCTTTGGAATTAATATTCTCGTCTTAGCCATAAAATAATTAGATTTTTAAACCTTGTTCCCCAAAGCTCTGAGAGTATATTCTGTGCACCATGCTTCAAAAAGACAGCAGGTCTGAAGGAGGTGGTCCACTGTGTCCCTTGTCTTACCCAGGGATTGTTGGCAGCATTTGTCACATTAGTTCCTAGAGAGGGAAGACGCTGCTTGCAGTAGATGGATCCATGTACAATTAAAAATAAGTGTTAATGGCAAAATATACTGTTGGTTTTGTCCAGAAGCAGAAAACATGATGCAAGAGGTGCACTGCAACTATTCTTTAATTATGGGGAGCACCTAACGCGATTCAGTGCTCCCCAGCACACACCAAACCCTGCAGACAATGTGGTCTGAGCAACACTTTTACATGTTAGGACCATGGTAATAGAGTATGACTAGCCCTTGCAAGATGCACAGAAGGAGCTGTCATTATTACATACTGATGCAAGTGTAGCTAAGCTATCAAAACATAACTTGTCACAGATCCCACAGCCGGTTTGAAAGGGGATAGTCCTTTGTACTTCCCAGTAAAACAAAGTGCTATCTACACTTACATTTAAGAGGATGATAAACAAGGCTATCTTGTGTTACTGTTGACTATGAAAGACAGCATGCAGGACCTACATACCAGCCTGTTCTTTGGGAAGTGTTTCCTTCAAAGAGGACTTTGAACAAAGCTGACAGCACAAAGCACAGGCTGTTGGGAAGAGACAAGGAGCATAAACTGGTACCCCTGGTATATGTGCTGACATCACACAAGCTTGAGGTGTACTGTAGCACCATATGCAATTTATCTATTAGTGGCTAGACCACTTCTCCTGTACCCTCTCCCCATACCAAGCTTTAATGACTTTGAAGGAGCTTTTTCCTACATCCAAACACAGCTATGTGTTTTATTTTGGACAAATGCTGTGCTGATGGTGTAGTGGTTTTTATTTTGGACAAATGCTGTGCTGATGGCGTAGTGGTTTGGTCTCTTAAGAAGTTCATAGTCCACAAACTGATAGCATAGTATTTACCTTCTACAAGCCTAGCCAATAACCAACGGTCAAAATCGACCACTGTATCTTGTATATTTGAGATAAAGACCTTCACCATTATGCCATCTTCTTTAAGTGGGTCAGATGTAAACTTTGCTCTGCATATGAATAAGTTGCTAGCCTTAATCTCCTTATCTAATCAAAAGGTTTGCATCATATATAAGAAGCTGAGGGTGGGGGTGGGGTGGGGAGAAACACTCCTGCAAATCATAACCAGGGTTTTTGAAATTAATTTCTCTGCAGGTCGGTACAGATACAGAAGTCAAGCTTGCAATGAATACTCACTTGCCACTAGCATACCTACTTAGTTTCTGAAATGTCTTTCTTAGTGAGTGAATGCTGATGTTGCAGCAGAATATGGTAAGAGTGGCGCCACTCACTGCATGCATTGTCTGGGGTGAGAGGTATTGAAAACAGTCCTGCATGAAGAAAGATACATTAGATGATAGCAAGAATGGCTGCGCATATGTTTGACATACTAGCAGGGAAGATGAGACTGCAGTATGCCAGTGAAAAAAAGGCAACTTAATAATGCTACCAGAGTATCTTTGAGTGCATACCCACAGCATGCATGTGTATTGCCTAGAAGTATACATTTCCAGTCGATGTGTGACGACGTGTTTTTAATCAGTGTTACTATACCTGTGGGCAATCATTGTAAATATGTTGTACAACACTAGTTACTGTATGCAAAAATGTGACCCCCCCCCCCCCCAAAAAAAAAAGCTGTGTACTGTGGCAGCGTACAATATTGCTGATTGGTCTGCTGCTGATGTGCTATACTCGATGCAGCATTTTGTCCACGTCCAGGGATGGCTGGGAGTTGACAAGTTTACTATTTATTTTAAGCCATGGATCCAGTGCCAGGGAACGGGGAAGAGGAGAGGGAGGTAGCAGGACTGTTGCGTTAATTATTCGCATTCTTAAGTTCACCAATTACGAGAATGCTTTCTGTTTCTAATAGTTCTATATACCTGTAAAGTGCTGAAACCACTCCAGAGTCCCTTTATGGTTACAGAAATTGCTTTTAGTTAAAAAAATCTAAGAGAAATTCTTATCAGTTCAGAGTACATAAAATGCTGAACCTCACTAATCTAGTAGTGTTTTCAAGCTTTTTTCAAATGGACATGCTCTGTAATTTAGCCTGGCATCCACACTGCGATGTGAAGTGACTTCATTAGTAAAAAGCTGTAAAATAATTTCTCTTGTTTTTAATGGTGTGAATCAAACCTTAAACTTATCCATTTCTTATATGCAGTTTTGGCACAGAGTCAGCTTGCAACTGCTGTGCTGTTGGAGACTTAACTGCAGTAGCTTAATCTTGGACTGTGCTCTGTAATGGTGCAAAATCTACTCCTCATTGCTTTTACATTTGATTTGCTTAGGGTGAGAAAAGTGAGAATTCTAGCCGAAAATAAGTTACAAAACATGATAAAAACATTCAACTCTAACTTTTATAAGGGCAGCAATTTAGATGTTTTACAGATATCTTCATGGAGCTACGTGAAGTGCCCTACCTATTTAGAAAATCTGCCCTTGCCTTCTGAATGGCCACATGTTCCATACTTGAATTATAGCAGAATCAAACCCCTCCAATCTTTCCTTTCCTTTCCCCGGCACAAAAATTCCCCTAACCAAAGAGGGATGATTTAAGTTTATTCACGTTAATTTAATTTAACATAAGGGAATAAAATTAAGTAAGCTTTTAAATGGTGGCCAGCACTGCATGTGCTGCAACTTCCCAAACCCCACAATAATGCGAGATGTGGCTGCATTAGTCATTCGGCTTTTTTGACAAACACAGCTTAAATACACTTCTCCCACGCGACTTGGCACCTTAGAGTGTGCAGTATACAATACATGGCACACTACAACTATGCTGCAAAAGTTGCACTATCGGAGTGACAATGGAAGTCCTACACCTGAGTTTCTAATGACTACTTGGCTACACTAAGATTCTCTGGTATGTTTTTTCCACATGTCTCATGCTGTAATAGAGCACATAACATCCTAATGATGCATCATCCCTATGGCTTTTACGAAAGCCAGACTCCTCGGCAGTTCTCAAGTTCAGAAAACAGAGGCACCCCAGAGGGCTCGTGTGAAGTCTGGTGTCTCACCTGTGACCCAGAGGGTGACAGGACTAAAAAGAAACAGGGTATAAAGGATTGCTTCAGATAAAATACTTAAGATAGCAGAAGTAAGAGTCTCTCTCACTCTCGCCTCCCTGTGGGAGGAATAAAGATGCCTTGTTGAAGTTTCCAGTAGCTTATTCAGTTAAGCAAGTAGATGGATGAGTTCTCTTGTTCTAATACATTCCATTCAACAGGTCAGTTATTTAAAGGCTGTTAGGCAATGGTGGGAGGGTCCATGGGAGCTGATTGGAGGAAAATCTGGGAGATGGAAAACAAGGAGCCAATCCCAATGTTTAGAGGTTAGTCCCTTATTTGAATATTTCTGAAAGACCTGTGACGGTTTACCAGCTCAGCAGTCTGTGGAATCTCATTCTTGGTTAAAAAGTTTTATTTTTATTAAGTTCAAAAAAACAAAACACGACACACTGAGGTAAAACTATCAAACTATATTTAAAACACTTTTGCCTGAGCTTCATCAGGTCCATCTAATAGAGTGGTTTATACTCGGATCATTGAGAATGCAGGCTATCACCAGACTTCGTCTCTTTTGTAACCTGTAAAATGAGCAGCTGTGCCTGCATCATTGGGACTCGTATTCTTTGGAGCAAAGTATGAAACCTTTTATAAAAGAACTTTTTCCAGTCTATCACGTGTAATACGAGAGGATTTGCCCACTTTTACAGGCTCATTATCTCCTGACATGTAATATGAAAGGCTAATTCTTTTTGTGCAACACAAAAGGTTTACAATGCTTGCTTATAAGAGACTCACATATTTGATTAGTGTGACCAGTACCCATTCTTCTTTCTGTTGATGAGGATAGACCTTTTTATATGCAGGGGAGGTAGTCACTTAGTTACACTAGGTGATTCACATTTTTGAACCGTACATTCATCCGAGGAAATAGCATACAGTTGAAAATAATTCACAGTGCTCAGTTTTACAGAGCTTGTGGATGTGCACAAGTAGGATGAAAAAAGTAAGTAACGTTTGAGACCTCAGAACCTTTTGTGTAGACTTTCTGTGCCCATGGAATAAAAATCCACCAAGTGGTGACCTGCAGAGAGTATACAAACACTTTTAATGAACAAAAGAATCTCTGATCATCTTTGAGCATAGGCAAATTGTGCTTATGGTGTAAAGAATGTAGTAGTGTGAAATGGTCCCTGGAACAACAATTTTCATTCTACTACAGATCACGGAAATGTTAAATGCAGAACCAGTGGCTACAGTATCTATACCTGGTTGCTGTGGGGTAGCTGTAGTGAGAGGTGGAATGACCTTAGTCCCAGAGCATGGTGTTATGATACTTCAGTCTAAGGTCTTTTTATTCCTGACTTGTCTAGGAGTTACTGAGGGCTCTTCTGTTGAGATTCTTCCTCTCTCCAGGTGATAAAGTTGGTGCAAAAGAGGACTAGATAGCTCTGTGCTTGGCTACATAAAGGGCTGGAAACTGGAGGGATCAGGTATAAGGGCAGTTAAACAATCTCCTGAGAGGGGGTGGTACTATGAGGCCCGGGGTGGGGTTAGATGATGTAAGAGGCTGATGTAATCAGTATGGTAGTGGGCTGTTGGCCACCTTTTCTCACTCTTGGCACCAAAAGGAAAGTCCAAGTCTGAAATCAATAGTGAAAACAAAGCATTTCAATTAACTGAAAGTTGCTGTTTGTGCACATTGTGAGGTAAAAATGTGTGATGTTCTCTAGATGTGTACAAATCTAAAAAGTAACTGGCATGGGTTTGAAAGTGTTTTTTACCTCATGATGTGAAATTAAAATAAAACCTTTCAACTAAGAATGAGGTTCCCATAGGCTGTTGAGCTCTTACAGGAATACTCCAATAAGGGGTTACTGTCTAAGCTTTGTGATTGGCTGCTTTTTCCCATCAATCATATTTTCCTCCAATCATCTCCCATGGACCCTCCCACCATTGTCTGTAACGGCCTTTAAATAATTGACCTGTTGAATGCAATGTATTAGAACAAGAACACGTGTCCCTCTACCTGTTAACTGAATAAACTACTGGAAACCTCAAAACGGTGTCTTTATTCCTCCCACAGTGAGGGTATTGGGGAGAGAGAGAGTCCCCTAGAGCTGCAGTCCTCAAGTTCAGGGACCCAAATCTAAACATTCTAATGGTAGAGCATCCCCAAGGCAGCTCTGATGAAGTGTAGGGAAAAGCACTTTAGAAGAAAACTCAACTTCAAGAACCTTTCAACTACTTTACTTAACAGATATGTTTAATTGTAATGACTTGATCACTACTGATACAAAAAGCATTTATTAATTCCAAACAGTCTTTTTGGTGCCAAAAATCAGCTTTGTTAAAGATATTTAGGAGGCACAGCTTTGTTTTCACTCCTCCACTCCCCCCAGGGAATGACACCCCAGGGACCGCCAGAGCAGAAACACGCCCCCTCCAGAAATGTATAAAAAGTGTCTCTTAACCACTGGCTATCTGCTTGGATGACCAATAAGACTAAGAAGAAAAATAGCTGGTTCCTGAGATTTGTCTTTTAGCTTTTACTAGCTTTTTTGCTTCCATTAGGCTCGCAAGGAGGACCAGGAGAATAAGCTGTCTTCAACATACTTAGCTAAAACCTCATTTTATTATTCACCTGATGGAGCAAGTTACAGAATGCTGAGGTTTTTAATCAGGACATCAGATGTGGATCCTGCTTTAGCAACTCTTTCTGAGTTTTGTATTCGGAGTTGTTTAATTCTGTTTAATAAAGCTGCTGTGATCCCCCCCAAAATTGTAACTAAAGTTCTAGGTATTTTTGTTTTACTAAAGGTACCTAAGATGAGATTAAACCACCTTTCATATAAAGGGAAGTGGACTGAATTCATTTTATGTAGTTCTTTTTGCAAATGCAGTAAGAACGAGCCACTTGTAGATTCCAAGCATTCTGCACTCTGGTTTTATGAATTATCTGAATTAGCATTGGCAGTTAGCATGGCATTTAAAGTGGATTTTTCTTAAGTTTTTGAATTAGCCTGAAGTGATCGATCCCCAGCTAGCAGTGGAACAGCTTGTTGTGTGTGTACATACGGTGGTATTATTTGTCTAGTACAGTTTGGAGTATGTGATGTATATCCATATGTGTGTGCATGCTCATATCTTTTTCCATATGTCTGTCTATCCATTCATTATGTTTGTGTAATTGTCAAACTGCCCACTGCTTTGAATTTGAAAATAAAGACCAGCACTGACCAGACTTAGCAGGATTAGGGAAAAATCATTACAGGATTCCCTACTCTGCCAGCTATTCCAAATAAGATGCTTCATCATTGCCTCTCTACTGTACTGCATGCTCATTTCTGCATGAGAAAGCAGTCATCATTTCACTTCATTTGTAAGTGTCTTTTAAATATAGAATGAATAAATATACCTGGGTACTGCTGTACTGTGCTTAATATGATCTAGACCGCAGCACTTCCCCAGTGACCTGTTAACCAACTTCACCCAACAGCTGCTTCAGTTCCAGACAGAAAATATGGATTAATATAAGGCATTTCCTTTTGTGAAGGGATTCAAAGTATTCCCTTTGTCAAAGATCTCATGATTAACAAATATTCCTTACTGTCTCTTCTGCATATCATGTTGGTAAAATGTAGGAAAAGATTCACACAGGAGTGGAAAAATCAGGTGCACATATGAATGCTAATTTTGGATTGATAAAAGGGATTTTCAAAGTTCTGCAGTGTTGGTGGGATGTTTCCATGAACCTATGCAATTCACAAGTGGTCTTTACAGAAGTGCATTACCCAGTAGCATAGCATAGCTAAGGTTAAAAACACCAAATCCCACGGATGTATGCAAATCAAAAGTATCCAAGGCAACCACTCAGTGAAGAAATATCTATTTACTTAGTGCTTAAAGTCATCAGAATAAGAAGATATTCTTTCCATCCACACTTAAGTACCCATTTCAGTTAATATCCAATGAAAACCTTCATAAAAATTCAGGGAACATCTCAAAATTCACGTCTCCCTGCACAGATAGCATTTATAAAAGCATTTGGTTTCATTTAAACCAGGCTTTTTGTCAGTCTGTAATCTTAACTCCATAAGGTCTCCCTTTTTTACACAGATTTCTTGTAATCGCCCCTCAAAAATTTTTAGATACTGTTTCTAATACAGAAAACAGATTTTTTTTTTGTAAACATCACGTTAAAGTATGCTTATGAAGTGCATTATTGCTGTCTTTAATTCATGTAGCATATAGACGTTCTTTAATTCTAGTGCTTAACTTTCTTGTAGTGATGACTACATAAAATGAAGAGCATCCTGAGCATATGGCAATGTAAATGAGCCCTAAAGAATCCATTATAATGCCTTTTCACTTCCAATACACATTCAGGACTGTGCAGAAATATATTAGAACCCACATAAATGTAGGTACGCACATCACAAAACCCACATGGAAACATCACATTATTTTGTTAACAGTCTCCAAATATTGTTTAATTGATTTAGCCTTTTTTTTTTTTTTTTTTTAAACTATAAATTGTGGTTCTTCCCCCACTATATTTGCAAAATCTTTATTACCTTGGAAAATCTTCCAGTTCTGATGAACAATACTTTTTTTTTTTTCACATCTACCATCATTCTTAAACACAAACTTCATTTTTTATGTAGGCATAACTATGAGAAATTTAAGAGCTAGAATTAAAGAACATCTATATGGTATAAGAAATAAAGATAGCAATAATGCACTTTATAAGCATACTTAAGCATGTGATGTTTACAAAAAAAAATAATTTTCTGTATTAGAAACAGTACCTAAAAATTTGCATGGGGTGATTGCACGAAATCTGTGTTTAAAAGGGAGACCTTATGGCAATTAAGATTATGGGCTGATAAAAATAAAAAAAATAGTTTAAATGAAACCATATGTATTAAATGTTTTTTTCCAAATGCTTTTATAAATGTTATCTGTGCACGGTGATGTGTGAATTCTGAGATGTTACCTCAATTTATTATGAAGGTTTTCATTGGATATTTTTAATTGAAATGGGTATTTAAGTGTGGATGGAAAGGATTTTTTTTTTTTTAATTCTGAAGAAGACTTCGGTCGAAAGAGCTTAATAAATAGATATTTCTTCATTGTGTGGTTGCCTTTGGATGTTTTTGGTTTGGATTTAGCATAGCTAAGGTGGTAAGGGAGCAGACACCCTGGTCATGACTGGCAGCTGTGTTTTTTTTTTTTGTTTTTTTAGGTCTTGTGTAGTGTCGGGGCAAGGATGTGCTTTAGGACCTGTACTTCTATAGTGATTATGAGCACTGTGTCCTAATGCCTATCCATGCCCTGCACACAGTCTGTATGAGAGCAAAAAAATTGTGTTTGAACTTGCACACCTCTGCTGTTGAACACCAGACTGAAAGGACTGTGTTTTGCTTCCTCATTGAGAGCATGAGGGTGTTACATGGGGAGAAGTACCGGTTATCACAAGAGTTCACTATAGTCCTGATCATTGCCACTGAACCCAGATGAAACCAATCTATTTATGCCCCTACAGAAAAGGGCTCTGGCTATGAATATGGGTTCAACCTGATGTACTAAGGTGATGGACGTCACTAGTTTATTCTGCCTGCCCAGAGCTGTCTAACAGTTTGGGTACTGTTTGAAAAGGCTGAACAAACTAGCTGAGTTTTCAAGACACACACACACATATATATATATATATATATATATATATATATATATATATATATATATATATATATATGTGTGTGTGTAAACTGCTTTCCAAAGATACTGCTGATTAAAATATCAGGAAACAAGTGCAAAGTTAATACTGCAATAAAAGCTTCCCACAAAAAGAGACTCCTGTAAAAGTCTCATACAAAGTAGCTGTACAGTACTGTAGCTGTAGTACATCAGTTAACATCAGTCTCCTACCTGCACTGTAGAGCCATAGTGAAGAAGTCAGTGTTGATCTTCTATCTATGCTGTAGGGCACAGTAGCCGTAGTATACCATTTAGCATAGGTATGAGACTGGCACTATTTGATTTGGAAGCTTAGCCAGAGGACTGTCTGTAGTAGGCCATCTCAACTAGTTCTCCTTTTTACCAAGTAAACAGAGGTGAAATCCCTTCTTGATTGCTTAATACCCTGTACCTACACTGCATTTATCTCTGTATGCCAGTTACAAGTTAACAGTCCACAAAAGCATTACTGCCATCAAAGGCCTCCCCCTATAAAACCTGATCTTGGATTACCCCAGTGCCTACACTGTAGTAGTGACAGTATCCTCATGAAAATCTCTGACATCTCTTGCCACCCCCTTTGCAACCTGATTGCAGATTATCCCCTCATGCGCATGTCTGTGTCTAGGATTCCTCCTCTACAACCTGGCCATAGTTTGCCCTGTGGTTCTGTGACAGTATCCTGAAACACAATTCTGCGTGTGCGACTTTCCTTTCTAAATTTGATCATAGGTCATGCTATGCATACTCTGTGTGCCTGATTCTGCTGTATGGATGACTCTCACAAGAAAGTTCACTGTAGCTAAGAAAACTTTAGGTAGGCAGCCACAGTTGTGACTAGTTTCAGGAAAATATGGGCAAAACACACAGTTGCCACAGCCACCTTATGTGGAAAAGATGGAACATGTGCAGTCATCCCTTAACACAGCCAGCCCACATAGAACTACAGTTTACAGAGCAAGAAACCTAACGTGTTGTGTGTTGCATCTTAGTCTGCACCTGAAGACATTCCAGTAATTCCCTAAGCTAACCATCGACTAATGACAATGCCGACAAAGCAGAATAAACAGGTATGACAGATGCCTGGATGTCCCTGTAAAATGGAAGACCTGTATCATGTGAAGGCATTCCATTCCCCAGACAGCAGCAGAGCTCATGGCGGTGCAATACACACTGTAGAGGTGTGGTCTGGCAACTGGAGTAAGGTAGGTTTGAAGGGCATGGGGAACTCGCTGTGGAAAGGCAACACAGCTGTGTGTGTAAGGCAATGTTTAATAATTGCCAGTAATGAATGCAGAGCAGCCCAGCACAAGCACAGCTGCCATAACAGGCACATCTGTAGAATGTCCCAGGACATATTGGGCTGAGGTATGGCACAGTGCCAAGTTACTGTGGAAAGTTTGTTAGTACTTGAGAGGTATCTATACCATCTGAAATGTTCTATGATGTTGAGAACCTTCTTGACATGTATCCACAAGTGGAGCAAGACTTGCAGGGGCAGGGCAATGTCAAGCCATCAATCTGCTGGAGAAGAGCTGCTAACCATGTTACCCTGCAAACATGCCATAGTTGCCACAGCCCCAAAGGAAGCATTGCTGTATGAACTGAAGAAGAGTGAAGCCTGCAATGATATCCTCAGCAATGTCATCTAGAATGTGATAGGGAAGATGGATGAGAATGCTGTGTAGGATGTGCCCTACATGCCACTCTGTGTTGTTTTATCAGCAGAGTCTGATGGAGGACCCAGGCACGTGCACCCCAGCCACCAGCAGCATTGCAGGAAATCTATGTAACAGTATTACCTTTGCAACACCTTCATGATATGAACAAAGGCAGATGCTGATGGCAGAGCACAACAGTGATGAAAATAGGACCTAACATGGAGGATCTTTGCAAGGGCCACATTATCCTGGGTGACTTTACATTATTCACACATGCCAGCATCTGAGATTAATCATATAACCTGCACAGCATGTTTGGTGCACTGTACAGTAATAGGTCAGTGCTACTGGTGTGTTGCCTGACAACAAAGTATGCCAGCATAAAGGACATCCTGAGGGAGGATTGACTGGTATATCCTGGCATCTGCCTACATACTTGGGGAATTGCCTTATGACAGGCACATTATCACTGCCTTCTCAAAATCTTCAAGTCTCTGTCTGTTCCACTTTGCCCAATTTGTTTGGCTCTGGTTGCAACTGCATCACAGGTCCATGTATAGCATGCAGTATTTTGCATCCGCATCCAGAAGCGGAGTGCCCTACACTTCCAACCCTTGGATGATGTCCCTGTCTTTCCGAACATTGTATTGGCACTACTTAATGCCACCTGGGATGTGGTCACCTATCCTGTAATCATGTTGGAGGATGGCTGAAGAAGCATCTTTCCTGCAATAGAGAGGTGAAGAGGCTTCCATTATCCTTTCCATTGAAATTTTGGAACATGTGACCTTGCTGCCTGGGTTTCCAGAGAGTCAGTAATTGGGTAGAAGCATGGTAGTGCTGTCTGAAGGTGCTGCATGGTCAGCCAGTTATGTCTTCTCCAGATTTCCTTGGAGTGGTATAACAGAAATAGAATCTTAAAATGAAATTAACAAGGTAGGACCACCAAGGCTCTAAAATCCAGTTTATTCCAACAGTAAAACAGACGGATAAGCGCTTTCATGTGGGATAACCACATTTCATCAGATCACAATACAAAATAAAGCAATTGGTTTTAATAGCATCACAAATCACTACTAAAACCAATTGATACAAGCTAAAACTCATAAATACCTCATTAAACAATTACTATGTAGCTAATTATTGTGCATACACTTATTTAAAGGGCCATGACTCTAATATAGGTCTAATATTCGCACAACTATTAAGGCCTGGATGTATGTGTGCTCGTAGCCTAAATATCCATTTAAGTTCAACAGATTCCAAATAATTTTTACCATTACCCCGTCTTGAATTCTCATATACCAATTGTAATGCCCTAAAGCTGTGTGTATTAAATTCAATAATATGTTTAGCCAGGGCATTTTGTGTATGGAAATTCCTGATGTCATAAAGGTGATTATAAATCCTGTGTCTCAGCCTTCTGGAGGTTTTGCAAACATAAAAACATTCACAGCAATTACAGTTGGCTAAATACACTAGATTGCTGGTATCACAAGTGGCATAAAACCTGGGGGAAAGTTTAAAATTCAGAGTAGGATGACTATAAAACTGAGTCACAGCTATAACTCTACACGTTACATCGCTTACAGGGGAAAGTGCCAGATCTCAAGCTCTTATCTTGCTTTATACATGGAGTCTTGTCTTTACAAAATAACTGTTTTAAATTCATTATTTTTATATATAAAGCTCTTTGCATTCCCTACTATGTTGGCTGTGGCTGGATCTATGGTTAAAACATGCCAGTTGCGTCTGATAATATCTGACATAACTTCATTATTATTGGCATATCTGGTCATAAAGCTAACCTTCCTGTCTTTATACTCTCTGATGTTCCTAGGTCGATTTGATGAATCTAAAAAAAAAACTCCCAGATCCAGCCTCTATTGGTCTCAGATCATTTAAAGACCGTATTTTTCATCCTATTCAACACTACTTTGTTATATCCCCTATCTACAAACAGCTGTTCTAGGGTATCAATTTCAGCATTCAAATCTGTTTGTTTTTTATAGATCTTCCTCATTCTGTGATACTGTCCCTTCACTATGTTCAGGAACATAAACCTAGGATACATACTGCTAAAATCTAGTAATTATTTCTCCAGCAGGGCTTATGAAATAAACCGGTCATAATGGTCCCAGATTCATCCCTATATACAGTGATATCTAACAAATCAACTCTGTGCACAGATGATGTCATGGTAAACTTCAAAAAATCAGTCGTGGATTCTAAGTTATGAAATCATATAAACCGGAAAGCTCACCATCCCATAACAAAACCGTCTATATAGCTTGATATGTAAACAGTGGGCACTATTAAATAAATAAACATTCTCCCAATGGTGTACAACTAAATTATTTGTGTAGGAATTCGCACATGGGGTGCCCATAGTGACACCCCACTTCTGCAGATACATTTTGCTGTCAAACATAAACACATTATTAGAGAGAACCATGTCCAGTAATGTACAAATTAATATCACTTTGTTATTTTCCATCAGATGCATATTATTCAAAACCTCTCTAATAGCATCCAAGCCATATTCATTTGGTATGGATGTAAATAGACTTTTAACATCTAGTGTAACCACTGTACATTCATGGGAGGAAAATTCCTTAGTATACATGTATAAATCATTCAAGAACTGAGTAGTATCCTTCAAAATCGTCGGTATTTGCTTCACTATAGGTTCCAGTTTCTGCTCTATATAAATGGACATGGTTTCAGTCATCCACCCACCACATGCAACTATGGGTCTCATTGGAGGTGGGTGTATAGAGTTGTGTAAATTTGGTAGTTCTTTGATGCATGGAACAAGTGGATGTTCTATCTGCAAGTAACAATACAGGTCATTGTCTATCTGTCTACACATCAAAAGGTCATACAAAGCATCAGAAACCTGTCTAAGAATGTCTCTAAAGCGCGAATAATCAATTGAAACATGGGTATCAACATCTTCCAACAGCTCGTACATTGCTCTATCACAGTCGTTCTTATTCATTACTACGATGCCCCCACCCTTATCTGCATATCCACCCTTATCAGAAATAGAATCTTGCAGATGCCCACAGAGCTGCCCTGGGCAGGGGAAATGCTCCTCACTCCATAGAAGAGAGACATTATGTCTAGGGAGTATCACCTAAGACAAATACTATAGCAGATGTTGACTTCAGAAATATATAGGATTTTTCGTACTGTAGCACACATTTACAGACTGTAATGTCTGATGTACCTAGTCCATGTTGTATACCAGAAATTACCCTTTTCCCTACCACTTCAATTAGGTATTGCAGACTGTATTTGTAATCTGAATGCTCTTTTGATCTTGTACCCTGCTACAGCTGAATGCCATGGTTCCTGCTGTCCTGTGTTCCCAGTAGAGGCTTAGACCATAGTTCTATGCATACTCATGGTGTTAGCAGGATTTGGCACATCACTGCAGCCATATCTGTACATGTGGGAACTGTATAGCAGTTCAGCACTCACTTTCATTGGAGACCACAGATACTACAGTCCACATTGTGCAAGCCAGAATGTCCGTGACTGCATACAGAAACAGATCCGTACCATCCAGGCTCTCCCAGGTGCAACCTGATATCAGGTCACCACTTGCACCTTCAGTCTTTCTATAGTTTAGTAAAAAGCATACATCCTTACAGCTCTGTGGCTTAATGCTGACTGATAGTTTTGAAGGGTGGATATGCATGTCAGAAATGCAGGTTCTTGTTTTAAAACCATCAATCCCTGTCTGCCCTTGGGATGTGATGACTCTGACACTAGAGAGTTTGTACTGCTTGGCAGACTAGTGGTGGTGATGGTGATGATGAACATGATGACTCTCATCAGATGCTTTCAGAATCCTGATTCTATTAACATATTTTGGAATGCTGCCCCTGAGTGATTTGAATGCACACAGACAGCATTAGAGAAGACCATCTTTATTTACATGGTAATTGAGGTAATCCTGGGGGATTGAGAGGGCTAGTCAGACAGCAGATTCAGGGGGGAGGGGCAGCACTGGTTAGCCACAAACTATGTAAAGCACTCCCGGGAGATATAAATAGCATTGTTTAGGCCTATGTCCTCTGTGGGCCATATGTGCATTAGTAAATTGATGTATGTTGCAAGGTGCAAGTTTGTGTGTGCACATGTGCAGATGTTATTCAAGGGACACTGGTGATGTTTGTCCTACCTTCTACACAGGATCCAGACAGCCTAATAGTTGTTTGCATCCTGTAACAAATGAAAACACACAGCCAAGGCTGGAAGCTTGAATTACTGCACTACACTGCATTGCAGTGGTCTTGGAGACTATAATTGCAGATTAGGCAGTACGAGCTATCGAGAGTCAAATCAGCAAGTTCCCTTTTTCATTGTTTTCTGTATTTAACCTACCAATTTCCTGCTAATTGTCTCTGTTTTTTTTTTGTCAAAATAAGTTAAGTAAAAAAAAGTATGAAGAGTAAGCAAAAAAAATAACACTTTTAAAGCACATATTCAGTTTAATGCTGTTTTCTCTTATGACCCTCCTTATCTGTTTTCACATTTATTGTGCACAGCTTCCTTTATTGCCACAAAGAAGCAATCTCCCACAGTTTTAACTGTAACATAAGCACCAAATGAGAGGATGATTTCCAAGTTCTACAGTCTGCCCCCAAACATTAGAACCTCAGAATTGATTTGTAAGTGGTGCACGAGTCAGTGATGCAGCCTCAGCATATCCAGAATGTCACATTTATAAACCTAAATCCCATTACTTACTGCTTCTTGTACTTAAGCATGTTTCACATTGGAAACACAGGATATGCTAGCTTTGGAAATAAAATGGTCTCCTTTTGCAGGGAACTTTTCAGAACTGTTGCAGACAAATTGTTTCATGGCCAGCGGCTTTTAGCAGTGTGTGTAGGCAGAGATGCTAGAATGTAGTGACAATAACATATTTCAGGTGGTGCTGGCATTGTTCTTTATCTTTAGCTTGGTACACAGCCCTGAGACAAAAGGCAAACATACTGTTGTCTAATAATCCCCATCTGTACCACTGATTTACTACTCATTTAGAAATCTTTGTTTTAAGTTTGTGGTTATTGATGGTATCATTTTAGATCAGTGAGGGGATGCTTGGTCATTATTATTGGAAAAATATGAACTTTACTGGCAATTGCATTTAAATGCAGGTAACTGGCCAGGTTTGAATGATCAAGTCTCTATTAGTTCATTGTTGAAATTAAAGGCATTGGAGAGTTGAGCCGAGTTTTGTTAGTAGCTAAAACAAAATAATCTGTTTATTATACGAGTTATGTTATAAAGGTTAATTTCTTTAGTATATTGTGAGTTTTATAGTTTTTTTTTTATGGTAAATTGATTTTATAAGTTTATTATATTTATTACGGCATTAATATATTCAGTGCGTTCTTAAGAACTTAATTGCTTTTTAATTTTGATTTGAATAGGAGGGGGTGTTGCTATGCTTTTACTATATATACCACTTGAATTTGTAATTATTTTATCTGATGAAGTTCTTATTGATGAGAATGAAAGTGCTTATCTTTTTGTATTTTAATAAAGGCATTCTTTTTGTATGCAATGTTTGTACACATTTTGCTCTTAAGTGTTTGAGCACCTTATTCACTCGTTTTTACTGGGAACTGCTTTTTGGACTGTTTGAGCCATTCACTGGTTCCTTTTTAGTCCATTTATATTGGGAGCCTTTTTGTGTATGTTTTAGTTTTTTGTTTTTGGTTTCCTAGCATATGGCAAAATTGTCTGATGTAGATAGTTTTTAACTTTAACATAATTCAAACAATCTTCCTGATTTTTTTTATAAGCTTCAGGTGTTGGTTTAAAACAAAGTTTTGGGAACATAGACACAAGGCAGATGAAAATGTACATGATTATATTGCTCATTTAAGTATTTACTTTCACAGACTAGTGAGTGGATGTCAGGTCACCACTTTTGAGGGGCTGGCAGACCTTTTGGTGAGGGAACGCACACTCTGTCTGCTAACTAGATTCTCATGTCATCAGGCAAAATACAGAGTGCAACTCTGTGGAGGAGTCTGGGAGAAAAGGGGATCTCTACTTGGCAAGCAGAGCACTGATGCATAAGAAACTGATACCCAGATGCATATGGACCCAAGGGGACCCATGGAGGACAGTCTAAACCACTTCAACAGCGTACACCAGTAACAGGAGAAACTACTAGTCCAAGTAATGTTTAGGGATTACATGTTTCAAATGTAATCAGAGGGGCCACATAGCAGTCAAATGTCCATTTGAAGCGAGGTGAGAAATAAAAGGTGAGGGAGCCAGCAAGTGGGGATGACAAACTGCCATTGGTAAGTTGTTTGGAAACAACAAGGGTGCCAATCTGTTACCAAAATTTTTATCCTCTCTTAGTAGATGGTAAACAGGTTACTGCTAGGAGAGACTCTGCTTCTTGTACAACTATTGTGAGGCCTGCAGTGGGTGGAGAAGAGCAGTACTTGTTTGGACAGTCCCATCCAGTTAGAGCTTTGGGAGGGATCCCATTCCAACTACCTTTGGCTAGGGTTCATCTTGACTGGGTGGGTGGAAGAGGAAGCAGGCAGGTAGGTGTGCTTGAGGATATTCCTGAAGAAGTCCTGATAGGGAATGACTTTGATGCAGAGCCTTGTGTGCATACAGTGACACACAGTCAAGTTTGAAGACAGGCATGTATGTCCAGTAGCCTGGGGGAGACCCAGACAGATCTCATACCTGAAGCTGGGACTGGTGTGGTGGCTGTTTCAGACAAGGAGCATTCCTGTTGCAGTAAGTCTGAAAGTGAGCTGCAGTTGCTGGTGGGTACATATGTTCCCTTGGACACTTACTGCAAGGACGGAGGTGAGTGATAGTACCCAGATTGACAATGAGGTACAGCTGTTGAAAGTTGCTAGGCATTCTGTGGAAGAGGAGCTTGGGGGAGTCACAAAGGTAGAGTTGAGACAGGCTCATCTTACAGACCCTATATTGCAAAGCTTGGGGGAAATGGCTAAGGATGTACCTGAGGCTCAAGGAAGAGAGGAGTCTCTACTGGCACAAAGGTTTGATATAGAACATGAACTCTTCAGTGTGGGATAGAAGGTGAGGTAATACAGCAGTTGGTAGTGCCTAGAGCTTACTGTCTGCCACTTTTAGCCATAGCACATGACATCCCTTTTTCAAGTCATATGGGTATATAATGTACTAAGAGACATATTATGCAGATTTTTTATTGGCCTGGAATTGCAAAGGATGTGGTAGGATATTATAGGACTTGTGAACAGTGCCAAAAAATTAACAAGGCAGGGTACAAGGTTAAGGCTCTGTTAATGCCTTTACCTGTCATTGAAGAGCCATTTCAGAAGGTGGCCATGGATATGATGGGACCCTTGAGTACTCAAAGTTCTACAGGGAAGAAATATATACTGGTGGTAGTGGATTATGCTACCAGATACCCTGAAGTGGTAGCTCTGCATCTGTTGAGGCAGTAAAGGTGGCAAATGCATTACTAGAAATTTTCAGCACTTGCCATCTTCATGTCAGACCTGCTGACTTGTTTGTGGAAGCATTTTGGGGTGAAACATCTAAACACCACCCTCTACCTTCTCCAGACTAATGGTCTTGTGGAGAGGTTAAACTCTACATTTAAAGACTATGCTACATGCATTTGTGGATCAGTTTAAAAGTGAGTGGGACAAGTATTTGCCCCATCTATTATTTGCATACAGGGAAGTACCACAGGAATCTACAGGTTTCTCACCCTTTGAGTTATTGTACAAGTATAGGGTGAGGGGACCTTTAAGATTTGATCTGAGATGAGTGGGAAAGTGAGAGTGAATCTCACAAGGAGTCTGTTGTGGCATACATCCTTAACTTCAGGACAAGACTTAAAGAGCTCATGGGTTTGGCCCAAGAGAAGGTAGCATTAGCCCAACAACAGAAAAAGGTTTGGTATGATAGGAATGCTCGTGTCAAGATATGCTGAGAGACAGAAGGTTATGGTACTTGTTCCTGACAGACATAACAAATTACAAGCAGCTTGGGGTGGACCCTTTGAACTGGTAAGGAATGTCACTGTCGTGAACTACATGGTAAACCTGTTAGGTAGGAGATGGGCACAAACTGTATCATATCAATATAATGAAACCATATCATGATACGGAGGCTCCTAGTATTGAGTATTCACAGTGGATGGCAGGAGGGGTCTGTAAGGGGATATGGTAACCAATCTTCTTGAGGAGGCTAGGACTGATACCTCTGTGGAAGAGAGTCATATCGCAGCAGTTGACTCCTAATCAAATCCAAGAGATAAGAACAGTATTGCAGGAATTTGGGGACATATTCGCAGGGAAACCAGGCTGTACTGACTTGGTGCAACACCATCTGGACACAGGACCCCAAAAATCTGTCAAGCAGATTCCTTGGAGTGCTTGAGAGAGTTAAACAGACTCTGAAGGAGGATATAAGGGAAATGGAAAAACTGAGGGTAATTCAGAAATACAGTAGTCCCTGGGCTTCCCCAATAGTGCTGGTACCAAAGAAGGATGGTGGTGGTAGGTTCTGTGTAGACTACAGGAAATGGTTATACAGAGTCAGATGCATACCTCATGCCTATAACAAACAAAGCCTCAGAACAGCTGGGTGGGCCTAGATATCTGACCACTACTGATCTGACCAAGGGATACTGGCAGGTATCCTTGACTCCCATTGACAGAGTGAGGTCAGCTTTTATAACTCATTTTGGATTGTATGAATTTACAAGGACGCCCTTTGGAATGAAAAATACCCCAGCAACTTTCCAGAGACTGGTAGATTGAGTCTTAGTAGGAACAGGAGATTATGTTCTAGCATACATGGATGACATTGTTATTTATAGCCATTCCTGGCAAGAGCATCTTCAACATGTTGGGTAGGTCTTGGGTAGATTAAAAGGGCAGGATTAACCATTAAACCCAGTAAGTGTCAGGTGGGTATGGCAGGGTTTGCTTAAGACAACAGAGTGGAGATTTGACAGGTTCTAGACTAATCTTACCAAAGTGAAAGCTATTCAAGCATGGCCAGTTCCTGTTACTAAAATGCAAGTGAGAGTATTTCTAGGGACAGTTGGGGTACTATAGAAAATTTGTGCCCAATTATAGTCCAATAGCTGCACCCCTTACTGACCTAACTAGAAAAAAATAAATTGGATAAGGTAGTGTGGACCACAGATTGTGAACAGGCATTCCAAAAATGTGCAGATTTTGGGAGGACCCCCTGTGTTAACCAGCCCAGATTTATAGTAAAGAATTTGTGCAAGTAGATGCATCAAGTTATGGGGTGGGAGCTGTACTTAGCCAAGTTTCTTCAGAAAGAGAAGAGCATCCAGTGGTATATCTTAGCTGTAGACTTCAACTTGGGGAAGAATGTTATGCAGCCAGGGAGAAAGTGTCTAGCCATAGTATGGGCATTGCCAAAGCTGCAGCCCTATCTTTATGGAAGAAAATTCACTGTACTCACAGATCATAACCCTTTTACACGGCTAAATAGAGTCAGCAAGCAAAATGGTAAGTTACTGAGATGGAGTCTAGGGTTACAAGCATATGACATGACAATACAGTACCGCAGTGGGGTTAATAATGCCAATGCAGACTGATTATCCAGGAGAGGAGTGGGTTGATTTTCCCAGACAGACCCATTTTTTTCAAGCATTGTTTTTCAAGGGTCACTTGAAAACCATGCTCGAGTCATAGGGGGTGAAATGTGAAGAAATTAGACACTGTCATCTGTGCTAGCATGTCTGTCTGAAGTTTTTGTACATAATTTTACATTAACCTGTGCATTATATGCCAGCCTGACTAGCTATGAAATTGTAAACAAGTTCTTACATGTTTGTTTATAATCTGCACAGAATGTTTTAAAGACTTGAACAATGTTCCTTTATATTTCTAACTGCATATATTTGTGAATAAAATTCTAAATGCAGACCATCTCAGAATCAGCTGATCTGCAGATATCATTGGAATGTTGACAGTTGGTATGTGTGACTGTCAGAGGCTGAACGACAGGAAGGAACTTTTAGTATACAGCTGTTGATTGATTTTCAAACTATGAAATGAAAATTAGTACTGGAACAGTTGTGACAGTTAAGCTAGTCAATAAGAGCCTGCTGACATCAGTAGTTGTCAGTTACAGTTGCCAGTTGGACTGTGCAGTGGATACCCAAAAGGACTCCCCAAGAACTGTAAGCCTGCATTTGTTCTGTTGTAGTAATTTAGGTCAGGGACAGTGTTCTTTTGTCAGGAATTTATAACTAATCAGAGTTTTTCTAAATGTTGGATTTCTGTCCTTCAGTATGGATTTCATTTTCCTTGTGATTGAGTTCTATTTCCTTATTGGAAATTACTGTTTTATATTTTTTAAATCATTTTGCTCTATATTAAATATTTTTATTAATTTACATTGGGCTGGTCAATCAATGTTTTCTTTAGTGGTTTGAAAGTGCTTATACCTGCTCTGATAACTTCCCAGGCCATTCCAAAAGCCTGTCTGCTTTAGGTCATTTGATATTTATTTTAATATCTAATTTTCATAATTGGACACCCCTTTAAAAGGGCATGAAGACACTCTGATTTGGTGGAATTGTTACAGTATTATTTTGGGGAAGGGACACAGCTGGAAGTCTGTTAGGTTTTCCCAGAAGTGTTTGGATATGTGTAAAATTTAAGTGTGAGTGTATCTGAGGTCTTAAACTGGGACACATTGCTCTGAATTGTGTAATAAGGAGTTATATTAGGAGTGGACAGAAGTATACAGTCCATTCCCAGGTTATAGAGTGTGTTTCTGTTGTGCTCTTAGTGGAAAATTGTAAAATATTATTTGTTTAAGTGACAGTCTTACATTGGAGTCAGTAGTAAGGATTGAAGCTCCTTAGTTACTAACCCAGGATAGTAAGGGACGTCACATTATTGTTGTCACTCCGGTGGGGTATTATTGGGATGTCACAGGACTGTTAAGTTGAGACTGCAAATATCTTATGTTTTGGTATTCTTAGATTTTTCACTTCATGTTGGTTTCTTACAATCATGTGATTGTGTAATTTTATATTTAACATATGATGTGTCTAATTTATTCTGAAGAAGTTCTGTAGATATTAAAAAAGAAAGAAAGCACTAATCTATTGTGCCTTGATGTGATTTTACAAATGTTTTTTGTTTTGAGTTGTACAATTGTTCCAGCACCCATACACTTATGATGTTTTTCTGGTGGGTATAACACCCCAGATGTACAGTTATGCCACAGACTTGTACAAATTCACGATCAAACGAGTTTCATTAAAGGGCAAGCAGCCCTACACAGAGCAAACTATTCTAGCACACAAGTCAAATATTTGACTAAAAGTGGGTGTTATCTTTACTTCATAACACATTTTAATGTTCAACCAGCCATACTGAAACAATAAGGATATGTGTGCTTGCATGTAATTGTGTGTGTGTGTGTGTGTGTGTGTGTGTGTGTGTGTGTGCGCATGCAATATATACCACAGACATAACATTGTTGTAGTTGAGTAGGAGGAGTCTGCTTCCTTTTTGATGCGTCATCAATTACACTTCACTTGTTTGTCTGTCGTAAATTAACTAAACAATGGCAAGTCAAGGAAAAAATGGCTTTGATAACTAGATAAGAGTTTTGGCCAGATCTGATAAAACTTAATTGGGAAAAAAAATCAGAAAGCTAAGCAAAGGCGCACTGATCATCAGTTGCAGCTGGATTATTTCCTATAAAATTCTTCAAGGCAGGATATATGCATTATGCCCAATTAAAATTATATTATTTTAAAAGTGTAATGCGTTTGTTACTGTGTCATTGGATGAAATACTGTGGCTAATGTGAATGCTTTTGACTGATTTCAAAAGTAGGGGAGAAATGAAGGACCGACTGATAAGTAACTTAAATTCAAATAATGAGCAATAGACTGTGTTGGGATTCAAGCATATACATTTTTTTTTGCATGGTACTGGAGCTTATTTGTACTTTCACTGCCTTGTATTAATTTCACAATTACTGAGCTGAATCAGAAATTCCTTTTCATGCTTATTTTGAAAAGGTCTTGTGCTTGGAACTGAAAGTATTCTTTTTTTTTTTTTCTATGTAAATATAGAAAAACAAAAGCTATTATATGTCACAGGCTAGTTCTTTTTGGTGCATCAAAGCATCAGGTAGTCAGTCATATATTCATAATCCCAGTAAAGGCTGTTGGTGTGCTTTAAGTTAGATGTTCCTTTTGTGAAATGCGATGAAGTATAATTGACACATGATGATACGCAACAATACAATATCCATCATGCTGATCTAGCCGTAGCAGTACTAGTTATATCCTGCCAAGGATATAATAGCCAGCCAACTTCCAAAGCTCCATGTGCCCAAACTGTTAGGCAGCTTGAGCTGTAATGGCTAAAAGACAAGTTTGGGTGCCAAGCCCTTCAGAGCTTTACTGCCACCAAAGAGTATGCTTCTCTGAGACGTTCAAGGGTCAAAAGTCAGATTAGTGCTCATCCTATGCTGGGCAGATAAGTTCCCTTTGGGGGAAAACCTTCCATTTTATAAATATAGTTTGTATTTTATCAGTTTTCTCTACAAGGAAGTTAAGTTAGTGTTTTAATGGACTGTCACGAGACTGTATTGAACTTTTAAGTGGGAGTGCTCTTTTTTTTCCTGTCCGTGTAAAAGTTGAGTAAAATAAATAATTTTTTTTCTGTGAAGAATTTGTTCTTTTACTTTTGGGGGGGCTAGCAAAGTGTTTTATAGTGCTTCTGATTTGTGTTTTTTTCTGTGATAAAAGTACTTTTAAAGACCTGTACTTTTTTTTACTGGCGTTTCCTGTTCATCTTTCCTCGAAAATAAGCACCATTTTTTGGCATGACCATGGAACAAAACTGCTGGTCCCATGGTTGGTCCTCCTCCCAGCCTCAAAGAGAAACAGTTAAGCAAACAACCTTTGCCACCACATCAGCCTAGCAATTTGCCTGTGCTACAGGTGGGTTACTCTGCTATGGCCATTTGTTTTACATCAGGCCACTCCTCTTTAAGCTGGATCCTTCTGGTGTAGCACCTACAACCACTATGGACTGGGGGTTAGCCACATCCTCTACTGGGGTCCCCTCAGTGCTCAAGGGAGAGCCACTCTTGTCAGTCCTGGGAGAAGGAACAGGTGAATACGTCCTTGCTGTGGTAGAATGCTGTCCCAGTCCCTGGGGAAGTGGCTGCTGCCATTAGTATGATGTTTGGTCACATTTTTTCCTGTCGAAGAGAAGTGAAAATTAAGCATGCATCATTCCTCCTCAAATTGTCTTGGAAGTACTTTCCATAGTCTGGCTCGGGGTTAATTCAGGCAATTGACCCTTCTTGTAAAGTAGTTTCTGGTAAAAGAGAGGGGTACCTCTTTTCCCACAGGAATTCAAGATGTTGAATCTGAGGGGACATGTATTGGTTTTTCCCCTGAGATTTTTGATTCAGACATGGAAAGTTCAGTTTGAGTCTCCCTGTGGGGATTTCTCTTTCTCTGAAACTATTGCTAGGATGTGCTAGTGTTTTCAGTAGAAGAATACTGAAAATTTTCACTTCCTCCAAAAATATAAATTGTTACAGAAGCAATTTCCAGAACCTACACACATTCCTCCTGTTTTGTCTGTTTTAGAGCATACCTTTCAACCCCTTAAAGCAAGAAATCTGGAAAAAGCTATAAATAATGGGGGGGGGGGGGCAAAGGCCCAAAAATAGGGACAAGTTTTAAATATTGCTCTTAAACTTACAAAGTTGACAAAATAGCAGTTTTTTCATTAGCATGAATTTTCTGAAAGGTTTGAAGTACGAAACTCAAATGTCTTTCATTATTTACTGACTTCAGTCCTCGATTTGTCAGTAATCTGCCAGGAAACAGCAATTTTATGAGAAACAAATCAAAAATGTGAGGCAAAAATCTGGACAGTTGAGAGGTATGCTTTAGAGGATGTGCATGTTTCTGCTTGCAGTTATCCTGATAAAAGCAGATAAGATGTGTAAAGTTCCTCAGTCATTTTAAGTTTTATACACTACTCCCAAACATGACCCATCAGTTGTACCTTTAATTGATCCTACTGTTGCTAAACACTGAGTTAATTCCAGTCCTACTCTTTCTGATAAGGATGGGGAAATTCTTGATAAGCACCTTTGATTTCCAGAAGTTTGAATTGTCATATGTTAGTTTGTTCTGTTTAATTGTGAAAGTAATGAGGAATATTTTATCAGCAGTTTCTTCTTGTGAGGAAAAATCTGCATTAAATTTATTTTTTTCTATTGCACAGGTTACTACTCATTTTTTACAGTGTGTGTGTGTATGACTCTAATACTACTTCAAGGGCTATACCCACTAGTACTGTTTGAGGTTTGCATGGCTGCATTCCCAGAACCTCACAGATGATAAAAATGAGATTTTAAATACTCCTTTGGATAGAGATTTAGTTTTTGGACCTTCTGCTGTAGAGGTGATCAAAACTTATGATGAAAGAGGTAAGCTGATCCAGGGAATCTCTGATTTTTCAGTACTCCTTTTCCAAATTTTCTAACATATTCTCTAACTCCTCATCCAGTTTTGGCATAAAAATGGCAAGGCTTTCCAAAAACAACCCTCAAAGCTCCCAAAACCAAAGACATTCCAAATCTGAATGACCCCCTCCCACATTGACCCCCTTTTTTCCCCAGAAAGTCTGAATCTGCATTTTTCTCTTTGGGAATAGAAAGTTCCATATAAATAGGTTCTGAAGACCATTCATCAAGGTTACAGATGGCAGTGGGAGGAAATTCATCCTTTCCAGGTGGTCATTCTTCATCATCATCTTTCCACTGATTCTTCATCCCATGCTGTCCCAAGGAGTGATAGAATCATTTCCTCCTTCCCAGAAGGGGAACGGTTGTTATTCAATGATGATCTTGGTGCAAAAGAAAGGAAAAAAATGCTTGGAGACCAGTTCCGGATTTTTCCTTTCATAAAGCAGTGACTGTGTCCATATTCAAAATGATATCACTTCACAGTTTGTTACATCTTCCTCTTTCAAGTTTCCTGGTAACACTAGACTTAAAAGATTTTTATTATCATTTCACTATTCATCCAGACTCCAGACGTTTCTTTATTTGATCCAGACACTCAAAACCTTATCAGTTTTCTGCCTTACCCTTTGGACTGTTGACTGCACCATGAGTGTTCACAAAGTGTCTAGCTTCAGTTATAGCTCATTGCAGACTATAGGGCATCCACATTTAGGTGACTTGCTTATCCTTGCAGAGTCTTTTTCAGTGTCAGGAATCTTTCTCTCTCTCTCTGTCTCCGTCTTGGGTGAGAGATGTCTTACACAAACTCTGATTCCAAGAAAATGTTCAAAAGTCTTGAGTCCTTCACATAGGATTGTGTTCCTGGCTTATCAACTAGAAACCCCTGTTCAAAGAGCTTTTCTTCCACAGGAAAACCATAGGTCTATATCTAGATCAATTTTGAAGGTTTTCCACTCAAACTTTGGTCACTACAAGGGAATACCTCAGGATTTGGTGTCTCATGGCTTCTATAATTCTTTTGATAGACTCCGCATGAGAACAATTCAGTGGTATTTGAAGTCTCTTTAGGTCCCACCATCAACACCCTTTGACTTTTCATATCCCAGTTCTGGGGTTTCAAAGGAGAGAAATCATTTGGTGGAGACAACAGATATACTTAAATTCAGGCCTCCTTTTTTTTTTCCCAAAGCAGTCACCGCAGATGCCTTGGACTTTGCTTGGGGAGCAGTTTCAGGAGAGTTAAAAGTGCATAATACATTGAACACCAAAGAAAGATGGAAGCACATAAATATTACAGAGATGCTTGCCCTGACTGAGGCACTCTACTCTCTGTATCATCTTTGACAACTTGAAGAGGTCCCAGTGATCACAGAAGATGTACCACAAAACTGTGGTGTTAAGTTGGGGGGACCTGGCCATACCACCTTTGCAGACTAGCCATGTTAGCTTGGGATAAAGCTTCACAGTACAATCTCACTCTGCAGGCAGACCCTCGGGAATGAAAAGATAATTCATCTATGGAGAGTTCCTCAAGTAGATCTCTCTGCCTCCTCTCTGAACAACCAACTGGCAAGATTCTGTTCCAAGATTTGATGCAAGATGACCTGGTAGATTGATGCCTTTTCTTTTCCTGGGACAGAAATGTTCCTGTATGCTTTTCCACCCTTTCCACTAATATCCAGGGTACATATGAAGATTCAGAAGGAATCCCTCAGGATCAGTATGATGACTGCCTTCTGGCCCAGACAACTGTAGTTTTCTTTCTTTTGGTATTGGCCAGGGGCAATAACCATAAGCTTCCTCACAGACCGGATCTACTCACACAAGAACATGGATGTTTGATACATCCCCAACATCAATCAACTTCAAACAGGTGTCTGGATGGTAGGGTCTTAATTCCTTTTAGGCACCTGTTACTGATGCCATTCAGCAGGTACTAATGGCTACAAGAAGACTTCTACTAAAATATCGTACATTAGCAAATGGTCTTTCTTATTCCTCTATCAAGGTTCATTTATTGGCCATTTCAGCATGTCTCCTCATGGATCCCCCTATTTCAATGCAGTCTTATTTTAAAATGTTTTTGAAAGGGGTTTTACACAAGAGGCCTCCAAGTAAACAGATGGGACCCTTCTTGGGATCTTAATTTTGTGTTAGAGATGTTAACACTTGCTGTGTTTGAACCAGCTAATCTGGCTGACTTGTGGTTCTTAACATGGGAAATGGTTTTACTGGTTGCTGTGACCTCTGCAAGAAGGGTATCTGAGTTGCAAGCTCTTATGGTGTGTCCACTGTATCTCATTTTACACTGGGACAGGGATTCTTTGTGAACTACTCCTTCTTTTAATGTTTAAAGTGGTATCTGCGTTTACTTTCCTTAACCTAAAATGAGGTAGAAAGGATATTTCATACATTGGATGTCCACAGACCACTCTGGTACTATCTGGACAGAACTAAATCTTTCAGATCTTCAGATCATTTGTGTCAAAACAGACTTTTTCCAAATTGTTGTCAAAGGCTATTACCTTTTGATATACTCACCATAACAAAACTAATCCAGGCCCACTCTGCCAGGGTATAGACTTCATCTGTTCCTTTCTGAAAAAGGTTGGATTTTAAAAGTATTCTAGAAGCTGCTACTTGATCTTCTGTACTTATTGCAAAGCACTATAAGCTTTATTCTTTCTTTGTCCATTTCAGGCTTTGGTAGGTCCAGTTTACAATGCCTCCTGGACTCTTCTACTTTTACCTCCCAATCTAGTAAGCTAGGGTAATCTACCCATATAGCTAAGGCTACTGCAGCAGTGATCATTCAAACATCTACGGTTATGGTAAGTTACACAGCTGTATTGTGTTAATCATATTGATCACTGCTGCAGTAGCCATTCCCTCCCTCCATCCCCCTTGTTGTTTGGTGTTTTTTTATGCTTGGGTATAAACATTTATTTTTTGTTGTTTCAATCATTTCCTTTTCAGGGCTCACCCTCTCTCTCTGCTGGTAGGAAAGCTTTGAAGGATTTGGTGCCCAAACTTGTCTTTTAATCAGCTCTGCTCAAGCTTGCCTGACTGTTTGGCCATGTGGAATGTGCTGTGAAGCCTTGGAAGCCGGCTGGCCTTTATATCCTTGGCAGAATATAATCCATATATAGGTTAGGCTACTGCAGCAGTAATCATTCGAAAATCTACTGTTATGGTAAGTTTACTTACACAACTGTACTTTCTTTAGTGTGTAAAACAGATAATTTAAATGTGAAGAACTGAAATTTCTATTGAAGTTATTACTGCAGTGATATCACAGCCATTTCCTTGAATGAATATAATAAATGAAGTAGATCTTGCACTTCTTGGTTCCTTTGTTCCATTGACCCTTAATATCTTCTATGATTAATATATTCCACTTACATTTGCATACAAGGTAAAACTTGCTCAAAAATAAAACTTGGTTTCTTTTTAATAGTTTGGTTAAAAAAAAAAAAGTTTACCAAGACCAGGTATTTACAAGCAGTAGTTTTTTTCACTACTTTTCTATGTGGACTGTAATGCAAATGCTGAGTTGATTCAGCATTTAGAGCTGCAAATTAGTGTGCAAGTTCAATGTGATAGTATCAGATTGATGTCAGAATGGCATGCATATTAGGATATGCCAATGCTTAAAAGTAGCTCTTTTATTTTGATAGCAAACACATTTTAAGGCCTTGTGAATGTTAATGATTTTACTTGCAGCTTTGCCTTAACAATTTTAAAGATCTTCCTTTCTTTTTCTACAAAGCCTTAGATCTTTCCATTTTTTAATGTCTTGTGTAATATTGCATATGGTAAACACCATGAAGGAACAAATACTTTGATATGCGGGGTTTGCTGAAAACTTGAGTATTGATGCGGCAGTTGGAGGAACTTGCTACGTGGAGGAACACTATGACATGGTTAACTTCTGTACTGTTGCATCTAGAGAAATACTATGTGGCATACATTTTCTGTCTGAATATTTGAAGAGAAGTATCCCAAGCTACTACACTTGCCGCCTTTTCTATTAATGTAGAATACTTCACAGAAGTTGAGTGCCTTTGTCTTGAATCTTGAATGACTGTAAAAATGAGGTAGATCTTGCACTCATGTTAGGCCTTCATTAGTCCTTAATATCTTTATTACAGTTATCATGATCTTTAATTCCACACTAAACGTATAATGAGCTTTGTATTTCAAATCCGATTTTGATTCATACTCTGTGGACATTTAAACTCAGTGTGTAGAACTTTTTAGTCTGTAGTATCACAGCTTTCAAGCTCAACAAATATTTGGCTCCCTCAGTGGTCTTCCAAATGTAAAATGTTTACTAGCACTGTTTTATCTCTGCACTTGTCATATTCCTTTGGTCTTGCTCTGATACTGATGAAGAAACAGCTGAGATATCTCCGTGTAAGAATGGGTAAACTCTCTGGAGTAGACATTCTCGTTTTAAAGATTTGTCTTCAGCTACCTGTGTATAGTAGTGGACCATCTTCCAGAAGCATGTAGGATTTTGGTTCAGTTGCATGACTATTACAGCTGCAGGCTATCAGTTCTGCTATAACTGTTGTATTCTTTTTACTGCTTTTTCTCTGTGTGTTCTGGAGTACTCATCAAAGTTTATATATATATATATATATATATATATATATATATATATATATATATATATATATATCTTTTCTCTTTCGGCTTTTCCCGGTTAGGGGTCGCCACAGCAGACCTCCAGTCCGCTAATGATTGGCAGGGGATTTTTACAGTGCCGAGTTGCCAGCCCGACGCCCAACCTTCAAAGAAGGCACACCCATTCACGCACCTACCTGCATGTCTTTAAGCGTCACTCGACCGTGGGGAGGACATGCCGACTCCACACAGAAGGCGCTCCAGCCAAGAATCGAACAGGAGAGAACCTCTTGCTGTCCAGTGACCACGCTAACCGCTGCACCACCATAATACATACATACATATATAGATTATATATATATATATATATATATATATATATATATATATATATATATATATATATATATGGGACTAGGACTATTCACTGAAGGACAGTTCACTGAAAGTTGTATATGGCCTTTTCCCCACTGTAGTGTAACCCTGGAGTTAGAATATATAGTAAAGGGGGGTGTGGGGGGCGTAGCCCTCCACCTATTTTAAATATTTTGAACTATACACATGGATACTTGCAATTTCAATAAATTACTCTTTTCAAAACTTAATGTATATCCAAACTATGTGGGGGGTGGTGCCCCCCACACCCCCCTTACTATATATACTAACTCCAGGGTCGCACTACAGTGGGGAAAAGGCCATATATAACTTTCAGTGAACTGTGCTTCAGTGAATAGTCCTAGTCCCATAGATATATATAGCTATAGATTTTATATATATATATATATATATATATATATATATATATATATATATATATATATATATGTATATGTATGTATGTGTATGTATGTATGTATATATATATATATATATATATATATATATATATATGTGTATATATATGTATATATATATATATATATATATATATATATATATATATATATATATATATAATGTATGTATATATGTATATATATATATATATATATATATATATATATATATATATGGATCTACTTTCTAATCATGAAATACTGTAATAGCGAATGTTAGAATTTCGAGATAAAAATGTCAAGAATGTTATTAATCAAAAGTTCAGAATAACAAATCTGAGAATGCCAAAACATAACTGGTTCCAGTGCAGTGTTGTTATTTGTATACTGTTCCTTTAAGGTGTAGTGGTTAGTGGAATATAGATATGGAGGCCATTGTGTGGTGATGTATGGAAACTTAAGGTAGGTGTGTGGTATGTAAGGGTTTGGAAGAGAAATGTTTTATATTTTAAGTTTGTTGGTAAGTCTGATGAGAGCGGAATAAGCAAGTAACAGTATGTGTGTGTTAGTGTTGCAAGTGCTGATTTTTGTAGAGGTATGATTGCGTTTCTCACGACTATGGTTTTGAAAGTGTGCAGTGGAGGCATAAGGTGCGTAACAGTAGATTTCCAGTGTCCTTTGTGGTAGTGCGACCTCAGAGTTAATGTATAGAATTAGCAGGGGTTGTGAGGTGCAGGGTGCTTTCCCCCCTGCTTAGAGTAGGAGTAGGTTGTTGGCTTGTTTGTTCATGTGGTTTTTCATGGTAGAGGTAAGAAGGCTGTATTTGTCTTTCATTTTTCAATGTTTTAAATGTCTGTGTTTTGGAGTTCCAAGTTATTGTTCTTTTTTTGGCATTTTGGTCTCGACATAATGGCATTCCAGATATATATATATATATATATATATATATATATATATATATATATATATATATATATATATATATATATATATTCCTTTGCTGACTTCTAATATTTCTTTACTCATTTTACCTTGCCTTTACATTATAGGTGGCCATTTACTTTTCAGTCGTCCCATTCCTAATTGAGCTGATGAGATTGAGATTCTGCAGTGGTGCATTCTGTTAGTGTTCTTCATAAGATCACTGTTGCAGTAACCCTTGCAGAAGGGGCATATCTTGCCAAAGATACTGTGTTTATCCAGTTTATAAAGCTTCTGCACCTTCCTCATGCACTCTACATCTGCCCTTAGTTCAAGCAGACATGCCAAAATGTGCCAAAACTCAGAAGTTTCATGCCAGTAGTCCACGTTTGCAAACAGTCTCATCAGTGCCTTGTCTCATTATCCATGTGGTTGGCTTCAGCAAAAAGTTTTCAGGCACATACATAACCTATTAAAAACCCTTCTAATTTATTTTTAACTTTTTATCAGAAAGCTTCTTTTGTCTGTCAAAAAAGGAATTTGTGGTTGTGGGCACCAAATACCATAGACTAACTCCCACTGTACTTTTGTTTTGCTGAATACACTGTCAAAAATAATGTAATATTTGTTGGTTATTCACCCTCCCAAAGACTGGTAGAAGTAGGCTCAACTCCCTTGGAGAACAAATGTATTCAGGATTTGGTGCATGCAGCTATGGGGCTATCCTTTTGAGTGGACCTACATTCTCAGGTGAAAGAGAAAATCTTCAAGAGAGGTGGTTTATAATTGAATATCTACCTCTCTGTCTCCTTGTCAGTCTGAGACCAACAACTTTGCTGAGGTGTGTTAACAGCCTCCAGACCATCCATCTGTTTTGTTAAAAATGTTAAAAGTTGGGATCTGCTAGAGTAAGTCCTGAAACATGTTGACTGGATGCTGAAAAAAAGGACTTGCATACACTAAGTCTGAGATTGCCATTTCCTGGAATATTCCCTTTTCTCTGCAGTATGGCGGTGTTGTCGTTAGTACAGATAAATCTAGTGGTGTAGAGGGGCCTGAACCCTGAAAAAAAAGTAAGAGTGATGATCAAGATTCACTCTTCTCCTATAGATTTGGTCTTTTTTCTCTGTTTCCACTCAGCATTTTGAGTGCCAACACTTCAATAGGGAGTTGTCTTTCTCCTTTGCCCTCTAGTGTGTCCCCTTTGAGTAGGTGGCTATGGCTCAGCATACTTGCACATCTGATCAGACCAAATATTCAGCTGAGAGGGGAGAACCAAGAATATTCTCTAAAGGTGAGGGAGGTATTCGCCAACTTTGCCAGAGAGGGCATCCATGGAAGTCAGGCCTGTGGCTTCTGCTCAGAAAGTCATGTCTGGATACTCCTAGGAAACCTGTTCAGAAAATGAAATGGGTCTCTGAACCCCCTACACCTTCCAGTCAGAAGGGCAATGAAGAAGACTGGTTCAGCTTTCCGTAAGGTCTGTCTAAAGCCATCAAGTCCCTTTCTTCCTTCTGCCTGTAGCCTCTTCATCCACTTTTTCCTCTATTAAAAGGAAAGTAGTTTCCTCTTTTATTTCAGAAGAGAAATGTTCAGATTCTGATCATGAAGGGCATGACTGTCTTATTTCTTCTACCAATGGATGTGTATCTGAGGCAGAGGACACTTTATCCTCTAATTTGCTTTGTGGACACTATTGCTAAAATTATGAGTTAATTGGGAGGATAAAGAAATTTGATGCCCTGAAAAGCTAATATGAGCTGTCTAATATAGATACTCCTAAGCCCATTGCACTATACCTCTTGTTCTGAGTGCCTTTTCTGCTGTGTTATTATCTCTAGACTCTCAGCCTCCAGCCCTCAAGAAGTAAGATGGGTTGTATTGGGTTCCCGCTATGCATAAGTACCATTATAAAACTCCCTCTGCAGATCCTTCTGTCATTTCTTTGACTGCTTACAAAGGTAGTAGAACCTTTTGCCATCTTCTAATCCAATTCCCAATGTTAAGCAGAGCTCTTGATATGTATGCCAAAAGGTCTATACCTCTGCCACCTAACCTTTTTAGAGTTATTGATTGCCAAACCCACATATCTACGTTCCTTTAATTTATTTTGATGAATATGGGATAAACATTATGGAATCTCCCTAACTCTGACTTGAAATCTAATGTTATGGATGTGCTTAATTCCAACTCTCAGGCTAAACACCCATTTCAGCTGTGGCTATGATGTTGTCTCTAGAGCCAGCTGCAAATGGTCCTGTTATGAGAAGGCATGCATGGATACAATTACAGTCCTTCCCCAAGGATGTTAAAGCTTTGTCGTTAAAATGCCTCTCTTGACAAGGACTTGCCATTTTGTAATGCTTCTGCTAAAGTTTTTAAAAAGCTAGAAGAAAGATGAAAACCTATGCAGGGAGTTAAACGCTTTTCTTATCCCCAGTCCCTAAATTTTGAGGAACTACCCATCCAGTCTGGATCTCTTTTTCATAAACATTCCATATTGAGTCCTCAAAAGTCTGAGCAAGAATAATTAAAAAAAAAAAAAAAAAAAAAAGCGTTGCAAGGAGACTACAGAAGAAAGTCTAATGTGTCGCAGGATCCCTCTCCCAAAGAGAAACTTCTGACTATCCTTGGAGGACATTTTCTCCCTCCCTCAATTTTAATCTTCATCAGAAAATTGCAGGAAACCTTTCTCTTTACCTTCAGGCATAGCAAACTATAGTCGCAGACTCTTGGGTTCTAAATATCGTAGAAAAGGGCAAAAAATTCCAGTGGGCATCACTTCCCATTCCATCATGTGTTCTCAGCCCCCGAAAGAATAGCTTCATCACGTCTTCAGTCATTTCAGACTAGGTGCTTTGTGTGTGTATGTGTGGGGGATTATAGAATCAGTATGCTCAAGTCAGTGGCGACAAAGATTTTACTCAAGACATTTCCTTGGTTCTCAAGAAAGAGGGAACTAGGAGGTTCAATTCTAGATCTATCCAATCTAAACACTTTTGAAAATTCCAAATTTCAAAATGTTGGCACTTTTTAAGTCTCTTCATTTTTCTTTCCCTTGAGCCTTTCTGGTCATACAAAACTTAAAACATAATTGTGGCAAGTGAGATGTTGACAAATGTAATTATAGTTTAGCACTTTTGTCCACAATAACAATAAAGATAGGTCCTTATCACAACTGCAACACTTGACTACTAATCATTAAGGTAAGTACAACTAAAAGCAATAACTGCAGCAAATATTAGAAATATGTTTGTAATTACATCAATTAAAATACCTTACATTTTTTAATTAAAAAAATGCAATTTTCATTATATTTATACCAGGGAATTTTGAATGCATTTAACAATTGCCACTTCTCTCATTTCCAATCTGTTCAGATAATTCTGTTCTCTCATGTCTCTATTCATGATAAACTGCATAAAACATAAACGTCTTAATTACTGCAAATAGTGGAGTATCTATATTATCTATGTAAAGTATTGTCATTTCATAACTACCCATATATACATGTTCATAGGTTGGTACTAGGCTATCGGCCCTAGGGCCTATACAAGCCTAGCCATAACAACTCCCTGGCTATTTCTTCCCACACTATTTACTTCCCTGGACCCCTGCCTAGCAGGGCGACTGACGTGATCCCTGGTGTGAATTTCCTTTCTCCCATCCAATCGTCAAAGGTTCCTTTTGAACAGGGCCAAGGAGGTGCTCTGCTTGACATGTATGGGCAGTCTATTCCAGAGTCTGGGGAGTCTCTGGGTCAGGAACCTATCCCTCCAGCATGTTTTGTTTATTGTGATGACAAGGTTTAGATCCCTTGAGCATGTGGCTCTGAGGGATTGGGATTTCTTTAAGTGTAGCATGTCCAACAGCTCTGGGTTTGACATGGCTTTGTATGTTAAGCAGAGATCTCCTCTGAGTAGACGATATGTGACAGAGAGTATAGCTGGAGTTTAAGGAAGTCAGCATAGGGCATCTACTGTAGGCCTGTGATTCTTTTAGAGAGGTATTTCTGCGGCCTTTCCAGTTGGTGCAGATGTCTTGAGGGGTACATACCAAATGGGGCGTTGTATTCTATAATGGGTCTAATGAGGGATGAGTACAGTGGGACAATGACCTCTTTTTTTCTGGATGAAAAGCCCTTAGTGATGAGGTGTGCCACATAGAAGGATTTCCTGACTGTTGTGGCGATGTGGTTATTGAAGGTGAGACCACTGTCCACCTGTATCCCTAAGTCTCTTATCACACTTTCGGTGTTTCGTGTACTGCCACCTATGTGGTAATTCACGGGTACATGTTTTTCCCCAAAGGGGATATGTTCTCTTATTCTTATACAAAGTTATCTTGTAGTCAGTCATACCAACATAGTGTGCTGAACAATTTGAACAGATCACAATATATATTGGATATCAACGACAGTTGCAGCTAGACTATTTACTATCAAATAGGTACCTTCAAATATGGTGGATATAACCTGAGTAAGTATATAGGTGGAAGGACCAAATTTGGTATTACAGCATTTCTGTGAAGTTACTGGATCTAGGGCACATTCTACGTCTAAATCAAAGTGGGTTTTAGATGTTGCAACTTGTTGGCTGTTATATCCTATGCAAGATATAACCATATAACTTAGGCTACTGCAGCAGTGATCATTCAAACAGCTACTTTTATGGTAAGTTTGCTTGCGCAACTGTACTTTATAACACAAATTGGCTGGAGCATGACAATAATCATACTTGCCCATGCATCAGGAGAGATGCTCTATCTGCTTCTATAAAAGTAGCTTATATTCCTCTATCTGCTCAGGATCTTGGAAATAGTCAGGCATCAGAAATTAAATGTCCTGCAAAAAGCTCTTTTAACTGTGTGCAAAATACTGTGCAGTGACCTGTTCTGTCTAATTGCTAAATATTTCCGTGGCATTCTTTGACCTCTTCATCCCACTGGCATGGAACAATATGGTAGTGCCCCTGTAGGTCATGGTCACTGTACCTTCACTGCTCACCAGAATGGTTGATACCTGGAAAGGCTGTGCCAGGTATCCACTTTATACTAGGGGCCCTAATGAGAGTCCTTCAGTAGGAGCTCCTGTGAGTCTGTGAATGTGAAGCACAAAGATATTTTAGTCGTGTTAGAACCCAGCTGCAGTCCTGACACACTTGGTGCTTTTGGGGGCCATAGTCACTTAGAGTCCAATGGAATATTCCAAATGTTGAGTCATTCAGGCAAGAGCAGGCATTCTGTTTGCTTGACATGTTGTGGTTCCACCATAGTGTAGTATGTGCATTGCAGGATAATAGTAGGACATTATTGTGGCACGTGCAGTGTGCAACAGCAGCACAGTGCTGACGCATGTTTCCATTTCTGCACTGTAGCACTTCTCAGTCTTATAGTAATACAGAAGTTTTTCCCATGCTCTTGCTGAGGTCATTGCCCCACCCTTACACCTGCACTGCATTTTATGCACACACATGAATACCTGCAGTGTCAAAAAATGCACATTGCATATCCTTGGTCATACACTCATCATGGCAAAGTGCAATTCAGAGACATTTGCTATTAGTATAGTTACTGTACTGATGGCCTTAAAACTGAGTGATAAAAATGGCCATGGCCTGCAGATATACAAAGCTCTGCAGTGGTCATCAGAACACGAGGTATGTGAAGAGGGAGTAGTGTCTACAGATGTTAAGTTTGTACATGTGCTGTAGGTGTATGTTGTCTGACCTATGTCATGCTGTTTTGGGGAAGGTGGTTGAGTCCGTGGGTTTAGCTGACAGATGAATTCTGGCTGGGGGGATTGATGTGAATGTGGAGAAGAATCTTTTTTTCCAAGGTGGCTTGTGCTATAAATTGTTTGTCCTATGCGGGAAGATTTTCTGTGTGTATGTTTTAGTATGTATGATACATGCATCCTATTTTTAGGCTGAAGAGTCTGTGTCTCTCTCTTACTCACTGCAGTTACCTCTTATTTGTTAAGTGTTCTGTATGACTGTATGTAATTGATGTGCTGCCATATATCCCTGTTGTGTACTTTGAGAGGGTTATGGCGTACAGAGGCTCTAACTACATGTAAGGTTTTTGTCTAGTACGTTTGTCTATTGAAGAAACATTCACATGGTAGCTGCAGATTTTCTGTTTTTTGTGGGGGACTTGTAACCTGTGTCTACTAGGAGTGTGATTGTAGTGGGCTGTGTAGTCCAAAGGGCCTCTATCATGTGATTTTGAAAGTGGTGTATCCATGCAACTTTTCGAATCGCATCCCATGATGGATTGTGGCTGTGGGAGATACTGTATATATTTTGGTAGGTAGAGGGGAGTAGAGGGACTAAACTACATTTGCTGGCCTGTTAATGCTCCATGAGGGCTTGCAGCAAACATAAATGTCTTGCCATTTCCCAGGATAATGAGTTCTAGATTTGGACTGTTGAGGTGAGGCGGTGGGGCCTCCACACATGTCTGCATAGAAGTTCTATAATAGATAACATTAGGGTATCTCACTGACTTTCCAGATGGTTGTTGTACTCTAGGCCTCCGGCTGTGCTGGGCTGCACACATACTGAAGAGGAGTTCAATAACAGTTGCTTATACTCCAAGCGTGCACAGTACTGTAGCTTACAGTCATTGTGTATGTTGTCAGGATGGTTGGCATACAGTATCAGTCAGTTGCACTACTGTTTTGGGGAACAGAAAGGTGCATCGAGACGCAATTGTTCCCATTCATACTTTGAGCAGAGCAGTTTGTGTGTTGCTATGGACCATAGTCACACACAAGACATGACATGCTCAAAGTATCCCTGTGTTTCTGTGAGGTTTTCTTTGTAGGGTAATACAGCTTCATGCTATATATCAGTTCAAATGCCTATTACCACTGATGGCTTGTGTCTTATGGGTAACGCACAACAGTGGCCATGCAAACAGTGTTTGTGTGATGTTGAGATGGGGTGAAACGTGTCACATGCCAACAGCTGATGTGTATATTTTTGCAATTATGGCTAGATATGCCCAACATGGAGAGAAAGAAGTTCTCCCAGGCAGAGAATGGCATCCTGCTGTGGGCTGTCTAAAGTGTGTTTGGCAGATGCTCCAGAACATTATACCAGTCCGAGCCTTTCTGGAGTATGTTTGGTGGGACTTTGTGGAGCAAATAAACACAATCAGTGCCATATTAGAACAAATGAGCAGACTCGAAGAGGTGTCACAGACACAATTGCACATGTGCAACAAGGCAATCTGCTTGAGAAGACTGAGGGACTGCAGGATGGGGGTCTACTAGCAGATTCACCCTTTAATGACATGGAGGAATTCCTGGCATCTTTGTCTGGGGGATATGGCAGTTCAGTGTGGATTACTTTATCTTGATGCTGAACTGCTTACAGCACCTTATGTATCTGCTGGCAGTGTCCCTGGTGAGTATTACCTAATGCGGGACAATCTCTACAACCCACTTGACTCACTATACAACTAGTGGCTATGGATTATTTGTTGTTAAAAGCATACCATGACTTGCAGTACAGTTCTATTCAAGGTATGTTAAGTGTAGTTTTTGTTTGGTACTCTCTTACAGAGCTTTGCCTACAGTGGGCCTCCACTGTGGATATAGGCTTGCCTGATGTGAGAGACCGGTGTGAGCCTGATGAACAAGTCAGTCACATCCCAGCATGGTCAAAGTGATAGTGGTAAAATGGGTAATGAGACTGCTATATCCCATGGACACAGCTCCTGTGCAACCTGCCTCTCGCTCTCAGGATGCAACTTAAGGACAGGAGTTGGCTGACGCATCAACACAAGGTGTACCTTCTTCCCCAGTGGTACAGGTATCCTTGGTTGCTACCAACACCATTTAGCAGAGGGAGGGAAGCGAGGCTCAACATACCAGTGGCCAGCAAAACCATGGATACTGCCCCTACAGTGATCAGAGTTTTTGTGGCCACCACTCCGCATATGTGCAGGGGGAGGCAGAAATGAATGCAGCCATATCAAAGCTGGTTGGGGTAGCTCATCTGTGTGATGACCTGCAGGTGGGCATGACCCATTTTTAAAGTAATAGTGGGCAGCAAGTGCAGGGAAGTCTGTATGATGCAGATGATGTCCCTGTGAAGCCTCACATTATGGCCAATGCTGTTCTACTTGCTGGTCCTCCTCTGCTTCTCTTAGGGAAAGCCATCAAAGGAGGGTGAGGGTGCGGTCTAAGTCCCATTATATAACCACCTCCACACCTTCATCCAGTGCTGAGGGCACTGCAGGATGCTGTATACATGGATACAGATGGGGGTATTTGCAGTAGACCACCTTTAGCATATCATGCTGTCTGTGTTCATGGAGCATCAATCCTCTGACATAAGTGGTTGGCACACACATATCTGGTTTCCCTAGACTTGTCAATCAGACCTTAACATAATGCTATATCTGCTTTGTGTGTCCATGCACACCTACACATGGCCATCAGAACAGCCCACTTCTGCTCAGTTACACCCCATTGGTGATGCTACTCACTGATTAGTCTACCTGGCTCCCAGCACTCATCTGACTGAGTCCTTTCCCACACAGTATTACCCCCTTCCATGCATATGGCCCATTTGTTGACCGCTATCATTATGGCTGTCCCCACTTGTACACATGATAACTGTTCCCCACCCTCAGTACTAAGTAGTCTGTGTCTGCAGTTTGGCCAAACCATACATGGTTGCAGTGTTCCATGCATCATTGTTACTGTTGTATGTTATGTCTAATCTGGCCCATAGTTGTAAGCCAGATACTTCCTGTAGGCTAGTACCATGGAGTACTGTATCCATCCTGTGTCCAGTCCCTATGGCTCCTTAACAGACACTTCACATGCCACTAAATCCAGAGCTTCCACTTCCTCTTCCCAAATGTTTCTCACCTACTGTTGTGGTTTCTATAACCACATGATGTGTAATATTTTCACAAAATCCAGATGTCTTGGTGTTTGTTTCCAGATTGTATTACATGGGTCGACCAAAGACATCTAGACAACAGAGAGAGTCCTTCAACAATCTGAACACATGTTCAACAGTGATTTGGATCTGAGATGGAGCAGTGTTGTATGCACCCCCTGCTATGTACTTTTTCTTTTTTTTTTTTTAACTGATTTCATGCGCCATGGTGACGAGACATATTTAGCATTGCGAATAAGATGGCCCTGTGGAAAATGACCTCAGAAAATTGCTGATAGAAGTCAGGTGCCAGATGTGGGAAATGTAGGCACTACCTGGATAGCCCAATAATGCACTGTGTATTGTACTCTCTGCATTGTAGATCACCTGGAAGTTGGAGTCCTAGTTAATATACCATTGTCTCTGTTTCCCATGTATAGTCCCTATTACACTGTGGGTGCAGTCAGTGGCTTCCCTGTCCATCAGGGAAATTGGCTCTTTTATAAAATACCCAAATGGTATTGCTTCTCTGTAGTCTGAAACTATACATGCTGCACTACATACTGCGTCATGGCTTTTAGAAACTTGTGTAGTGTCTGAGTTAGATGCCTGGGATGCACCCATTGTATCCCACATTCATCAATGGAAGGTCCCGCTAGACAATACTATCAAACCTCCCATGTGAGGGTGACATATCTCAATCATCTCTTATAATACGTCTGTCCATTCCTTCCATGTTGTGGGGGACATGGAATGTTAGTCATAGATCGATAACTCACTGGCACTGCAGGTGATGGCATGTACCTCCATGGTTGCCAACTACAAGAACAGCCTTCCCCATATGCATATCTTCTAATGTGGCAGCTACCTCTAACATCTTTTTCAGTTTCTCTCTCGGTCACATACATACACACACACACACACACACACACACACACACACACACACACACACACCTGTAGGACTTTATTAATGTTAGCAACTCTTGTAGTTGTGCATACATTTCTGAATCTTGCTCCCATATTAACTTTTTGTATTTGCCGTCATTGTCTTAATGTTCTCTTCCAGGTCATATATGATCATTAACATAGTATGGTGGCCCCACAGTATCTTGCAGCCTAGTGTGGTTGCACTATGTATCTCTGAATTTGCCCCTGTCTGATCATTGTATATTTTCACCAAACACAAGGTGGTATTTGTGTCTAAATCCAAGAAACGTCCCTGCATAGGTTCTTAGGCAAGTACTAGGCTAGTTGCCATTGTGGTACATTTTAAGTCTAGTCAATTTCCCTCAAAGGTGAGAAGTAAACCCTGTATATGTGAGGTAAACCCCCTATTTTATGTTTACAAATGTCCACGTGGTGATAGTTTTGTACAACAGTGTACTTGTACACCCATAAACCTTCAGGCGCTGACCAGTCAGTCCATGGCACAGAGATCTGACGTGTATTGCACTAGTACAGTGTTAGTTTGGTAGAGGTCACTTTGGTGACCATGCAGCTCTCTTATTGCTGAGTCATAGTTGAAGACACTTGTAGTCGCCTGCAGGTTGATCTACCATTCAGAAACATTTTTGTTAGCTCCATTAGACAGATTGATAATGTCCAAAAGTATGTCTGAACTTTGTGTAGTAAATCAGAAGAGCAGCAAATGCTTGAGCTCTTCCTTTATTTGTAAAATATACACGACTTTGTGAATTGTTCACTTTGGACATTGATCACAAGATCAGGTCATCACCTTGCTCCAGTTATAAATTGTCTTGAAATTCTATCAACAGATTTCTTTGTATCTTGTTTTTAAATTGTTGTATTTCATTCTCAAGCTTCTCGATTTTTTGCATATCAATTTGTAATATTTCATATAGATTAAGGTACAGCTGAGGTAATCACATTATACATTTTCATTACTTCAACTGCTTTTTGGGATGATTACTTTTCTGCATGAAGGATAGTCTGCCAATTTTTTTCACATACACTTTTGCAAAATAATTTGATGCATCCACTTAGGTCCAGATTCCAAATGACTTGCTCCCTGAATAAGCAACTTATTCCAGTGTATGGCCTGGGCTTATAACATAGTAGGTCACTTACATTGAGAGCAAGTCTTTTGGAATCTGCACCAACAGAGTCCCATAATCAGAAAATTAATTTCCTTATCTGAAGAGCAGGAAAACTTTAAAACATCTCTAGCCATCTTTCAAATATGTAACAGACTGCAAGACATAATGCTGTTCTTCCTTGTAATTAAAAATCCCATCCATAAAATACAATTATCAAAATGATATTCTGAAAAGGAGTAGCATAGCGTTGCAGTAATTATTGACAGAGTGTGATCATCTTTGGGTGCATCCTCTGAGGACCCTGCACAACATGGATTCATGTGTTTTTTTGCTAGGTGCCCCATTTTTTCCCCACATCTCTGATATGCGAAAGTTGAAATGATGTCCCTTCCAACTGCCCCAGGTGTGTGAGGTGGGTGTGTGCTAGGTGCGAGAAACTTAAGCTAGGGTGGCTCCCCGTCCAGGATGGGTTCTTCCGCACTGCATTCTTAAGTCCCAGGATAAGCGCCAGTTTCCATTATGCCTTTGAATTGGATTGTGTGTAATGAGTAGACAGTCTGCAAAGAAGTGAAAAGTTTTGAATTATAGGTCAGGTTTATGGAAGTAGAGGAATAGTCCTTTTTTTTGCAGTGGTCAGTTGTGTAATGGTATATAATAGGCTGAAGTGCACTCTGTGCACAATGTTGACATTGTTGCATCCCAACGTATGAGGAATTTATATCCAAACAGAGAGCTGTAATAAAAAGAAAGGAGAGCACAAGTGAAAGCTCCCTGTGTACAAGTTTGGGGAGAGATGTTTCCCTTTTTAATGCATCTTTTATTATAAATCTCTGATTCTTAAATACAGAAAGTTGTTCTCGGTGAATTTTTTGCTAAAGTGACCTATACCTGAACACGCGTATCCGATTCTATCAACTGCATTAGTCAAGCTATATAAAGTTAACTGTCTTATAATGTTTCATTCTATCAAAATTCCCAGAATGTCCATATTTCTGCCTCTTTTTTTTTTTTTTTTTTTTGGGGGGGGGGGTCTGTTCCTCATAAAATTAGTGGGTTTTTTTGGCAAGTCATTGAGGATTGAAAGTGTAAGATAATGACAGATATTTGAGTTTTGGACTTCACACAGAAAATGCAAACTATTCTAAAACCTGCTATTCTAGAAACTTTCAACTTTTGTAAAAGCTATATTTCAAATGTCATTGATTTGGGGCTTTTGTCCATCCCATTATTTCTGGCTTTGACCAGAATTCTTGTACTAAGAGGTATGCCACTAATTTAAATGTATGAGCTGGGCTAGACAAACTGAGTGATAGCTTCCAGTTACATTTATTTTTATTTTTTTAAAACATTTACACATTCATCATATTGATATGAAGCAGCCTTAGCTATATCAATGCCCCTTTCACAAATTCATACAGTCAGCTTGAGCTGAGCTGACTAAAGAGAGGTTTGGGTGCCAAGCCCTTCAGAGCTTTCCTGTTGTTGAATAGAACAGTGAAATTCTGAGCCTTTGTCTTTGAAAAGAATTTCAAACCTGCATAAACTAAAGCACTGCTGGTGATTCCCTACTGTGTTTTCCCATTGTTGATCTGCTTTTTAAACCTAGTGATTTTAAGTTGACCCCCCCCCCCCGTAAACTGAGTTTAAATAAGCTCCTCCCTTTGTACACTGATGTTGATATCCTGAATTATTTATTAGTATTTCCTTGTGCTCATATTGAAAAAGTGCTTTTTGCCTCTCATTGTCTGTTCTGCTTATCTGACTTAGTTATATAACTAGCTGCTGGATAAAGTAGTGTATTTTTTAAACTCTAGCAAACACTTGTTTGTACATTAAAAGAGGTAAGTGGATTTTCCATCTAGATTACTGGGAGGTAGCCTGGTCTTTTTAGGTTGTGGAAACACTTGAGATTTCTGAATGTAGTTTTATTAGCAGGAGGGCTTATTAATCAGCTTATCTTGTTTTTTTAGTGCCTTTATAAATTCTGTACAATTGAGTGGCTCTTGGCTCATTTAATCAAAAGCAAAGTAATTTTATTAAAAAAAAACAATCACACTTTCATAAGCTATTTAAAATACACTGTTGTATCTATATCTTTGTTTGTTGTAGCATTTCACTCGGAACACTCCTTTACTGTGCTTTTGCATTAGGAGGACTGGGATTATTCATTTAGTGGCAGTAGGTGTTTACCTGGTCTATCTGAGCCGGGGAAATGCACAAAAGAGCTCTGCACTTAATTTGCACTGTTTTGATACCTAGATAGCATAGACTAGATTCAGACCTGCTGTGCACTGAGCAGTATTTCCACACTTATCCATAGCGTTCAATAGAACAAGAACCTTTGTTAGTCCTAGGGCAAAAAATGGTCAAACTAACCCACTCCCTTCCCTAATAGTACATATTGTAAAAACCTGCTATAATGTATGGGCAGTTTCCCATTATTTCACCGGCCAGCCTGATTGACATGGGCATCCTGAGGTAATGTAGCAATTGCCTCATGTATACTGATAACTACTTACTCCTAAAACAAACCAATGCCCTATGTGGGAGATGTAATTACACTATGAAATTGGAATCAATTCTCCCACATAAACTGGACATCAAATAGGTTGTCAGCACACACACTTCACCTTTCCTACAAAATAAGGTCACAAACACATAAATCCACATACATGGAGATAACTCACTATTAGCCTACCAAAAGATCAATAACCTCCCAAAAGTAAACCACTTGCACACACTGCTATGCAAATAGAAACCACTACACATAATAACACATACACCAGTGTCTTGGAAAATAAGCTCCTAAAGCAAAACATCTCAAAACCTAATGTCTTGGTCATAGGCGACACCATAGTGAGACACACAGATGTCCCCCTCACCAGGCTGGACAAGGAGTAGGTCATGGTCAGCTGCCTGTCAGGTGCCAGGATCCACCAAATCACACATAAACTCAAGTCACTCAACAACTGGTACCATTATGACTCTGTCATAGTCCACGTTGGGGTGAATGACTTGAGGTACACCTGTCTGGACTTTATGAAGAGAGACGTGACTGAACTGTCAGATTGTGTGTCCCAGGCAGGTATGTGCCTAGCCTAAGCAGCATTCTACCTTCACCCAGGATGATGCCACTATATAAACAAAAAATGATCAACTTCAACAATTGCCTTAGCTTGTGGTCAGTCCAGGGGGATCCAGTATCAGTCAACTTGGGAAGACATGGTTGAAAGGCCATGCTGCTTTGCCAGAGATGGTCTGCACTTGTCTCCTCTAGGCTTTTTGATACTGGCAAAAGTGTTTGCCTCCCACATATTGCCTCTTTTTAGGCAATGTCAAAACAATAAAATTTCCAATGCAACAAAGTCCACTCAAGACAAACTCAGGGTTCTGCTTAATGCTAGGAATCCAAACATGAAACTGCACTCCCTAGAAGCACTCCTCACCTTGGAAGGTGCTGATGTCTCTGCATTCACCGAGACATGATTTTAAGGCTGGGAAGAGCACCCCAGCCGTGCAAGGCTACTATGCCTTCCACATGTTCAGACCTCAAAATGAGCATGAAAGAACCAAAGGTGGAAGTGTATTGGCAAAATACCTTGCCACATCATTGCTAGCTATAGGTCCCCCACCATGAACCAGGAAAAGCACACTGGACCTATTGGAGTCACTTGCCATACAGCCCAACACCTTAGTCATGGTAGAGTTCAACTTGTTCTCTCATCAACTGGGTGACATACATGAGCACTAACATATTTGCCCATAGGTTTCTAGACTTTGTCAGTACAACTGCTCTGGAACAGACTACTGGAATAGTACTCATGAACATGGGGGGAAGGTCACTTCACTACTCCTGTGTGATGCCCTCCATGGTAAGGTCAGGGCATAAATCAGTCTCGTTGAAAGTAACTATTGAAAATGTCACCACAGGAGCAAAAAAAATTAAAAAACTTTTTCAAAACAAACTACAGTTTGCTAAGCGATGGTATAAAAAGTTTTATATCCTAAGCAATCCCAGACAACAACTCCCCTGCCGAGGTGTACACTAATTCCCTGTATAAACACTTAAGCAATTGTATAGGCTCAGCTGTACCTAACCAGATTAAAATCAGGTCCTCCAAAAAGCAAACCAACCTAGTGGACCTAGAGTATAAATAGGTTATATAACAAAAGGAAGAAACTGATCTAAGAACAAGAAGGAACTGATTCGGTAGAGGAATAATTCCCCCCCCCCCACAGCTTGAACAAGCAAATCAGAAATGTAAAGACCTCTAAAGCTAATTATGAAGCTAAAATAACATCCCTAGCTAAGGATAATCATAAGGTATTCTTTACCTATGTCTGAAATCCAAAAGGGAATGCCCAGCTGTGTGCCAAACTGGTCATAGATGGTACCACTTATACTATAAAGGAGGAAATTGCCAACCTGCTAGCTGATTTGGTGCAAACTTCATTTCCCTGATGTTCTTCATTCCACATTGCTGCAGTCCTAACCATTGGGTAGTCCGCTGTCCAGTCGGCCCGAATACCAAAGTATATGGCTGACGTCGGTCAAGGCGCATTAGACTGACGTCAGGACGTCAGGGTACTAATGCGCATGACCGACGTCATATCCTCAGTCTTTTTTGCCGCATGGTCCGATGCAGAAGCAGTTTTGCGAGTGCAGGTTGGCGTTCTGAAATTTTCTGAAGTCGGAGTTTCAGACCGAATCAAAGTTGGCTAAGTACCCGTTGGGAACGTTTTGGTTTTTTCTTGCCTCAGTATTTAACCGGATGTCAGAAAAAGTGAATAACTGTATTTCTTGTGGGAAACAGATACCTCATAGGGATTACCATACTTTGTGTATACCTTGTTTAGGGCCTGAGCACGACGTTGTTGGATGCCGCTCTTGTGCTAGATTTAACAAACGCACTATTAAGAGAAGGTTAGACTGTGCCAGGTTAGTGTTTGGGAAGCGTTGTAATTATAAAATGCCGTCGGATGCTCCGACTCCCGCTTCATCCAAGAAGTGCAAGGATAAAACTGCAAAGCCTAGGGTTGATGAACCGGCAGTCCCGGACGTCGGTTCTTTAGAAGGCTCAGTGGAGTCAGAGGTTTTGCCAGGAGTTTCTTTGGAGTCTCAGGCAGAGACTTTACTGTTACAGGATGTGCCCTCTCAGGAGGTAGGCCAGGCTGAGGGGGCTTCTCAGGTAACTGTTCTTCCCTCTCTTCCCAAGGTAGTTAGAGCCTCTCCTTCTGTTTCCAAAACTTCTTTGAGAGGTAAGCCAAGTTTAGCTTCAGTGGGGGCTTCTCCTAGCTCTTCAGGTTCTGTGCCTAAGAAACATATGCTTAAAATGGCAGAAGATTTGATTACTATGATTAGAGGTTCTATGCCCCTCCTGATAAGAGGCCTAGGGTGGAACCTGAGTTTGAGAGTTTGGAACAGTGTTCAGAGGCTTCGGAGTCTTCTGCGGAAGACTTGCAGGAGTATCCTCCTTATTCTGATTCTGATGTGGATGATTCCACTCCTACAGCTTCTCCTCCTGAGGATTTCTCATTTTCAGAGACTCTGCATTCCATGAGGGAGCACTTTAAATGGGAAGGCCAAGATTACTCTGATTCCAGGAAAAGGCTTAGGAATTCTTGTTTTACCCCAGCATAGGCCCTTAGCTATACCTCCTGTGTTGAATGTGGTGGAAGATGTTTTTGCAGAGGCTTCCTGAACCCTGATTCTTTGCCTCCTGCTCCTGTTAAACCTGATAGGTACTATAGGGTGCCTGAAGCTCATAAGTATCTTTTTAAGAGTCCTAGGGCAGACCCAGAAACTGTTTCTCAGGGACCTAAAGGTGTTAAGGCCTCTGTTGTTAAAAATCCTGTGCCCACTGATAAAGAGGCAAGGGCTTTGGATAGATGGGGAAAGAAAGTGTATACTTCTTCCACTTTAGCCATGAGGGCGTTGAATTGTCAGTTTCACATGTTAAAATATCAAAATTATCTCCTTTCACAATTGAAATCTAAGGTGGATGCTTTGGCGGAAGGTATTGAGTGTAAAGAGTTGCTGGATTTAGTTCATGTGTCTGAACAAGTGGGTAAGCATTCTTTGCAATGTGGTTTTGATGCTGTACAGGCCTCCTCGAGGGTGGCTGCCACTAGTTCTGTTCTTCGCAGGCATGCCTGGTTGAGGGATCAGAATTTAGCTGAGCATGTTAAGACAAGGATTTTGGATGCTCCTTTACATTCTGATGTGTTGTTTGGTTCGCCTGTGGAAGCAGTTTTAAAGAAAATGGAGGACAAAGCTAAGTCTATGCAAACTGTTAAAGATTTTTTGCAGGTGCAGCCACCAAGTTTAGTAGAAATTGGCCTACTAAGGGATGGACATATCCTGCTTATGATTCCCAGTCTAGGGGTAGGTCTAGACGTGGTAGGGGCAGAGCTCAAGGTTCTTTTAGGCCTAGAACAGGGAGTTCACCTGCTCAGACTTCTGGTGAGGGCAGGGGTCAGTCCTTTCGTAAACAGACCCAATGACCTGCCTTTTCAGCTGCCAGTAGATTCTCGCCTGGCAGCTCCTTTGGGAGGAAGACTGTCTCTTTTCAAAGAAAATTGGGATTTAATTACTCAAGACAGATGGGTGTTGGATATCATTCACCACGGTTACAGGTTTTATTTCCATACATTGCCCCTTTCAAAGGCATGCCAGACGTTCCTCCTCCACAAAGGAAAGAGGCTCACAAGCAAATTTCTCTGTTACTCCAAATAGGGGCCATTCAGCCAGTCCCTGTGTCAGAAAAGGGCCTAGGATTTTATTCTCGCCTGTTCCTAGTACCAAAGAAGGGGAACACGTGGAGACCAATTTTGGATTTATCTATCCTCAACACTTATCTGGACATTCCCAAGTTCAAAATGTTGACGTTACAACAGCTTTTACCTCTGCTGGGCAAAGATCACTGGATGGTAACTTTAGATCTCAAGGAAGCTTACCTTCATGTGCCAATCAGACTAAGTTGCAGGAAGTATCTGCGTTTTCGAGCTGGAAATTCTCATTATCAGTTCTCTGCATTGCCCTTTGGCTTATCTACTGCGCCCAGAGTATTCACAAAGGTTCTGGCTCCAGTGATAGCTTACTTCAGGCTAAAAGGAATCCAAATCTATCCTTACTTGGACGACTGCCTGATTCTGGCTCAAGAAAAAGAAGATCTTCTACAGCATCTGGAATATGTCATAGCAGTGCTAAGATGCCTAGGGTATTCTGTGAACGAAATAAAGTCCAGTCTAGTACCCTCTCAAGACATGTGCTTTCTGGGTGTGAGACTGAATACAGCAGCCCAGATGGCCTTTTTAACCCCGGACAAACAAAAGAATCTTTCCAGTTACTTCCATCATCTATCTCTTCAGTCCGGGCTGACTGCAAGGACAGTCCTTCAAGCCTTAGGGTTCATGGCATCTTGTATTCTGGTACTTCCCAATGCCAAACTGCATATGAGGAAGCTACAATGGTATCTCAAAAATCTGTGGACACAGCACTGCCAGGATTTGGACACTGTCATTCAAATAATACCTTGCATTCAAAAGGAATTTTTGTGGTGGGCTCAGGAATGTCACCTAAACAAGGGACTCTCTGTGACCCGGCCAGAGGCAAGTCAGATTCTAACGACAGATGCCTCAGATGTTGCTTGGGAGCTCATCTAAATGGAAAGTGGATACAAGACAAGTGGCCTGCCAGACTACAGCATCTACATATCAACATGAAAGAGATGTTAGCAGTTCAGTTTGCATTAATTGCTTTCAAGGAGTTACTTCTTCCAGGGCAGGTGTTGATTCTAACAGACAACACAACTGTCATGTGGTACATCAACAAACAAGGGGGAACACATTCTTACCCATTGTGCAGACAAGCAATGATTTTATGGGAGACTGCGCTCAGTCTGCAACTAACTCTTCAGGCAAGGTTTCTGCCGGGAGCACAGAACTCCTTAGCAGATGTATTAAGCAGACAAATCATGGATCCCCACGAGTGGAAACTGGATCTTCATGTATTTCAAACATTGACAGTGTCATGGGGAACTCCAGACATAGATCTGTTCGCTTCTCCACTAAACCACCAGCTGCCAAAGTTTTGCACGAAAGGATTTCATCACACAGCTTGGAAAGTGGATGCTCTTTCTTTCAGTTGGAAAAATCTTCATGTGTATGCCTTTCCACCTCTGCCTCTTCTTCCAAAGGTGCTTCTAAAGGTCAGACAAGACAAGCCAAGGATGATTTTAATAGCTCCAGATTGGCCTCGGCAGCACTGGTACCCATTATTGAGGAGTCTGGTAAGGAAGCCTCCATGGCCTTTACCCTTGATTCCACACCTGTTGTCTCAGAGGGACGGTCATCTGCTCAATGTCAAGCTTCACTCTCTACATCTAACAGCCTGGCATATTCTGTTTTGAAAGACAGCAGGTCTCAGCTTCCTCAACAAGTTTTAAATGTGATTATGGAAGCCAGAAGACCTAGTACAAGGAAAGTGTACGCAGAAAAATGGAAGAGATTTTTGTTTTGGAGTGCAGCAAACAATTTGGAGATTACTGAGCCAAATTTAGGTGTGGCTCTTCAATATCTTACTGAGTTACTGGACAAAGGTTTGTCTTTCTCTTCCATTAAGATTCATGCTGCAGCAATTTCAGCTCACTATGATTGTGACCCACCATTGTTTTCGCATCCTTTGTTCAAGCAATTTCTTAGAGGGCAAAGAATATAAGACCCCCACGTAGAGCTCCTACTCCTGCTTGGGATCTCAATTTTGTGTTGGAGAAACTTACTCTACAACCTTTTGAGCCTGCCGCTACTGCTGAATTGAAATACTTGTCATGGAAGACTGCTTTTTTGTTGGCTATTACTTCTGCAAGAAGGGTTTCTGAGTTGCAGGCCCTTATGGCAGTAGAGCCCTTTTTGATTTTCCATAAGGATAGGGTATCATTACGTACAAATCCTTCCTTTATGCCTAAGGTGGTTTCTAGTGTGGCTTTAAACCAAACTATTCATTTGCCTACTTTCTATGCAGATCCCCAAAATAAGGTGGAAAAGATTTTGCACACTTTAGATGTACATAGGCAGTTGCGTTATTATTTAAGCAGGACTAAGGATTTCAGGCAGTCTCAGCAGTTGTTTGTTTCTTTTGCTTTGAGTTCTCAGGGCAAGCCTGTGTCTAAGCAGACTATTTCTAAGTGGATTGGGTTTTGCATTTCATTTTGTTATTCCCATCATGGCAAGGAGATTCCAGCTGGGATTAGGCCTCATTCCACTAGGGCTACTGCCACTTCTACAGCATTTCTAAGGGGGGTGGCAACTAAGGATATTTTGGAGGCAGCTACTTGGAGTTCAGTGCATACTTTCTCTAAGCATTACCACCTTCCTCTCTACTCTAAATCTAGGGCTGGTTTTGCCACAGCTATTTTGCAGGGCATGTTGACAGCTCCTGCTTCCTTATGATTTGCCAGCCTCCCTTACCTCTGCTTTGGGATTCTACCCAATGGTTAGGACTGCAGCAATGTGGAATGAAGAACATAGTACAGTTTTGTACCTACCATAAATGTAGATGTTCGAGGATCCACATTGCTGCAGTCCAATTTACCCTCCCTCCTTCCCCTCTTTGTTTAGGGGTGGTGGTGTGAGTTACTATATATCTTATTGTATATATATTGTATATATGTTTGGTGCAGGGCTTTTTGGTGTTTTGGTTTGGGCCTTGTCTTTTTAGGGTCTTCTGACATCTGGGGCAAGAAAAGACTGAGGATATGACGTCGGTCATGCGCATTAGTACCCTGACGTCCTGACGTCAGTCTAATGCGCCTTGACCGACGTCAGCCATATACTTTGGTATTCGGGCCGACTGGACAGCGGACTACCCAATGGTTAGGACTGCAGCAATGTGGATCCTCGAACATCTACATTTATGGTAGGTACAAAACTGTACTTTCCCACCAGCCATACCCCAAAGAATACCTGACACCAGTCCTCTGCCTAGTATCTCTGGAGATCAAGTCTCAGTGGGACCAGATAACATCCCAAGTTGCTTATTAAGCAATCTAAAATAGAGCCTAGTGGACCCACTTGGTGTTCTCTTTAACCATAGCTTGAGAACCGGCTTTGTTCCAGCAGAGTGGAGAGCAGCAACAGTAATCCCCTTGCACAAAGGGGAGCCATCAACCAACCCTGGGAACTATAGACCCATAAGTCTAACCAGCTTCATCTGCAAGGTCTGTAAAGAATCATCATGTGCCTTATCAGCAAGGACATAGGTGATCTTCAAACGTTGGACCCAACCCAGTTTGCCTTTAAGGGTAGATCCTGCTAATTAAACCTAGAAGACTTCTTTGAGGAAGTCACTAAAGTCCTGGATGAAGGTAAGACACTGCATACTGCCTGTCTTGATCTAGCCAAGGCTTTTGACATAATCCCCCACTCGGGTATCAGAGAAATTCCCAGCTGGGGATTAACCCTTATGTCACTAGATGGGTAGCCAGTTGGCTCACTGACAGAACATGTACTGTCAAAGTTGGTCACTTCACCTCTACCAGTAGACCAGTCACCAGTGGCATACCACAAGGATCTGTTCTGGGTCCTTTACTGTTTGGAATTTATTTTATGGAAGTCCAGGCTAAAATAGACTGCCTTTGGCTTAACAAGTTCACTGATGATTGCAAATTGGGTGCAATCATTGAGTCCCCCTATGCTCATAAGTAAGGGCATTGCATCCAGGTTTAAGGATGTTATAACTCAACTGTACTCCACCCTCATCAGACCACCAGTAACGTACAATGCCCCTTCTGTATGTACCTCACCCGACACCTGCAGCAGCTGGAGAAACCAAGAGGTTTCTCTCCAAGAAAATACAGAACCTCCAAACCATGACTTACATGGATAGACTGAAAGCCATGTCACTGTACTGTGTATCACATAGGCTGCTGAGAGGTGACTTGTGCCTGGCCTACAGGGCAGTCTCCGACACTGCCCTGATGGAAATGCAGCACATCCGCAAATCAAATGGCACAAGAGTTACTCACTCTGAGGATCGTAACCTACCCTGTGACATTAACAGAACATGTTGGAGAGATGGCTACATCTCCCAGAGATTGACACTACTCTGGAATAAACTTCCAATTCATGTGAAGCAGAGCTGCTCACTGACTCTGTTCAAGAGCACCCTGGACAAATGGATAAGAGAATGCAAAGTCACCCCAGGGGTGGCAGCCATGTCCCTCAAGGACAGGGGTAGTTGGTGTTGATCTTACTCATTCTGCAAATTACATCCATCTAACCAAAAATAGAGGCAACTCAGGATTAACATGGCTAGGCTAGTAAGGGCTCTAGGGCCACTAGCCTAGTAGACTCCTATAAACCTAGAAATCTGAGATTTCAGCATTTTTATTCTGGACAGGAATATGAAAGGACAGACGCTTAGTTTTCTCATCAGTTTTTTTTTATTTTATTCAGACTCTGAGGAGAGCTCAGTTTCTGATTTTCCCTGTGGGGTTTTCCCATCTCTGAGACTATTTCCAGAACATGCCAGTGTTTTCAGTGGGAGAACACTGAGGTTTCCCATTTCTTCAAAAAATACTATGAGCTGTTACAGCAGGAATTTCCAGAACCTTCATCCATTCCGCCAATTTTGTCAGCTCTGGAGGATGTCTTGCTGCCTGCAATTTTCCTGATAGCCTGCTACCCCTAAAAAAGCAGATACAATATGTAAAGTTCCTCAGTCTTTTAGGTTTTTATACCCTCTTTACAAACCTTACCCATCATTTATACCTTTAGGTAATCCAGCTGCTGCTAAGCAATAGGTTAATTATAATCCTACTTCTTTCTGACGAGGATGGGAAGATTATTAAGTATTGGAAAAAGTGCATGCTTCTACAACTTTGATTTTCAGAATTTTGACTTGTCAGGCTTTTATGTTAGTGTATTCTGATTGTGAAATTGTGAAAATATGAGAAATGCCTTGTCTGCAGTTTCTTCTTCTGAGGAAAGGTCTGCTTTAAATAGTTTAATATGATGGTCCGTAGCATTGCTGCGGTATTCTTTACCCTTATGATATCCTGCCAAAGATAACTGAACATTTGGCCAGTATACCAAAGCCTTTATGCTTTGCAGGCATCATATAACAGACATGTCCTATGTGCAAGGCACAAGGTTCATATGTGACATACGGATACCTAATACTCGGAACTTCTTTGATGGCAGCCTGAGCACTACCTCTGAATTCTGTCTGTACACCATTCACCGAGTTGGTTCATGTACTGAGTCTTCTAAAGATAAGTGCCCTGTTGGGGTTCCTTCCTTTCTTTTTTCTTCTTTATAGTTTGTTTTCATGTCATCCAGGAAGGGAAAGTGTGAGTGTGTGAGGCAGATTCCCCCTAAAGACAGACACGAGAAGTGCCTTTCTTGTTTCGGTGCTGCACATGACCATACACAGTGTTAGATTTGTCAGGTGTTTGTTCCTAAGGCACAGTGCATTCATCTGTCTGTCATCCCTCTCTGTTTACAAGCTTCTGCCTCAGGGTACCATGGCCAAATCTGCCCACCCGGAAGTTCAGCCACCGCTTAGAAAAGCCAAAAAGGAACATAGTGATTCTGCTTGCTGTCCAGCCTCCAAAGGACATCTCCATTGGCATGGATGAAGAACTCAAGGACCCTCCAGTACCATCAGTTCCCACTGCTGCATCCCAGTTGAAGGCCAACACAGAGCTGTCTACTTGCATGCCCGCCAAGGCTGTGCATTTGTCTGGTGTAGATGTAGATGGGGAACCATGGCCGACTTGTATCTGAGGTGTCTAGGGGGATTTTCCAAGTATTAGTTAGGGAAGAGGTGCCTGGTACACTCATCAAATCTAGGCAGGGGTCTGAACCTCATAGATTTGCTAAAGCAGATGTTCCTTAAAAAGAAACAGAAACCCAATGTTTCTTCTATGGCTATGCATCCTCAAAGAGAGTGGCAGGACTTTAGTCAGGGGCTCTTTAATGCTCTTGTGGCCCTGAAACCCCTACAAGGGTTGCCTCTCCCTTCTTTTGCTACCTGGTCATCCACTCTTTCTAAGAGGCCTAGGTATTCTGATTCTTTTGATGAAGAGTTAGATTCTTGTGAAGGATCCTTGGCATTACTCCCAGATCCACTTTCCTCTCACCTTTGGGTCTAATGAAAACTCACTGTTCCCCAACTCTTTATTAAGAGTTATCATTTGGGGATACAGTTGTCTGCATAATGGAACACTTTAAATGAGACTTTTCCCAGTTTTGTGATGTTTAAAACTGATGATAGGAACTCTTACAAATGAACTCCGGACCTTCTGCAGTCCCTTCTATTTTAGCTGCCCTTTTGGGCACATTTTATGCAACTTCTTAGTCTCTTGACTCTGAACCCTAAGAAGCCAGTCAGATTTTATAAAGTTCCTGACTATCATCATTTTTTTATACTAAAGTCCTCCATGTGATTTGCTGTTTCCATGTACACGGATTAGCCATCCAAGCTGCTCTCCTCATCCACGCTCTATCCTTCTGACAAGGACAGCTGTACTATAGAGAAGTATGGGAAGAAAGTGTGTACTTCTGCTGCTTTGGCTTTCAGAGCCATTAATTACCAGACTCTCATGACTAGCGGTATGTTGGCTCTTCTCCTTAAGCTTGAGGAATTTTAGTATGTCTGATTTGGACAGGAAGTCTTCTGCCCTTTTTCTTTTGAGTTCTACCTCTCAGGTGGCTTGTTATTCCTTCAAGTTCAGTTAAGATGCTGCTTCTAGTGCAGCTGCATCTGAATTTGTCATGAGGAGATACTCTTTGGTGTGCCTTCAAGTGTTACCTGAATACAATAAGGCCAAACTTTTAGATCCCTCCTTAGATAACCAGAATTTCTTTGGTACTGCTGCTGCAGAATTGTTTAAAGCCCTTCAGGCTAAGGGTAAGGTCATGCAGGATGTCTTCCCTGTCCCACACTTTCAGAGGAATTCTCCATCTAAACACTGTTTTGTTTGTAAGCAGCCTAGACATCAAGAGGGTTCCTAAGCATATTTTCCCAGACAAGCCCACTCACAGTTCTAGGGACCAAAAAAATGTCTTTTCCTTGACAAATCTGCCTTTTTGATATCCAGTCTGCCTTCCCCCTCTGCCAGATTCCTCTGTCCCTCAGACTGAATCTTTCTTTCATTTTTGGCCACAGATACCTGGGTACTCTCATCTGAAACAAGTTATTTTATGGCTTAAACATTCCCTTCCTTTATTCTCTGGCTTTTCTCAGCCTCTTCCTTGCCAACCCCCTCATTTTCCTTTGGTTTTGCAGGAACTGGTGGAACAGGGAACCATTTAATCTGTCTCCTTCTCTCAGCAGGGAATAGGTTTTTATTCCAGAATGTTTCTGGTTTCCAAAAAGGAGGGGTTGGGGGGAGGCCCAATCTAGACCTGTCTTTCTCTCAACGCCTATCTTAGGTCCCTTCTTTCAGGAGGTTCTCTTCAGACACTTTTTTCTTTCTGTTGCTTCCTCAAGCCTTTCTGGTGTCTCCTGGATTTGAAAGATAATTACCTCCATATTCCTATTCACTCTGCCTTCAGAAAGCTTTTGCATTTCTCTATTTGCCTTCAGAAAGCTTTTGCATTTCTCTATTTCCTCCACAAATTAGTTTTCTGCTTTATTTTTTGGTCTTTATTTCGTAAAGACCATTGGAGCTGTATATCTGACCCCTAAAGTAGACTTCAAGGGATTCAAATATTCCATTATTTAGACCACCTTTTAATTCAAGCCTTCTCTCATCAGCTCCATACCTCAGAATCCGTACTTCACTATGCTGCTTCTGTGCAGTGTGGGGTTTACCCTCAGTCTCAAAATGTTTGTGTTGACTGACTCGCTCTCAGGACCAAGTGTTTTTGTGTTACAGGATTCGGATCATTCCAGTGTTTGCTTGTCTCCTGCCTCCCAAGGTCCTCTCTTTGACTTGCTTACTTAGTGTCTTCTTCCTCTTCTCTGGGCTGTGTGGTACATGGCATCCACCATTCCCATGGTTTCTTTTGCCAAACACCACATTAGGAAATTTCAGTGGTATCTCAAAACTTTTTAGCTACAGCACTACCATTCACTGAAATATCTGATTCCTCTTTTACCTTGTCTCCAGCTTGAGCTGTGCTGGTGGATTTACCAGATTTCCCTGAATCCAGGTCTGTCTCTCTTTAGATTCCTCTCCCTACTCAAGAACTGAACAAAGATGCTTCTGCTCATGGTTGGGGAGAATCATCCAACAACCTAAAAGTCCAAGGTTTTTGGTCCATCTACAGCTGGCAGACCAGATCAACATCAATTCATATTCTGAAGGGGGTTGCCTTACAAGCCTATCTTTAGTCAGCTCAGCTCAAGATGACTGACAATCTGGGCTTGTGGAAAGTGCCTTGAAGCTTTGGAAGCTAGCCAGCTTTTATATCATGAGCCTAGTTGTTAGTAGAGGCTGTGTCTGAGCACATGTTCCAGGCCATCATAGTTTAGCCAAAGTCAGTATAGCATTTCAGTGAAAGTGAATTGTTTATGGTCATTGGCTGATTGGGTATTACCTGGACTATGGCTTGGAGTAAGCATCTCATTGGTTATTTCAAGTGGTTTTTAAAGTTGTTTCAGCTTTGTTACTTAAGAAGTTAACTTGAGTGTTTCTGCCATTTCACACTGAGCTAATCGGAGGAAGGGCACTGAGCCAAGTGATGTATAACATTAAGTATCCTGTTTTTTTTTGCTTATTTTTAAGAGTTATTTATAGCACTTTTATTGTCTGCATATACTTTTCTAGCTAGTTTCAGTGTGTGTGAGGTATTAACTAGAAATTTTCTACAGTTGTTTAAACATCTGGTTGGGTTTGTTTGTTCTGATTTTTGTTTCCCCACTGTCCCTCCCTATTGATATCCTGTTTTTATACGTGGTGGCTTTGCAGTTGCCCGCCCCTACTATAAATTTGATCTGGAACACTCCTCCCAGTCTAGTGTCATTACCTCATTCTACCTAATCCAGGGAGAACATTTGAGAAGGCCAACCCACTTAGTTTCTGCTCTTCCTTTCTATTTTACAAAAACAAAACAAAAACATTTCTAAGCTTGTTTCCTGCCTTTCCTGTAAGTAGTCTAGTCCACATACAGATTTGCTGTATCCAGGACTGTTTGTAAGCTTCTGAGCCCCCAAGCCTTTCTGTGTTGGAGGGAAGCCTTCTAGCTTAATTTTTTTGTTAGAACTAGCCAGTTTTCTAGTTTCAGCACTCAAATCTATTTCTTTGAGCTCAGCTCTTGTTCAGAACTCGTAAGCACTAAATAAGCTATACATTACTACAGCACTCAACTTTCCTCACTTGTCTAGAGGAGAACAGTTTTTAGTACTTAATAAATAAGCACCTATCCAGGCATGTCTAAGGGTCAGCTCCTGGCATTTTCTCCCATCTACCTGATTAATCTGGGGCAATGCAGCAATTGCCTCATGTACGCAGGCAACCCTCTCCTCCTACTACCCAACTCTACAACCTCTGAGAGATGCACTTATATAGCCAAACTGGAAGCAAAGCGCTCTCCACCCAAGACTGCACTAGACAGTCAAGAGGAAAAGGTAAACACTTGCACCACACTACACTCATCACACAGTCCCTCAAAACCTACACCACCAAAACACACACATAGAAATACAAAACACACACCTACATTTGCAGAGGTTCTCAAAAATTTTTCCCAAGCAACACGGACCTCCAAAGCAGAAACACAAGCAACCTCCACCCCCCAACACAACCCAAATGACACACAACCCACAGACTCACTGTGCCACACAACCACAGCCCATAAGGCATAACAACGTACCCAACACTCTAGTCATAGATGACTCTATAGTCAGGCACACTGATGTTCCACTCACCAGGCTAAACAAGAAGAAAGTTACTGTCAGCTGCCTGTCAGGTGCCATGATCCGCCACATAATGCACGCACTCTGGTCCCTCCACAACAAGTACAAATATGACACTGTCATTGTCCATGTTGGTGTGAATAATTTGAGACTTACCTCCCTGGACTACATGAAGAGAGACATGGAGGAGCTGTCCGATCTTGTAGCCCAGGCAGGTATGACCCTAGCCCTGAGTAGCATCCTGCCATCACCCAGAAAGATACCACAGTACAAGGACAAAATGATGGACTTCAGCAATTGGCTAAGCTTCTGGTGTCATTCTAAGGAGATCCAGTATCTCTTTGCCTGGGATGACATGATTGACAAACCACGATGCTTTGCCAGAGATGGCCTGCACCTTTCACCCTTGGGTTTCCAGATACTGGCTAAGGCTCTTGCCGCCCCTATAGTGCCTTTTTTAGGCAAGGTTCAAACGACAAATTCACCACTATAATGGGTACAAGCAAGCAAAATCTGAGGGTAGTGCTACTTAATGCTAGAAGTCTAAAACTCAAAATGCACTCACTTGAGGCACTCCTTAAAATGGAGAACATCAACATCTATTCAGTGACAGAGACCTGGTTCAAGGCTCTAGAGAGCACCCCTGCATTACCAGGATATAATTCATACCACATCTTTTGGCCACCTAACCTGTACCAAAACACTAAAGGTGGAGGCATGTCCATATTCATTAAGGATATCCTCACCACCAGGCTAGTTGCTCAGTATAATGCATCCGAGATTATCCAAGTGCAACTAACTCTGGGCAAGACCGCAAACCAAACTGTAGATTGCTATAGATCCACCACCATGCCCCAGGATTCCCACTCCTCATTTCTTGATGCACTGGAAAATATTAGGGTACAACCTAACACCCTAATAATGGGCAATTTCAACTACCCCACCATTAACTGGGAAAACTACTCATGTACCAACTCTTGTGCTCAACGTTTTCTGGAATTCATAAATTCCAGCGCCTTGGATCAATTTATCCACACCCCCACCAGTTGAAGCAATATCCTAGACTTGGTCATTACTAACATGGGCAACAGGTGTTCCACACTAGAGGTCAATTCTTTGTTGGTCAGATCTGACCACAAGCTAATCACCCTAGACATCCACATCCCACCCCCACACCCCATTAGGGAAACCACCATAAAAAAATTTCTCCAAAGCCAACTTCATGCTTCTTAAGACAGAAGAGGCAAACTTCACAACACCAATGCTGACGGACAGTAGAGGTACGACTGCTGAATCCTATAAAAATGCACTTTATAAGCACTTACACGAGTGCATGGATTGTGCAATCCCTAACAGAACCAAGATGCTATCCTCCAAAAAAGGAAGCCAATCTGGTGGTTCCCTGCCATAAACAAACTCTACAACAGAAGAAAGAAACTGTTGCAAAAAAGAGTAAAATCCCATGATTGGAGGAATTCCATGGTCAGCCTCAGTAAGAAGCTGAGATCCCTCATAAAATCCTCCAAAGCTGGTTACAAAAATAAAATCGCCACTGATTCTAAAGACAAACCAGAAAGCATTCTATAGCTGTGCCTCAATGGCAATACTCAGATCTGCTCTGAGTTACAGCGCAATGGCACTAAATACACAGAACCAACTGATATTGCTAACATCCTGGCAGATAGGTTCAGTACTAACTTTACCCCTCCCTCACCCCCTAAAGGGCCCATCTCTATACCGGAAGAATGCAAAGTTCCTGTAATCTTCAAAGCCAAGAACACAGCATCCATGGGACCCGACAACATCCCAAGCTGCGTTCTACATGAACTACAGAACAAAATGGCACCCCACCTAAGTACCATGTTCAGTCATAGCCTCACCTCAGGCTTTGTGCCCACTGAATGGTGCACAGCAACGGTTATCCCACTCCACAAAGGGGGAGCTACCAAGGACCCCGGGAGCTACTTCCCCATTAGCCTGATGAGTCTGGTCTGCAAGGCTATGGAATGTATCATCATGGATAAACAATGGCATTGGTGATCTCCAAACTCTGGACCCTACCCAGTTCAGGTTTGTAAAAGGCAGATCATGTCTTATAAACCGGATAGACTTCTTTGATGCAGTCACCAAAGCTGTAGATGAGGGTAAGGTGGTTCACACAGCCTATCTAGATCTCGCCAAGGCTTTCGACACCATCCCCCACTCTGGAATTGTAGATAAACTCACTAAACTAGATGTAAATCCCTATGTCACAAGATGGGTTGCCAACTGGCTCACTGACAGAACCCACACTGTGGGGGTAATGCTACTTAATGCTAGAACTTCAACTTCAGACCAGTGACAAGTGAAGTGCCACAGGGTTCAGTCCTGGGTCCTCTCCTGTTTGGTATCTACTTCTCTGAAGTACAGGCTAACACAGAAGGGCTTTGGCTAACAAAGTTTGCAGATGACTGCAAACTAGGAGCCATAATCAAGACTCCTAACTATGTGGGCATCCTACAAAAGGGCCTCACTGAGACAGATGCCTTATGTCAAAGCCATGGCCTCAAGCTCAGTGACAAAAAGTGCATTGTCATCCCTTTTGGTAAAAACTCTGTACCCATGAACTACCAAATAGGCGGTAGTCTACTTAACACCAAAAGTATGATGAGACATTGGGACACAGGTGGACAGTAGTCTCTCCGTTGATAATCACATCGACACAGTAGTCAGGAAATCCCTCTACATGGCACACCTCATCACAAAAGGTATCTCGTCCAGGAAAAAAGAGGTCATTGTTCCCCTCTACTCATCACTCATTAGACCCATTATAGAGTACAACGCCCCTTTTGGTATGTACATCACAAGGCATCTTCAACAAATGGAAAGGCCGCAGAAATACCTCACAAAGAGGATTACCGGTCTCAAATAGATGTCCTACATGGACAGTCTCAAAAAACTCCAGCTTTACTCTGTCACATATCGCTTACTCAGAAGCGATCTCTGCCTAACATACAAAGCTATGTCAAACTCAGAGCTGTTGGACATGCTCCACGTAAAGAAATCCCAATTCCTCCGAGCTACATGCTCTAGGGACCTAAACCTTGTCACCACAATAAACAGAACATGCTGGAGGGATAGATTCCTGTCCCAGAGACTTCCCATACTCTGGAAGAAACTACCTATCTATATCAAACAAAGCTCCTCATTAACACTCTTCAAGAAAAATCTTAATGATTGGATGGGAGATAGGAAATTCACCCCAAGGATCACTTCTGTGGATCTGCTTGACAGGGGCACAGGAAAATAATTTTCTTGGGTGGCAAAAGCCAGGGTACCGTTTGGCTAGGCTTATATAGGCCCTAGGGCTAATAGCCCAGTACCTACCTATGAACCTATGGATACAACCCATACAGCTAAGGTCACTGTAGCAGTGATCATTACAACATCTAGTGTTTTGGTAAGTTTACTTATGCAACTGTTCTTTTTTTTATAATTTCAAAGTATATTAACTCCAAGCCAATGTTTTACAGTGTTGGGGCTGTCAGTCCCCTTTTGAACAAACAAAAATTTACAAATGTACTTCCCAGCTTCAGGAGAGCAGCACATATTTCACTGTTGCCAACCCCACTTGAATCCCTTAGTCTTATGAAATGACTCTAACCCTCTGTCCCATTGCTCATCGCCAGGAGCTCCTAACTGCTCTTAGTTGTGCTATTTCTGCAGCTGAGGTGGTTTCCTGGGTTTCTTGGTTGCTTGAACAACCACATTAACTTAACATATCCTTTAAAAAAAAAAAAAGATACATATAATATATATATATATATATATATATATATATATATATATATATATATATATTTATTTCCATTGAACAGGCACATCATTGACATTAAGAATATCATTGCACACATGCCAAAACACAGAACATCAACATGTTGTATGCTTCAAATTTACCATTGAGCGAGCTAAAACAGCAAGAGTTTTTGCCCCCTGCACCCCTGACGCCCCCTACTAAGTCGTCTTAGGTCACAGAATCTCATAGGTAAAGGAATATTCCCCTACCTGGGAATGGTCTGTCTGTAGTATATGTTGTTCATCTGTTTGTCTACCAAATGGTGTTGAACAGACGTAGATGTTGCCCGTTCGATGGTTAATAATCCAACCAGATATCAAACCACAGAGTAAAAATTTCACACAAAAAACCCATAATAATGCAGGAAAGCTAATATTCACCATGTAATACCTTAAATCTCTTGTAGTGGAGGACCATGGGGTATATGCAAATAACCCTTTAAGGGCATACAGGTGTTTCAGGTAAATGGTTTCTGAATTCCCATGGATTGAAGAACCTCTAAAACCACAAACTTCAGCCCCTGAAATCAGCTTTCCATACTTAAATGTAGATGTAGAGTCAAAATCTTTTAACACCCCCCCCCCCCCCCATGGAAAGATTCACCAAGGAAAAATCCCCCGACATCCAGTGACAGTAAATAAAAACATTTCCTAGAAAAAAATATAATACACAAAAGAAAAATTCCTCAGAAAAATGAGGAAGTGGAAGGCCCCCCCCCCCCCAAAGCATACTTTGAAGGAGTGCTAGCCTACAGTCAGTTCCATGAAGCCCACAGGGAAAGTGACAAAGCTGTAAAGCTTTGGTGCCCCTTGCTTATATGCAGCTATCCTTGAGTCTCATAGTGGTCAGGTGGTTAGGATGTGTGAGGTTGTCCTGAAGCTTTGAAGACTGGCCAGTGGTCATATCCTTGAAAGGATATAATCCACAGAGTTTAGTCTACTGCAAAAGTGATCTATTGGAATATATACTGTATTAAGTTTACTTGTATAACTGTACTTTCTGCTCTGCACAAGTCTTGTATAGCTGACTTGCAGGCTGTGAATGCACACTTAAATGGCTTTTGCTTCCCACATACAATTCCAAACATGGCAAGAGCAAGAAAGGACGACACACCATGCAGACTAAAGTGAAATGATTGTAGTCATTTACAGACAATAAGGATAATTGTTCTACAAAGTCAAAGGCATATCCCAAACCTCTGATCTCCCTTTGTCCTACATTATTTTGGACAGCTAGAAGTGGGAATAAAACGGTCACTTATAATATTAATGTATAACACTTCTCAGTACCTCTTGTGTACATTGTCTTCTTATTTGGAAGTAATGGAGATGAATGTGCCCTTTTCGAGGCACCAATGGTGTGGTGACATTGTGTGTTTGTGTGCGTGTTTGCTTCCATTTGAATGTCTCCATGGAGGAAATTAAGAAGGAAGGGGAAGGAGAAGTGATGTGGAGTTCATGTATTGAAACCTCAGATTTTTACTGACTGTGTTTTAAAGACCACAAAATTAACTCTGGTGTAACTTATAAAATACAAACACAGGAGGCTAGAGATGTGCACGACTGATGTGCTAATTTTTTACTAAGTCATTTTATTTTCTTGATGTGAAGCTTTTCTTTGTGCCCACCCCATATAATGGCGGCACAGAATGCACTTATTTTTATTCACATGGTTGCAGATCATTCTGAGCAACTTAGAGTTGTTTTAGGTGCTCCTCTGAAGCTGATATTTTTTCCTCCAATAATATCTCAAATTTACTTTTCAAACAGTTGATTTGATAGGTACTGGATGTCTGTTTTCCCTCAACAGCCTGACTATCTATCAACTCCCCCATGTGCCTTGTCACTTATCCATCATTCCCATCCTACCCTGAATAGCAGACCATATCACCCTGTGTCACTCCTTTTTTCTGGAGTTGAATCTTAGGTGGCTGTTGTCGCTCATCCAGCCAGGATAAAACAGACAAGCGGTTGTGGGTTCAGTTCAAGCAACTTTATTACACACAATCAGGAATGAGGCGGCTGTTGTCGCTCATCCAGCCAGGATAAAACAGACAAGCGGTTGTGGGTTCAGTTCAAGCAACTTTATTACACACAATCAGGAATGAGGCTTTCTAACTTAAACTTAAATAAACTTATAAAACAGACTGACTACCATACTCATGTATGTTAACACTGGCTGTTCTCTCAAAATTGCACTGCTGCCTGCATGTGCTCACATCTGGAAATGCTTCTTAAAGGTACATACATGCTGATGTTCATTGTGTTACCCTGCTGCAGTCATCACACTTGGGTTATCCTGCCATCAGGCGGTCCCACAGTCGGCCCGAATTCCAAAGTCTTGGTCCGGCGTCTGTTGCTGTCGCTCCTTCCCTGACGTCAGTGCGTCAGGGGTATACAAGAGGCATCCAATGCCATTTTCTCCAGTCTTTCTTGCCTCGCAGTGCCCGAAGCAGAAGCAGTTCGCAAGTGCCGGTCAGCCGACACCTGAGATTTTTGATTTGAATTTCAGTCCGAAACCTTCAATAAAGCTAAGTACCCCGTTGGGGAACATTTTCTTGCCTCAGTCCGATGTCAGAAAAAGTTAACAATTGCATTTCTTGTGGGAAGCAAATACCTCATAAGGACTTCCATTCCTATTGTATTCCTTGCCTAGGCCCGGACCACGACGTCACAGGTTGTCGGTTTTGCGCTAGGTTTAATAAACGCGCTATCAAACACCGTTTTGACTTCGCACGTCATTACTTTGGTAGGAAATTCAATTATATCATGCAGTCGGAGCAGCCGACGACCGCAATTCTTAAAAAAATGCAAGGATAAGGACAGGCAGCCTAGGAATAAGCCAGACCCCCGAGACCTCAGCTGGGCCTGTCGCCGGTTCTCCGGTTTTCAGTGTGGCGCCTACGCAGCCCCTGACGACCGCAGAGCTGGAACCCCAGACAGCTGCCGACTCCAACGCGGAGTCTACTAGGCTGACGCAGCCATCTACCGACACCGGAGCAGATTTTGACACAGGTGCAGAGGAAACACCTTCGATTGCAGAAGGTGTCTTAAGACCGACTACACTCACCATTAAATCTTATGCTAAACTTAAAACTCCTTTAAAACCTAAGAAAACTGTTCAGTCTACAGGTCAACGCCCCATGCCTAAGAAACAGATGCTTAAGATGGCTGAAGATTTAATTACCCTTATCAGGGGTTCCCATCCTCCTCCTGATAAAAGACCAAGACAAGTGGAGGATTATGCATCCTTTGACCAGGTTTCTCTCTCCTCCAATTCTTCTGAGGAACAGGATTACACTTTTCCACCTTATGAGGATTCTGATGCTGAAGACTCTATTCCCTCAGCATCTCCCCCTGAAGACTACTCCTTTGGGGAAACATTACATACCATGAGGGAACATTTCCACTAGGAAGGCCAGGATTACTCAGATTCTAAGAAAAGGCTCCGAGAGTTCCTTCTATTACCCCAGCACAGACCTCTTGCTATTCCTCCTGTTTTACATATTGTGGATGATGTCTACTTGGAGTCTAGTTTAAATCTCTACCTCCTGCTCCAGCCAAACCAGACAGATACTACAGAGTACCTGACTCACACAAATTCCTTTATTAAAGCCATGTAGCTGACACAGAAACCATATCCCAGGGTCCTAAGGGAGCAAAGGCTTCTATGGCTAAAAATCCTGTGCCCTCTGAAAGAGATTCCAGAGCCCTAGATAGATGGGGAAAGAAAATATACACCTCTGCAATTCTGGCTATGGGAGCATTAAATTGCCAGTTTCACATGTTGAAATATCAACAATTCCTGATGTCTCAGTTAAAACAAAAAATGAGCACACACTCAGAACAGCCTGAGTTCAAGAAAATGCAGGATCTGTTGCATGCAGCTGAACAGGTGGGCAAACATACTTTACAATGCGGATTTGATTCACTGGAAGCTTCCTGTAGAGTAGCTGTTACTGGCTCAGTCCTTCGTAGACATGCTTGGTTAAAAGAGCAAACCCTCCCTGACCATGTTAAAGCAAAATTATTAGATGCACCTTTACAACAGGATGTATTATTTGGTGTCAAAGCAGAAGAGGTTTTAAAGAAAATGGAGGATAAGGCTAAATCTATGCAAACAGTCAAGGATTTCTTGCAGGTACAACCCCCACGCTTCAGCAGAAATTGGCCAACAAAAAATTGGTCCTTTCCAGCTTCAGACAGATCACAGAGGGCCAAATACAGATGCCCAAGGGGCAGAGGTCAGTCACAGGGCCCTTACAAACCTCGCCAATGGGTTTCTGCTACCCAGAAAGGAGGAGAAGACAGGCCCCAAGCTAACAGAAGGCAGACACAATGACTCTATCTTCAAACTACCAAGCAAATCTCTCCTGGCAACACCCTTGGGAGGAAAACTAGCATTTTTTGTAGACAATTGGCACATCATCACAAAGGACAAATGGGTTCTAAACATTGTCTCTCAAGGATACAGATTCCACTTTCGTACCTTACCAAGGATCAAAGGAATGCCAAACCCTGCCACCAAATCAATGGGCAGAGGCACAGAAACAAATTACAGCGCTCATGAACATGAGAGCCATTCAACAGGTACCTACACAGGAGCAGGGACAAGGATTTTACTCAAGACCCTTCCTAGTTCCAAGAAAGGACAAAGCATGGAGACCCATTCTGGATCTTTCAATTCTGAACACCTACCTGCAAGTACCAAAATTCAAGATGCTAACACTACAGCAGCTTCTTCCCATGCTGGGCAAGAATGCTCGGCTAGTCGCTTTGGACCTCATGGAGGCATACCTGCATGTCCCTATCAGACAAAATTGCAGAAGATACCTCTGCTTCATTGCAGGTTCAAAGCATTATCAATTCTCTGCACTGCCCTTTGGCTTATCTACTGTGCCCAGGGTCTTCACAAAATGCCTGGCACTAGTAATTGCATACTGCAGACAGAGGAATTCAAATATACCCATACCTGGACGAATGTCTTATTCAAGCAGAAAGCAAGGACATTCTTTTACAGCATCTGGCATTTGTCAAACACCTTCTAAGTTGCCTAGGGTACACAGTAAACGAAAATAAATCAAAACTAGTGCCCTCACAAAACATAACATTCCTGGGTGCCAGCTTGAATACAATGTCCCAGATGGCTTATCTCACACCAGACAAACAATGACAACTGTTTCAATATTTCACAATAATGGCAACAAAGACCCAACTCCCTGCAAGAAAAATTCTGCAGGCCTTGGGATTCATGGCATCTTGCATTCTACTAATACCATTTGCAAAACTGCATATGAGGAAATTACAGTGGTACCTGAAAAGTGTATGGACTTCAGCAGGAGTTTCTATGGTGGGCACAGGCATGGCACCTCAACAAGGGTCAGCCTTTCACCTTACCCACAGCCAGGCAAACTATGACAACAGATGCATCGGACTATGCCTGGTGAGCACACATGGCAGGACAGTGCATTCAGCGCAAATGGACTACAGATCAGAGACACCTGCATATCAATCAAAAAGAAATGCTAGCAGTGCAGAATGCCCAAACAGCTTTCAAGGACCTTCTACACCCAGGACAACTTCTAATAAGGACAGACAACACCACAGTTATGTGGTACATAAACAAGTAAGGGGGCACACATTCCTACCCTCTATGCAGGCAAGCAATGACCTTGTGGAACACTGAACTGTCTTACCAGGTTCAATTACAAGCACAATTCCTGCCAGGAAAGAAAAACACATTGGCAGACGACCTAAGCAGAAACATCATGGATCCACACGAATGGAAACTAGATCCACAAGTATTTGCAATGATAGCTCAAAAATGGGGACGCCCAGACATAGATCTGTTTGCAAGCCCCTACAACCACCAACTTCAAAAATTTTGCACAAGGACCTTCCATCCACTAGCTTGGAAAGTGGACGCTCTCTCATTCAGTTGGAAAACATTAACAGTGTATGCCTTCCCTCCACTGCCTCTTCTAGCAAAGGTACTGCTGAAAGTCAGATTAGAGAGGCCACAAATGATTCTCATTGCACCAGATTGGCCACGCCAACATTGGTATCCAATTTTAAGGACCATGGCCTAGGGCCCACCATGGATTTTGCCACAAATTCCTCACCTGCTCACCCAGCGAGACAATCTGATTCTACACAGCCAGCTCAAGACTTTAAACCTGGCTGCATGGCAAATTACCTAAACAACCAGCCAACACCTTTATCCAAAGCTGTTATGGATGTCATTCTGGAGGCCAGGAGGCCCAGCACCAGGAAAACCTATTCAGACAAATGGAAAAGATTTTGCTCCTGGAACCAGGCTAAAGGCCTAAATCCCCTGGAGCCGAACATTCATCAGATTCTACAATATTTAACTGAGATGTTTCACAAAGGACTTTCCTTTTCATCTATTAAGATCCACGCCTCAGCAATTTCAGCTCATTACAGCACAGATCCTCCTCTATTTTCACACCCACTCCTAAGACAGTACCTCAGAGGGGCTAAGAACTTAAGACCGCCAAGGAGAGCTCCAACACCTACTTGGGATGTCAACTTTGTCCTGGAAAAGCTTACACTACCGCCCTTTGAACCAGCTTTTTCAACTGATTTAAAATTACTTTCATGGAAAACTGCCCTACTACTAGCAGTAACCTCAGCTAGAAGAGTCTCAGAGCTACAGGCACGAACGGCAGTGTAACCTTTACTCATTTTTCATCAAGACAGAGTTTCTCTATGAACTAATCCTGCCTTCATGCCAAAGGTGGTATCCAGTGTGGCCCTAAACCAAACCATTCACTTGCCCACCTTCTTCCCAAATCCCCAGAACAAAGGAGAAAGACTCCTGCACTCTTTGGACATTCACAGGCAATTACATTACTACTTGGATAAAACTAAGGCTTTCAGAAAAACTGACCAGCTCTTTGTAGCCTATGCTGCAGGGCTATCTCAAAACAGACAATTTCTAAATGGATAAGACATTGCATACGTTTGTGCTACACACATCATGGGAAACCAGTACCTGCTAACATTAGGTCCCACTCCACCAGGGCTACAGCTACATCAGCAGCCTTTCTCAGAGGAGTGCCAACCAAGGATATTCTGGAAGCTGCTACTTGGAGTTCAGTGCACACCTTCACCAAACACTATCACTTACCTCTTTACTCTAAGACTAGAGCTGGTTTTGCCACTGCAGTTTTGCAGGGCCTACTAGCCTCTTCTAACCTTGTTTGTCTCCACCTCCCCTCCTTAGCTTTGGGATTCAACCCAAGTGTGATGAACATAGTACAGTTTTGTACCTACCATAAATGTAGATGTTCGAGTGTTCACCCTGCTGCAGTCCAGGTTACCCTCCCTCCATCCCCTCTGAACTAGCTGAACTTATCTCTACCACTTTATCCTATACTACCTCTGTGTTGTATTTGCTTGTACATAAGAGTTTTGTTTTATTTTTATATAGCTATATATATATATATATATATATATATATATATATATATATATATATAATATATAATATTTTGCCTACCTTTTGGGGGCACCTGACATCTGGGGCAAGAAAAACTGAAGAAAATGGCATCAGATGCCTCTTGTATACCCCTGACGCACTGACTTCAGGGAAGAAGCGACAGCAACCGATGCCGGACCAAGACTTTGGAATTCGGGCCGACTGCGGGACCGCCTGATGGCAGGATAACCCAAGTGTGATGACTGCAGCAGGGTGAACACTCGAACATCTACATTTATGGTAGGTACAAAACTGTACTTTCTACATCCTCCCTCTTTGAGAAATAAATCATATACTAAATGACTATTCCATGACATGCAGTTTACAGAAACAATCTTTTGACATGCAGTTAAACAGAACTAATTCTTTGACATGCAGTCATACAAAATTAGGCATATATAAAACAATCATGTCGAGGTTGCTGTGCAATTTACACTAGGTATAGAAATATGACCTGATCGTGTAGCATAAAAACCCAAATTAGATCTAGCAATGGGGACAGTCTCTAAGGAATGTTCAACTTTGGGGAGAACTGGGACATCAGGAATGGGAATGGATACTGAGGCATGTTCTTCAGTATGAACATTGCCAGGGTTGCTCTGCGATCGAGTCTGTATCACAGATATGATGCTGCAATATCATTTCTGATACAGGAAGAAGATGTCTGCGGGTTCTCCTGTATTTTATACCATCCGATTCCACTCTGGATCTCTGCTCTACACGTATACCTCTCACTTGACCAATTCAATCAAAGCCTTTCACCGTTTGCATCCTCACTGTCTATCCTTTTAACAGGCTCCGCTCGTTTTATCATAGCTGGACTTCCGAAAAGAACACTTCTTAAAAAGATGGGCTTTGATTGCTCTGTTTTTAGCATTCGGCACCAACAAACTAGAACTAATAGGCAAGGTTATTCTGGTTTGCAGAAGTCTCTGACCAGGCGAGCCAAGTAGGTTGTCATGGGGTATATTTCTGAGATCAAGTAAATTCAAGAACATGTCTGCATTGTCACGCTTTGACCGCTCTAGTAATTGCTTTGCAGTCTGTACTGCACATTCAGCAAGGCCGTTTGTGGATATTCAAGACTACTAGTAACATGGATAAAGTCCAACTCTTTTGCAAATCTCTGAAACAATTGACTGGTAAACTGAGTACTGTTAGAAATAACTGTGTGGACTACCATGGACTGAAAAATGACATTTCATCTTAGTAATAACAGCACTGACAGGTAGTAAATCGATCTCAAACCAGCTCAAATAAGAGTCTACCAACACTAAGTAATGGTAATTGTTCCACTCAAATATGTCTGACTACTGTTGGCAAAGGCAGTTCAGGCATTTAACTTAGCTGAAGGGGTTCTTTTTGCAAATGTGGCTTAGTACTGTTGCACAGTGAACAAGAAGAAAGCACTTTGTGAATGTCTTGATACAGAAGGCCAAAATACTAGTCATCTCACCCTTATTTTGGTAGAATCTAAACCTGGGTGGCCACAATGCAAAATCCGAATGTATTCGTCTTACAAGGAAGTAGGAACAATAACTTTTGGACCTTTGAAAATAACCTCTTTCACCAACATCTCATCTCTGTATGGAAAATAAGGTTGTACTTGTGGCGGTACACGGGATTGCTATGACTGCTATGAAGTGGTTGAGCTTTTGCAAAATTGGATCAGGCTTTGTATGTTCTGTTAGCTCATCAAGTCTTCGTAGAAAAATTATGTACTTCCATGACATCAAAGTCAAAATTCTGTACATCACTCTGTTCTGTGCTATTTCTGGGTGATCTGGATAAGGTATCAGCCAGATAAAGAAGTTTGCCTTTTGTATAGACCATTTTGAAATTATACTTTTGCAATCTGAGCATCATTCTTTGTAGTCTTGCTGGAGCTGAATGCATAGGCTTCTTTAAAATAGTGACTAGAAGTTGATGGTCAGTTTCTATCTAGATAGTGTGCTGCGGCCATAATTATTATCATGGAACTTCAAACATGAGAACACAATTGCCAAAAGTTCCTTTTCAATTTGAGCATACTGCATCTCAGTTTGGGTAAGAGTTCTAGAAGAATGGGTAACAGGTCTGCCCACTTTAAGAATAACTGCACCAAGACCGAACTATGAAACATCACAGGAAAGAACTACTGGTTTGTGGACATCATAGTATTTTAATGTAGGTGGGTTGGCAGTTTGCTGTTTGAGGTTATCAAATGCTCTGTGGTGGTGTTATAACCATGACCAGCCAATATTTTTTTGTCAGCTCTCTTAAATGCACTGATAACTCAATAAAAGTAGGGGATAAATTTGCCCAAATAGTTAACCATATCAAGAAAACTCTGTAGGGCTTGGACATTGTCTGGAGCTGGCATGTCATGACTGACTGCTTGTTTAGAAGAGTCTGGTCATAGGCCAGTACTGGTAAATAAATGACCTACATAAGTAACTTCTGGTATTATGAATTTGCATTACAGAGGATTGAGCTTTAAATTCACTTCACCCACTCTGTCTGGAACTTTTCTGAGGTTTCTGGTCCTTTTTGTTTGTCTGAGCTCTGTTTCACTCAACCAGCTTAATCTGCCTTCAACTTCAACTCTGCACCTTCATGGCTTGAAGTTGCTCTCTTAATACCGGTTCTGACATAATGTTGCTTGTGCGGTCAGGATAAAACAGACAAGCGGTTGTGGGTTCAGTTCAAGCAGCTTTATTACAAGCAAACACATCAGGAAAGAGGCTTTGGAACTCTTTTATAAGCTGACTACCCCACTCATACATGTTAACACTCTGGCTGTTGTCTCAAAATGGCACTGCTGCCTGCATGTGCTCACTGTTTATGTGCACGTGGTTACATCTGGAAATGCCTCTTAAACGTACATACACATGATCTCTTCTACAGCTGTTATCTATATGTGCAGAAGACTTTTTTCTTTAGGCTTGTTTTTCCCACCTATTCACCTTGAAGATACAGTGCGCACAACTACAAATGCTTCTGTACCGCTATGCTGTCTTGCAGAGTATAAGTTTCATGTAGGCTTGACTAGCACTTGTAGGTCCATAGTTTGTGTTTTGGTTTATATCGGATGATGCTTCTGCATTGCACCCTGCAACACTGCAAAGCTGCCTATCAACCACTTAAACTCGTAGGCTGCCTCCTTTCATGGAGGTCCCTATACTTATTCAGCCACCTGCACCATCGTTAGGGCAACATTATCTTTACCAGTGGAGCCAACTTAAAAATATCAGCTTTGAGAACAAATCTTTTTCTTTAGTAAGCAACAAAATATCCACACTGATGAAATTTTTACACTTTAAGGTTGCTGCACTAAGCAATACTTTGCCATCTCCTTAGTAGGTGAAAGTTTTTATGCATGTTAATATTTATTCAGTGCACAAAAGTTGGTAATTCCATCCTACTGTGTCAGAATCATTAGCTCTAATCTTAAGGACATGACATTTTGTCTTGTTTGAAGTTCAGAACAAACTGTGTGTGTGTTTGTATATGTGTCTCACTCACTCACTCACTCACGCACACACACACATGTGTGTAGGTATTATATATGTTAATAGTTAATTCACAACCTAAGGCCTTTTGTGAAGGAAAGTACAAATGCTTTGTGAGAAAGCTGTATGTGGTCTGGTGGTGTGCAGTATTTTGAGTGGTACATCTGTTTTTATCATAGCCCGGAACCTACATCTTGATTCACAAAGATAGGGACTATTTTGATAGGATAAACAGTTGACTTCAACACCATGCTTGTTACATTTCCTTCCTTTAACAGCTTTGTAGCCTTAATATAGATTAGTGTAGTGCAGTGGTCAGGAAGTAAATCAGACAATGGATGAAACACTAGGTGGAAATAGTGCTGTATCCAAAAAGCATGCTTTTAAGTTTTACAATAGTGAGCACGTTTGCAGCTGTTTTATATTATTTATAGACTGAAATGTTCTTGAAGTATTGTATCTTGTCTGTCTACTCAGATTTCTTTTCTAATGCTTAAACATTTGTGTTCCTTCCAAGACTGCTGTCTTTTGATAAAAGAACATACAAATATTGTATATGTTTAAGTATTGCATGCATCAAAACTTCATGTATTCTTTCAAAATCTCTCCGTTCTACCTGGGAATATCATGTTTTTGTTCGTTTATTTATTCTGCATTTGTTTACCATGGATGTCTGAGTGGGCCAGTGGCCCTTTTCCAGAGGAGGTCCAGGGAAAAAAGCTCCATTAGAAAAACACATTGCAAGCAATGCAAGAAATCAGTAACAATCAAGAATATATAACTTTGGTAAATATAGGTAGTAAATAGTTTACACATAAACAATAAAATTGAGTGAGTAATATAAAGTGGTAAAAAGAAAGCTAACAAACTATCATGAAATAGCTTGTGCCATCATAGAGAAATGACTGATCAGTAGATCAATATCATGGTTTTGGTGGTAAATATTTATGAGATACATGTATGGTATATGAACAAGAATATGGCTGATTGTTATGCTAGTGTTCTGAACAGTGATAGCTAAGGCAATACTGAGGTGAAGTATAAGGAGGGAATATGATGAAACTGTAGGAAGCATGAAACAGGCCGATAAAAATCGGAGCAGTAGTGAGCTTGATATGGTTGGAAAGAAATTGGAATTCTGTGAGAGGGGATAGTTTGGATGTTAGAATTTAATAAGAGAAGAGATGTTTTGGTTGTAAGAACAAGGAAGAACAGAATGATCAGCCTTGATTATTGTTCATTAGGCAATAGTTTAAACTTAACTACTTTACCCTTCTGTTTGGTTATTTAATAATCTGTATAGTTGTAATCCTAACATGTTCTGCCATAGCAGACAAGCTGAGCACTCTCCAACATTTTCAAAAACAAAAATCACACTGCAGCTATATTACAGCTCCCAAATAAAAATGCCACTGCAGAGATTAATGCTTCTTTATACTAGGCCCTAGACTGCAGGACTCTCTTCCCTCCCAAACCAGGCACTTCGCCTGAATCCAGCTAAAAGTCTATCTACAGAAACTCGGCAAATGTCAACATCTTTCTTCACACATTATCAACTAATTTCTCCTTCGTTTCTCCCACTCTCTTCACTAAACTATATTCAAATATCTTTTGCAATTTTCACCCCTTCATCTTCTCTAACATTCAGACTTGAAACATGCTGATGAATCTCTACATCTCAAATCTTCTTATATTCACCTTATTTGGACCTTCTTGCAAATGGCAGGGGCACTGTGTCTGCAATGCAAGAGTCCTGTTTTATTGTTAAAAAATGTATACAATTGCTGTGTAGTCTCTTTACAGTTTTTTATGTTGAAGTGTACATCTCTTTTCTCCTACCCAGGCTGAGACTGAAAATTGGCCAGTTGTGATTAGTGATCTACTCCCAGTAAACACATTTAAAATAAATTAATAAAATTAAAAAAAGTTGTGGAATAGCCTAGTTGTCCCCACATACACATGGACAAGTATGTCTCTGGAATCCTATCATAGAAGCATTTAAAGAGTTTATGTAATGTGTTAATGTGCCACCTGTAGGTTTTTGCAGTGGAGCTGCCTGAACTATACTGTGCATTATTTTATTCACTAGTTATGATTGTCTACGTGGTAGCTGTGAAGGGGTGGTTTTCTAATGTCATAATACTACATATGTAGAACAGTGATGTTTCATGAGCTTCATCATTAGAGTGGGTCATTTACCCACCCCACCTTTATATTAGTGTATTTTGTAATAATATAACTATCTGTTAGTCAGTGAGCTGCAGGGAGAGTAATTTGCACAGAGAACACAGCTTCTAAGGACTGACTCTAATGTTGGTGTTAGACCTTTGAATGTCCACTAGTGCAAATGACAGAATCAACAGTTTCTCATTTTACGCCTGATATTTGGTGAGCTCTGCTTTAAGAATAAACACTTTAGTACAAATGAATCTTTAAATGCGTTTTAAAATCACCTATGTCAGATTAACTATTATTATATTGACAGTGTCTTAAGCTTATTGGGTAGTTAATCTGATGTAGGTGATTTTAAAACGTATTTAAAGGTTCAGTTAGTGTATATGAAATTTTCTGATCTGTTTAATAGAGATGAAAATGCTGAAAAGTTTTGGGAGACATTTCTCTGTAGTGTGCTTTTTGTTTTTATTTGTCTTGTTTGAATGTACTAGTTGAGTTTACACTTTCTTTGATTTTTACTTTAGTAAAAATGGCCACAAAAGTGTACAAAACACGCTTATCAGTTGCAAGCATTGTGCTTGCGCTGTTCAGTTTCAGTATTGTGTGTCCCTATACTTGAAATTAGTCTTTTATTGATTAAAAGTATGAAAGTATTACAAAAAATTGCTTTGTTTGATACCATTAAGTAAGATCATGAACATGTGGAGTAAGACATGATAACATGAACAACTGTACAAGGATTGTTTAACAACTGCATTGCAGCATAACAGTCTGTAAAAGTGAATGCATACCTCTAATCTTAAACGTGGATGAATCAAACGGGGATCCCACACAGTGTTTATACAATCTTAAAAATGCATATGTAAATGTAGGGAAGTATCAAAATGCAAGGTTGAATGTGTAATTGCATAAAATGAGTAGTTATTCTGATTAAACAACACATATAAAAATATAAGCTTGAGCTTGTAGAGATCCTTGGTGTATTACAGTAGACTGCTAATAAATATAAACAGCATACACAATAATACTAACCAATGCAATTAATAAGGTAATAAACACCTTCTTTTGACTTACCTCACAGTAATCAACGAAATCTCTGAGTACGGTTATCAGATCTGTCCCCTTCTGAGTCTAGATAAATGATAAAGCTTACCTATTGTAGTAGAGTATGGATCCACTGTTTTCAGTGAGAGGATTCCTAGAAATTATTCCCAGACTTAAGACACTGCAGTGTTTTAGGCAGTACAGGCCTACTATGGGACTGATTCCCTATAAAGAAACTTGTATCTTGCATTCCATTTCACTTCGAGTCTCTTTGATCCATTGTGATTTTCTGGGAGCAAAGGTTTTCCAGTTATAGGTTGTACTTCTGGGCTACTGTAATCAGCAATCATAACTTGTTGACGTCTTGCTTCACAATACTAAATGAGAATCTTATTGCAGAATAACTCCCTAACTTAGACCTTTCACTGAATATCATTAGAGTAAATTCCTTGCATGACAAAAACGCGTTCTCAGAATACTACTCCAGGTTCTTAGCATCATCGTAGTGGATAACAGGTAGGGGAATATATATATTTGATGTGGAATAGGAAGGGAAATGTGTGATTCTTTCTATGATTTTTTTTTTTCTATTTATTTTTTTTTAACTCACAGACACAGTTATGTGCTGCATGACTTCTTGTCACATTAATTTCTCTGGCTAAAACTTCTTATAAACTAGCTTGAAAGCAGAAGTGTAGGTAGGCACTGAGGATAACTTGAAGAAAAAAAATTGCCCCTGACCACCCCCAATTCCATATGCTTCAGAAAATGCATACCAATGCAAAACCTATTGTGCTAGCACTTTTTTCCCTTTTTCCCCTCTGCAGCCTGCTCTTGCATTTACAGTTCTTAAATGATAAAAAGCCAGTGTGTTTTGCTTGTTAAAAGATTTTTGTCACTGAGGGGAGCAAATATAAATCCAGTAACTGCCTTCACTACCCCACATAGCAGAAGCCTTTGGGACATTGCCTGAGGCTTATCCTTATGTGAGCCAATCATACCTCTCAACTGTACAGATTTTCACAGAATGTCCAGATTTCTGCCTCATATTTTTGGTCTGTTTCTTATAAAATTGTGGTTTTCTGGCAAATCATTGGCAAATTATTGAGGGCTGAAGTCAGAAAATAATGACCGACATTTGAGTTTGACTTCATACCCTTCAGAAAATTCATGCTAATGTAAAACCTGCTATTCTATCAATTTTCTAAGTTTGTAAGTGAAATATTTAGGTTCATAGGTAGGTACTAGTCTATTGGCCCTAAGGCATATATAAGCCTAGCCAAAAAGGTACCCTGGCTTTCGCCACCCAAGAAAATTATTTTCCTGTGCCCCTGTCGAGCCAGAGCCCCAGAGGTGATCCCTGGGGTGAATTTCCTATTTCCCATCCAATCATCAAGATTTTTCTTGAAGAGTGCTAATGAGGAGCTTTGTTTGATATAGATAGGTAGTTTGTTCCAGAGTATGGGAAGTCTCTGGGACAGGAATCTATCCCTCCAGCATGTTCTGTTTGTTGTGATGACAAGGTTGAGGTCCCTAGAGCATGTAGCTCAGAGGGATTGGGATTTCTTTAAGTGGAGCATGTCCAACAGCTCTGGGTTTGACATAGCTTTGTATGTTGGGCAGAGATTGCCTCTGAGTAGGTGATATGCGATGGGGTAAAGCTGGAGTTTTATGAGACTGTCTGCGTAGGGCATCTGTTTGAGGCCAGTAATCCTCTTTGTGAGGTATTTCTGCGGCCTTTCCAGTTGTTGTAGATGTCTTGTGAGGTACATACCAAAAGGGGCATTGTACTCTATAATGGGTCTAATGAGTGATGAGTAGAGGGGAACAATGATCTCTTTTTTTTTTTTTTTTTTTTTTTTCCTGGATGAGAAACCTTTTGTGATGGTGTGCCACATAGAAGGATTTCCTGACTACTGTGGCGATGTGATTATCAAAGGAGAGACTATTTTCCACCTGTTTCCCAAGGTCTCTTATCACACTTCTGGTGTTAAGTAGACTACCACCTATGTGGTAGCTCATGGGTACAGAGTATTTACCAAAGGAGATGACAATACACTTTTTGGCATTGAACCTGAGGCCATGGCTTTGACACCAGGCATCTGTCTCCGTGAGGCCCTTTTGTAGGATGTCCACATTGTTAGGAATTTTGTTTATGGCTCCTAGTTTGCAGTCATCTGCGAACTTCATTAGCCAAAGACCTTCTGTGTTAGCCTGTACTTCAGAAAAGTAGATACCAAACAGGAGCGGACCCAGGACTGAACCCTGTGGTATTCCACTTGTCACTGGTCTGAAGTCTGATTTGGAGTCTGCTACTTTCACAGTGTGGGTTCTGTCAGTGAGACAGTTGGCAACCCATCTTGTGACATAGGGATTTATACCTAGTTTAGTCAGCTTATCTATAATTCCAGAGTGGGGGATGGTGTCAGAAGCCTTGGCAAGAGCTAGATAGGCTGTGTGAACCACCTTACCCTCGTCTACGGCTTTGGTGACTGCTTCAAAGAAGTCTATCAGGTTTAGGAGAAATGAACTACCTTTTACAAACCCGAACTGGGTGGGGTCCAGAGTCTGGAGATGACCATTGTCTTTGTTTATAAGTTCCATGGCCTTGCAGACCAGGCTCAGGCTAATGGGGAGGTAGTTCCCAGGGTCTGTGGTGGCTCCCCCCTTTGTGGAGTGGGATAACCTTTGCTGTGCGCCGTTCAGTGGGAAAAAAGCCCGAGGTGAGGCTATGATTGAACATGGTGCTTAGGTGGGGTGCCAGTTCATTCTGTAGTTCATGTAGAACGCAGCTTGGGATGTTGTCAGGTCCCATGGATACTGTATTCTTGGCTTTGGAGAGAGTGGTTTTTACCTGTGCAGTTGTGATTACAGGAACTTTGCATTCTTCCGGTATAGAGATGAGCCCTTTAGGGAGTGAGAGAGGTAAAGTTAGCACTGAACCTATCTGCCAGGATTTTGGCAATATTAGTTGGTTCTGTATATTTAGGGTGGCCATGGTGGTGCAGCGGTTAGCGTTGTCACCTCACAGCAAGAGGTTCTCCGGTTCGATCCTCGGCTGGGGTGCCTTCTGTGCAGAGTCTGCATGTCCTCCCTGTGGTCACATGGGTTTCCTCCGGGTGCTCCGGTTTCCTCCCACATCCCAAAGACATGCTGGAGGTGGATTGGATACTCTAAATTGGCCCTAGGTGTGAGTGTGTGCTTGTGTGTGCCTTCTGTGGAAGGTTGGGCGCCGGGCTGGCAACTCAACACCGTAAAACTCCACTGCCAATCATGAGCGGACAGGTGATCCACTGTGGCAACCCCTAACCGGGAAAAGCCGGAAGAAGAAGTTGGTTCTGTATATTTAGTGCCATTGTGCTGTAACTCTGAGCAGATCTGAGTGTTGCTATTGAGATTCTTGACATAGCTATAGAATGCTTTGTGGTTGTCTTTAGAATCCGTGGTGATTTTGTTTTCGTAACTAGCTTTGGAGGATTTTATGAGGGATCTCAGCTTCTTACTGAGGCTGACAAGGGAGTTCCTCCAATCATGGGATTTGACTCTCTTTTGCAACAGTTTCTTTCTTCTGTTGTAGAGTTTGTTTTTTGGCAGGGGACCACCAGATTGGCTAGTTTTTTTGGAGGATAGCATCTTGGTCCTGTTAGGGATAGCGCGATCCATACACTCATATAAGTGCTTATAAAGTGCATTTGTGTAAAAAGCCTTGGACATTTGTCCCCCTATTATTGATGGCTTTGTCTAGATTTCTTGCTTCAAGAGGTTGAGAGGTATGGAGCCGATGCACACTTAAGGGGGCGGGAAGTAGCCAGGATTACAAGAAAGCAACCCAAACAAGAGGAAGGGTGTAAAGGGTATAATTTCCTTTTAGTTAAAGTAAAAAAAAAAAAAGAAAAAAAAAAGTAAATTAAAAGTGAAATGCACCCCGTCTAAGCTAGCACCCAAGTGGCACTGTTCTTTGCATAGTATTGCATGAAGGTGTGATGTATTGTAATTGCTGTTGCTGTAACATTCTGTATCTATATGGGATGTTTGCCTGATAATGACTGCCAGATTCAGACATCAGTCCACTGAAAGCTCCTTTAGTAGTTGGATATCTTCTAATGTGCAAAACTGTGTTCTTAATCCATGGTAGTTGGATGTCAAGTCTGCTGTAACAGGGAACAGTCTGCATTATCCTGTTAAGGCATTTTTCTGCTTGAAATAAACAGCTGGTCTTGAGATTTAGGGGTGTTGCACCACTTAAGGCATTATTACTATTATTTGCATTCCTGGTAGAAAACCTTCAGAGTTTGACTGTGAAAATATAGTTTTCTGAGATGATTAAAGATTGGCAACTTCCTCAGGTGATATTATCTATCAGTGCTGCTGTGCCTGTAGATGTGACAATGTTTTGGTCAAAGGAGCAGCAAGATACCCCGTCACTGTATGTTGTGGTTCCTCCAATAAAAAAAAAAATCAAGTGGAGTTAAAAAAAAAAAAAAAAAAAAAAAAATCTCCAGGCATTTAATGAACTTGAAAATGCAGGATATACTTGTACTTTTTTATCTCCATTCTAAATCCGAAATCTTTTCAGGGACAGAAACATGAACTGTAAAAGATGGTATATACATTTTTTTTTATCCCTGCTACTTCACATTTGGTAGACTATTGCCCCAGTGTTTGATAAAGATCTTAGTCACTTGATGCAGCTATGACCTCATTTACAAGCAACTGACACATATCCTATGTATCCCTAAGCTGGTTATTCTTCAGATCTGGCTGCACATGTAATGCTGTCCATGAAAAACGCATATAAGAGGAGGAGAAAGACATAATCTTAGTGGTGTCCTGTGCTACCATAATTGTATTTGACTAACTCTGAGAAGGTAGGCACAACTCTTGTCACTTTACAGATTCAGGGATTAAATGGCACACAGAAATTACCTTGGGAGTATTTAGAGTTGCAATACCTCTCAAGTTATTTCAGGTTATATGGTCACACGCCTTCTCTCAAAGTCATAGGAAAAGTGGGGAGAAGGGAAGGTTGCCTTGAGCCCAAACTTTTATGGATGCTGTAAACACTGTAGAAAAGGTGCCAATTGGTTCCTATAAGAAGGATTGATAATCATTTAAGCAGCTGCAGCTGTGGTTACTGAAGTGTCACTTGGTTAGTGTTTGTGTGTTAGGAACTGTAAAGAGTAGCTCCAATAGCACTTTTTTTTTACAGTTTTTCAAAAGTGTTTCATAGTTCTGTAGATGCATAGTAGCACTTTATCTCAGATGTTTACATGTCTGTTAAGTTTAAATTACTGTCTCAAAACTAGAACAGGAGCTGTTCTAACTCTCTCCTTTTTCCCCACTTTGGACTCTTAAGAGAGGACAAGAAGGAGCACTGCTTGCAACACTACCTCTCAGTTAAATTGACGAAGATAGAGCTGTAGCAAACTGCTTTTAGACAATTAGTGAATTGCCATGAACTCGCCAATATTTGTGCAAGGGCATTGGGTTGATAGCTTTTCCACTCCAAGGATTGAGACTCTAAATTGCTCTTCCTGCAAAGACTCCAGGATTAGACAGTTTCCTTTCACACACCCTGGCATATACTTTCCTGGGCATCTGGGCTATGTAGTGTGATCCTTTTGTAAATGGAACATGCACACTTTCCTCATTTATTGAAAATGGAGACCTCTATCTCACCTTCACCAATCCAGATGTACTGTCAGATTTCATTCTAAGCATCTGGGACATAACCACTCGAAAGGCATCAGTTAAAAAAGTTATGCTAAGTGGTGCTCAGCATGTCTCCACAGACAAATGGGAATGTTGTTTGGGCCAGTTGAACTAGTTCAGTTGGGTGTGGATGGTACAGAAAGGACCCAATTCATTTATTTTGATAGGATAATTAGGAGGAGGAGGATTTGTTGTGAGGACAAAGTCTAGAAGACTGGCACCTTTGTTTAAAGGGAGACTATTGAGTTTAAGGATTTTGGCATTTATAAAATCAAGAAATTTGAGCATAATTATTGCTGGTAGCACATTAGCTAGTGAATGGAGGGGTAGTTAATGTCAGCCATAATACAAAGGACTGTGATCAGATCTCTGGTCTTAAACAACTTATTCTGTGTTTGAGACATGGAAGTCAAGAAATTCACCTCAAGACCGAATAGCTCCAGTTAGTAATTTAGTTAAAGAATTAGTAAAACTTCGATAGAAGATGTTTCTTTTAAAGAAAATGATGCTAATTTGTTTCATTATTCAGTGAATACATATGTATCCAGACAGTGAACTTATTGTATTAACAGACAGCTAATACCTTTATCAGCTGACTTAAAAATGAATTCCCTGGATAACTGTCTTGGATGCTTTAAAGAGGATCATTAATTTCTAGCTAAATTCATTTTTGCATTTTCAAAACACATTTTCAAGCAAAATGGCAGAAACATTTTTGAGGCTCAAAGTTTCTATTTAAGGATGGAATATTCAGTAGACCTTCATAAAACCAAAATCAGACTTGTAAAACTCATTTCAGAGTTGTGGTTGTCATTATCTAAATAAATACTTAGATTCAACAGTGTCTTGGCATTGGACTCAGTATGAGTCAGAAGAAGGAAACGCACTGTAATCTGCATATCGATTGCCTTTGTGCTTTTTAGAAAATAATACAGTAAATATTGCTTTCTGCAGAACCTTGCAATGTCAGTCTTAATAGAAATGGCATTTAGTAGCATTGTAGGTGCAGAAAAGGTACCTTTTAGCAAGTGCAGAAGCAGCTATAAGCATGAAGTCCCTGCTGGTAGGTTTGCAGTCCTCATTTCTTTCTCTTATTCCATTTGGATCATACACATTGATGTCAAGGAACAACACCTGAAACCACACAAGTGTTATTAAAAATAACTATGTCAGAACCACATTGATTCTGGTAAACTCTCTTTCTTGGAAACATTGTGGACAGCATGCTTGGCAAAAGAAAAAAATTCTGAATAATGAGTTATCGAACCCCAAATATGGATCTAATTGAGTATTTAAACTTTGCAAACAGGATTTTGGAGAATAGAAATATTGCAAGAATTCTTGACTTTAATTATCCTACCATTAACTGGGAAGTTCTTACTACTCAAAGATGATCTGCACAAATCCTTATTAATGTTATTTCTTTTCATGACTACAGTCTCATGTGACACTACAAGAGAACATTTATTAATGTTTTCTTTTCATGGCTCCAGTTTGGTGGTACACGACAGTACAAAAGGAAGTTTTTTTAATGTTATTTCTTTTTATGACTACGGTCAAGTGGTATATGACAATACAAGAGGATGTTTTGTTTCCATGACTATAGTTAGGTGGTAAATGGCAATACACAGTCAATTGGTATAGGACAGTACAAGAGGACATTTATTAATGTTCATTCTTTTCATGCCTACAGTCAGATGGTACATGACAATCCAAGAGGATGAGGAATACTAGATGTATATAGTTTCAAATAATGAAAATCTGATGAGTAGCATCAACAATGGACCATCTCTTGGCAAATAAGATCAGAAAGCTGTATCATTCTTATTAAAATGTGTAAGACCTATTCCCAATTAAAAATTTTACACATTACTTGGTTACAACAAATCTGGGAGTAAATAAATATGACACTTGAGACAAATTATGGATAATGTAACCTATTACAAGGAATATTACTAAATAATGTGGAACTATCTCCAGAAGAAAGGAGAAGTAAAACTGAATTTTCCAAATGGTGGAGTTAAATGTTAGCAAAGGTGCATATAAAAAGAAAAAAAGGGTCAAGAAGATCTATATATATTTCCTAACATTGGTTATATTTAACTTGTATTTATTTCTAAGCAATTACAGAATTTTAATTAAACATGAACTTCTGCAATTTGATTTCATACTGGTAAGTAGCATAAACAAAAAATGCATACTTAGCTATGCAAACTCATTTAAGAAAATAAGGAATCCCATCATGACAATAACAGTAGGAAGAAAATCAATCACTAATTAGAGAGCAGATTAATTTGACAAGCATTAGGAGGGAGTTCTGATATGTTATGCAGTAGGAATAAACTGCACTACATCCAATAGATACCTGTATTGAAATTCCAGAGATTAGTGATGAATACATTAAAGAAAATATATACACATGTATCTGTGGGACCTGATACCACTCCATACCACCACAGCTGCTGCTTCTTCTTTCGGCTGCTCCCATTAGGGGTTGCCACAGCGGATCAACTGTTTCCATTTCTTCCTGTCCTCTGCATCGTGCTCTGTCACACCAACCACCTGCATGTCCTCTCTCACCACATCCATAAACCTTAACTTAGGCCTTCCTCTTTTCCTGTTACCTGGCAGCTTCATCCTTAGCATCTTTTTCCCAATATACTCTGCATCCCTCCTCAGCACATGTCCAAACCATCATAATCTTGCCTCTCTGGCTTTGTCTCCAAACCTTCCAACCTGGGCTGACCGTCTAATATACTTATTCCTAATCCTGTTCATCCTCATCACACCCAGTGCAAATCTTAACATCTTCAACTCTGCCACGTCAAGCTCTTGACTCCTGCCTTTTTGTCAATGTCACTGTCTCCAACCCATGTAACATAACTGGTCTCACTACCCAATTGTAGACCTTCCCTTTCACTCTTACTGGTACTCGTCTGTCACAAATCACTTCTGACACTCTTCTCCACCCACTCCATCCTGCCTGTACTCTCTTCTCCACCTCTCTTCCACACTCACCATTACTCTGAACTGTTGATCCCAAGTACTTAAACTCATCCACCTTCGCCACATCTACTCCCTGCATCCTCACCATTCCTCTATCCTCCCTCTCATTCACACACATATTCTGTCTTAGTCCTGCTGACCTTCATTCCTCTTCTTTCTAGAGCATGTCTCCACCTCTCCAGGGTCTCCTCCACCTGTTCCCTACTCTCACTACAGATCACAATGTCATCTGCAAACATCATAGTCCATGGGGACTCCTGTCTGATCTCATCTGTCAACCTGTCCATCACCATTGCAAATAAGAAAGGGCTCAGAGCTGATCCTTGATGTAATCCCACCACCACCTTAAACGCATGCGTCACTCCCACCGCAGACCTCACTGCTGTCACACTACCCTCGTACATATCCTGTACCACTCTTACATACTTCTCTGACACTCCCGATTTCCTCATACAATACCACAACTCCTCTCTAGGCAACCTGTCGTATGCTTTCTCTAAGTCAACAAAGACACAATGCAACTCCTTCTGACCTTCTCTGTACTTCTCCATCAACACTCTCAGAGCAAACATCGCATCTGTAGTGCTCTTTCCTGGCATGAAACCATACTGCTGATCACTAATCATCGCGTCCCTTCTTAACCTAGCTTCCACTACTCTTTTCCATAACTTCATGCTGTGACTGATCAATTTAATCCCTCTGTAGTTACTACAGCTCTGCACATCACCCTTATTCTTAAAAATCGGTACCAAAACACTTTTTCTCCATTCCTCAGGCATCATCTCACTTTCCAAGATTTCATTAAACAATCTAGTTAAAAACTCCACTGCCATTTCACCTAAACACCTCCATGCTTCCACAGGTATGTCATCTGGACCAACAGCCTTTCCATTCTTCATCCTCTTCATAGCTGTCCTTACTTCCTCCTTGCTAATCCACTGCACTTCATGATTCACTATCCGCATATCATCCAACCTTCTCTCCCTCTCTTCATTCATCAGCCCCTCAAAGTACTCTTTCCATCTGCTCAACACACACTCCTCGCTTGTGAGTACATTTCCCTCATACTTTATCACCCTTGCCTGCTGCACATCTTTACGAGCTCGGTCCCTCTGTCTAGCCAATCGGTATAGGTCCTTTTCTCCTTCCTTAGTGTCCAACCTTTCTAGCCATCTCTCTTACTAGCTCTGTTGTAGTTACCCAGCTGTTTGGTAACTCTTCACTGCCACCCAGTGCCTGTCTTAACTCTTCCCTGAACTCCACCTCACAATTACCCATTTTCAATTTCCACCATTTGATCCTTGGTGCTGCCCACACACTCATCCTCCTCTTCTTGATCCCCAATGTCATCCTACAAACCACCATCCTATGCCTAACTACACTTTCCCCTGCCACCACTTTACAGTCTCCAATCTCCTTCAGACTGGCCCTTCTACATAAGATATAATCCACCTGTGTGCAACTTCCTCCACTCTTGTATGTCACCCTATGCTCCTCCCTCTTGTTAAAATACATATTCATGACAACCATGTCCATCTTTTTCGCAAAATCCACTACCATCTGACCTTCTGCATTCCTTTGCTTAACACCATACCTATCCATCACTTCCTTATCTCCTCTGTTCCCTTCACCAACATGCCCATTGAAATCTGCTCCAATCATCAGTCTCTCACCCTTTGGTACAGTATCACCACATCATCCAACTCACTCCAGAATTTTTCTTTCTCATCCATCGCACACCCAACTTGTGGAGCAGCTATTTAATACATTTTTATTATATGACTCATTACCAACACTGCATATACTTACAACTTTCTTGAAACCGGGACTGCTCCAAACACCTCTGAGTAATCAAATACCACTCCCATTTGTAAAAGGGTAAGCATTCTAGCATTAACTACAGGTATACGAGGCAAACTCCAGTCTCCCTCTCTTGCTCTGTTTTAACACATTTATTAAAATATCATTTAAGATATAGGCGTACATAACATTAATAGAAAAGAAAACAAACCATATTAACATTTTTGCCATTTCAACACAGTATATGTTGCACTTTCTCTTTCTTTATAACAATTGTCTTTCAGTCCAACGTTGCGTAAATTACTCACTTCCTGCCTTCCTTTAAACATCACTTCTCCTGAACATTATTCTGCATGTATTTTTCCCAAAAATTCCATTTATTTCTATGCAATTTACGCCCTACCTTTAACAAAGATGCATCTTCTAGTTCATTTATTTAGTTTACAATGTTTAATCCTTCAAATGCAGTCAGTTTAGATTTTGATTTCCATTTTCCAGTAATTGCTTTTTTCAGTAGTCAACAGAATTAAGCTTAAGCCCTTACAATGTCTAGTCAATTCTGATCCTGTGTCCCAGCTCAAAGGAATAATTTCCTTAGTTACTGCCGTTTGCTCTCCTAATAATTACGATAGAGTACTCTGTAGGAAATTTTGTAAAAATCTCCTAACTCATTACACTCCTAAAAAAAGTTCCAGTTATCTATTCCTTCCTCATCACACCTCCAATATTTGCTGTCTACCCTAGGAAAAATTCTTTGAAGTCTGCTTGGGGTATAAAAATATCTATGTAAACACTTCAAACCAAAAATCCTAAATCTTCTGTATTTTTCTGCATATAATCGGGAGCCATACACATCTTCCCATTGTTCCCTTGTAAATTACTTTTCCACTCTCTTTGGAATTTTTTCTAGCCTCCTCTGATTCTTACAGTAATCCTGCAATATTTTTATGCCCTTTTAATTATCTCTCTTTAACAGTGTCCTCTGTTCAACTAAAAACTCTGCCAGAAAAGACTCCCTTATCCCTTTATCTTTGCCTATATTCTATCATTCATTGACAGGGACACTATTATCCTGCCCCTAGTTATTTACTCCCAATACCTTGGTTACTTTGACAGTTTACCTGAGTAAATTCTAGCACCTTCTTGCCTATTTTCTGTACCCCTACTTATAGGCAGCTCTGTTGACAAAAATCTCCTTTTCCCGTGCATGTGTTGGCTTGCCTTTTAGAATACTTTCTGTGACTGTTCAAGTATAATATTCTATATGGTGGTGGTTATTCTCCTTAAGGGTCTGCATCCAAAATCCCATTCTCTCATTTCTTGACCCCCCAGTTCATCATTACCCATTTCCACTTTTAAATATAATCTACTACTTGTGTTGTGTATATGAGCCTTAACTGTGTGTAGCTGTAATCATACATCACCTTATTCTTTTGGGAGAATCTGCTTATCCCACTTAACTCTTGCCCTCTTTTCCTCCAAGATAATTCTTTAAACTCTTTATTATTCACAGGATTTCCTCTGGGTGATTAAAAAAAAATAAATAAATATATATATATATATATGTATATAAAACCATAGGGACTAAACATGCCTGCACTTGTATGTTACTATCCATAAATGAGCTTTCAGTTTTTATGTTCTGTTTTGTTTATTGTCTTCCCATGTATCCTTAGCTGCAATAATAGAAGCCTTTTTAATCCATATTCCCAAATATGTCATCTTATGTCCCCAATATATGGGTGTTGATGCTCTAAGTCATAAGTGTGTATGTAATTTATGGCTTTTTGTTTTATCTTCACTTTTATATCCTGAAAAGACATGAAACTGTCTCAAAATGTTCCACACCACCATGATGTCCTTTTCTGGATTTATCAAGAACAAAATATAATCTGCAAATAGCTTTTTCTTGATAACAATACCAATTGTATCCTTTAACTTCTGATTCCCTTATTTTCTTTGCCAATGGATCTAAATGCAGCAATAGAAACTGAGAGAGAGGATAGCCTTGCCTGGTTCCTCTGTTCAAATACAACTTGTCTGAGAAGAACCTTACCACTTTAATTCTTACCTCCGATTCTCCATATATCCCCGTAATTTCCATTATTGTATTAGGGAATTCAAATGCTTCTGTTGCCCTGCTCGTAAAATCCCAGCTTACTCTGAATGCTTTCTCTGCATTATGACCCACCAAAAACAGCAGTATTTTCTTACATTCTGCTTCTGTCTGGATCATCATTGTTATGTTAATATTGTCAGATGTCTGCCTCCCCTTCACAATGCCAACACTGATCCATTTCTATCAATTTAAACAACACCTTTGCCATTCTTTTAGCCAGGTATAAACAGTTTTATAATTATTGTTTAAAATTGAAATGGGTCTATATGAGGCTAGGGTCTTTACTGTCTTTTGACAATATAGTCACTACAGCTTTCTTCCAAGATGCTGGTGATTTCCATCATTTCAAAATGCTGTTAATCAAAATCTTCCAGATGTTTATCACTTTCTTCTTTCCTAACTTTCAAACTTCAACAGGATTGATTTATTATATATCACAATTTTTGTCTTCTCTTCCTGTCTTAACTATTAGATTTTGAGTCTCCTGTTATTCTAATAATGTCATAATTAAGTCTTCATTAAATATCTCCAGTTGTGCTTTCTTGGTTTCTACATTCCTCTGCTTTATATGAATTTTCATAAATTTTTCAAGCTATCATTAATACAGCTATTTGATCTTGTTGTAGGCTCTCTGTGTAGTGGCAACCATTTCTACTTTCTGTTGCCCAAGTTGCTGTGTTGAAAGTTTTTGCATTCTGCAGTTATTAAAGATAGTTGCATAACAAAAACTTCTTTCTAAACTCATGTATATTATTCATGTATTCCCTTATTTTTTTCTTTAGGATCAGTTCCTCTTCTTGTTCTAAGAGATTCACATTATTCTGCAATACTTAAACCTTTGACAAGCCCCTCTTTATACCTCCCTAATAATTGTCACTTTCTATTACCCATTCCTTAAATTCCTGTGTTTTTAACTAGTAGGTGAGACTAAGCCAGTCTCTCATTTTTACTCCATTACCCTGCACTTTTATCTTACTATTTCAGATCATGCATTAATAAAAAAATATTGGATGTGTCGAAGCTTTCAATTAAATAGATATGTTCCTGTAAAATATAATTTCTATTCAATCTGTCTCCATTATTGTACCTCGGGTAGTAATACATAAATTCTGTTAAGTTCCTACTACTGAATTCAATTCTTCTATACCAGATATTTGCATACATCCCTTCAGAAATCTATACTCTTTGCCTTCTAGGTTCTCTGATGCATCCTCCCTGTTGCAAATCAAATTCAGGTCCCTACCTGCAAGAAATATTCCTTCATGAAAGTCTGTTATTTCTCCCAAAGTTTTTTTAAGCTCCATAGCATCAGTTTTTGGTGGAGTATAAATACATGTCAGCATAAGCCTCCTCCCTTGTTAATAGACCCTTAAACTGTCACGCATGTACCATTGTCTTTTTCTTTCCCTTTTGCTATTTCTATTGGAGCCCCTCTAGCAATCAATATTATTGCTTCCATTTTCCTTTGTCCCTGATTCTGCTGAATATCCATCCTGAAATCCTTCCTTTATCAAATTCAAAAGATCATTTATTTCCAGATGTGTCTCCTGCAACATTGCTGTTTGCACTCTGCATTTCTTATTATAATTCAGTACTCTTTCCTTTTTGTCTATTCCAATAAAACCATTTACATTCCATGATACTATTGATAGTCGCCGTTAATAAAAACGCTTCTGTTCCCACTTATTGTACATGATAGTTTTTTTCTTTTTGAATGTGCATTTCCATCTTTTGTCTTGCATGTACATACTAATGTTTGTAGGATGATCTTTTATACAGTTGTTTCATCTTGTTTTCATTTGAACATGTATATCCCATTCACAAGACTTTTTGTTTTAATGTAAACTTTCAAGCTAAATACAATTTCAGAACATCCCTTCCCATATTCGCATAGAACAAACAACTACGTACATTTTTAACAAATTGTTTAATCCTCCTAATAGGGGCAATTGCCCCAAATGAACAGCTGCACCCACAGGCATAACTTAATCTAAAATTGTTTACCCATGCTAATGCAGATGTTACAGCCTGTGATCTCACTTATGCGTGTGGTCTTTTTTTCCTATGTATGTTTCCCTCACAAATGTGAAACATGACTTGCATATTTTCAAAAAAAAACTTTTAGTCCCAGAAAAAAAGTATGTTTGTTGAAAGTTATACAGTTGTATTAAGGCTGCTAGCTTTCATTTACTTCACAAAGTTTCAAACTATGTTTTTCTTTGAACTGGTTGTCATTGTACCTATAGCTCTCAACCTCTTGAGAGCCCAGTGTGGAACACAGACGTGTGACAAACATTCAAAATGTGGAATACCCTACTTTTCCATAGTGAACAACTACCATTTCTATGGGTCCTGATTTAAGTTGGCTTTTTTGCCACAATTAATGCTCTACATCTGTAAAAGTCAATAAAAAGACATACTTGATTCAAATCATATAAGCCATACAAATTACTCCATTCATATATACTCTTATATTTTTTTGTTTGCTTATCCTTTCCTTCTTTCTTTCAATGAAATTTTCTTACTCACTTTCCAAATAAGTATAGCAACATGCAAGTAGCATATAGAAACATTGGAAATGCAAAGAATTACTGAAAATATAGAATTCTCATCACACGCAAACAGAATCACCCACTACCGAATGAAATATGTAAACCCTAACAATTAGTGTTGTGCGTACTGAAATACATAAAATTATTAAAATATCAGAATAGGCAAGAAGCAACTGGAATAAACAAACTCAGTTTTAATATGTGTAGGAGTAACAGGGTGAACAATTAAGTAGTCTTGGCGAACCTCGAGGATCAAAGCAATCCTAATTTCATGGACTTAACTGGATTCCTACCCTAAAATGGGTGTCCCTTTCCTTCAGAATAGTAAAAACTTTAAATATTTATGGACATTAAGAAAAAAGGAGATCTACAGAGCCCCATTCCACAAACAATAAATTTACATCCTGCCCCCCCCCCCCCACCAATAAGGAAGGTAATTCTATTGTTTATTCACAGCATGTTACTGTTGCCCAAAAGGCCACCACGCTTTTAAACACTTAGCATCCCTGTTAAATTTGATAGCTATTATATAAACTTTTCAGATAGTTTAATTCCCCATATCTCTACAAATATTGTAAGAAATGTTCAGCAAAACACATTAGTTGGCATAGAGAAATACTCACTAAATCCCTTTCTCTGGTTTGCATATAACTTACCTTACCTCAAGATAGTCAGACGGACTAACTGATACTTTATCCAGTAATAATGTGACTTACTTTTTTTTCCACCTTTGACAGACTATTCTGGGGTCAGGAATGAAAAAAATCCTGACTAATTAACCATGTCCTCTCCACATCACCAAATCCAATAGCAACAGTTCCAGTCATTTCCAAGAGCACAGCCTTCCCTCTGCTCAAACTGGTCAAAAATACTAAAAAAAAAAAAAAAAAAAATCACACACAGCCCTTTTGCAAAATGTGACCAGGACCACAATGGGTCTACGGCTCAGGTCAGATGGTACAGTACCCTGGCTGCTGTAATATATGACTGATGGTATTGATTGAAAGTCCCAAAAGATCAAGCTGTTTGTTTCAACTTCCTATCCTTCTCAACCGTAATGATCAAAATAGAACTTCCTCCTCGTTTGTTGAAAAGACATATCCACTAACCTACAACTGCAAGGTAAGCAGTCTTCAGCACCCTGTGATACCATTTTTGAAAGTATTGCAGTAGCACAAGAACTGTAGTGGCATACAGTTAGATGACTGTGTACCTTCTCATTCTCTCCCTTTTTGTTTGGAGAGGTTATCGATTGGGTCATATACTAGAATGCCAGTTGGCTGTAATTGCAGTATATGAGCCAATCAGAAAACACAAAGGGGGAGCCATCACTGTTCATTGCAGAGTGGTGGAACAGTAGTCTTGGGCAATATTAAATGTGGAACATTCCACACAATTTGCAGCACTTGGCAGGTAAGATTGTATCTTTTATATTTTGCATTACCTTCATCAAAGAAGGCTCAGAATTCTAAATATTAAGTATTTGTACCCACAGACAGCTTGTCTCCATGTAAAAGTAGTCAGCAATGAAGGGAAAAAAAAAAGTTAACATGCAGATGCTTGAAAGGGAACTTTGTAAATTTCATTCAGTTCAGAATGTTCCCAGTTCTCCTGGCTAGTCGACTACCTTCAGCTACAGACTTGTCCGTCACTACACATTTGTTAATGAAAAAAATGCTAATGTTTTTGTAACTGCAAGGAGATTAACATTTTTCATGACTTTTGTCATTGTGTCTTATTTTTTTTAAATTATTTGCTTACAAAAAAAACTTGTTCGTAGCTTAAGTCAAAGACATTAATCTAGGCTTCCACCCTTGTAAAAACAAGGGAATTATCATCTTAGTTCTACATATAGTAGAATTATTACACATTTATGCCCCATCCCTAACCCAACAGCTGTGATCACAGCATTATATTAAGTTAAACTTGTTTCTGTTCAGCCTTTCTTCTCTTGTAAAATCTGTTTATTTTAATCTTTAACACATACAATAGTCACTGAAAATACTATCCCCAAATACTAATGAGAACAAAATTGTTTTACTTGGTTACTTGTTTCCCTTTAGTGTTGCTCTAAAGCATTTAAGACATAATGTGGGTATATGCTTTATAGCCAACCCACATGTTTAACAAAGTCAACAAAAGTCTTTTCTCAAACACTTATTTGCAAAGCTATGTTTCACAAATGTGAGTACTGCTGTATAAACTTGCATTTATTCACAAATTTCAGTGTTGCTGGTCGTCTTGATCTCCTTCTTACAATTATTTCTGGTTCAAGCCCAAGGTATTCCTGGAATCCAGATTCTCCTAAACAATTCCTGTGCTTTCTTCTGTCTCTCAAGCATTTTCCTTTGGAACATTAAAAAAAGGTTTCACTTGCAAAGTCTCTCTATGAATGCAACTGTCATCAGAGTCCCCTTGTGTTTGCGGTCTCTCTTTGTTGGATAAACTTGTTTCCGTCCTTAGCCTGTTCTGCATCAAAAATGTCTTTGATCCTCCACGTAATGCTCTGAAGACAGTAGGATACAGCAGCTTGAACCTCACACCTGTGTCTAGACATTCCCTGATTTCTGGGATAAATGTGCTTTTCTTCTATCAGGTGTATAGTGAAGAATCATTTTCCACAAACACTCCACTTTCTCCAATTTTTAATACTTCTCCCTTCTGTCTCCGTTTTGATAGGATCAAATATTTCCACTGGTATGGATTGCATCTTTACGAACATAGGTCTTGGCTGCTTTCTAATGGCCAGGTTTGGAGCCTACATTCAATGTGCTGCTGTGGATCACCAGTCCAGTTGCTTATTTGCACTGTCATAAAATGAATACACTCTCTTCCTTCCAGTTTCTGTGTTACAGCAGAAAATGTCAGATTTTCTGTGCATGCTCGGTCTTCTACTATTTTTTTGAAATTACTCTTTCCTGAGAAGCTTCATACTAAGCCAGCTTTTTCTTCATTTAATCCTCTTTTTGCCGTTTTATCAGTTCATCTGAAAAGCTAGTTAAAACTTCTATTTTTTCCAGCCTTTTACTTGAGTTGATATCCTTCAGTATTTCATTTATTTTAATCACCATTGAGTACATTTGATTATTTTCCTCCAAACTGCTAGAAGCAATCTCTTGAACCAAAGCTGAAGCTTGAACTGCTTTTTGCTGAACACCTGCAGAATCCTTCCCAGACACTGTTCTCTCTCCACCTTTTCTGATTTTCTTTCAAGGTTTCCAAAATGTCTTTGCTGGCATCCACACAGATTACTTGGTAGCCAGTAGTTGAATTTTACCCAAAAACCAGTTCAATGGCACCGCTTTATCAAAGTTTTTGGTTTTACACTGGGAGATGTAAAATTAAGCTGTTTATCAGTGTGCAACCATTTTTGAAGTCCATGTTAACATTGGTCTTGATCAAATACTTTGAATGATGTATAATCGATTAATGGCTTAATACAGAATAATATAAATGTAAATTCATAAAGGGCGGATCCAGACTAACCAACCTCAGTGTTTTATGATCGGGTAACATTAGCACTAGATTTAGGATTGCCATGCAGAGCCATATTTTTAGAGATGGCAAAGGGCATTTGGGAACTTCACTTTGCCTTTTCAATCGATACTGTGGTATCTTTTACATCTACCCCATGGCAAACAGATGGAACCTCTGTGCCATCCTTTGGATGAGACATTAAACTCTCAGCTAGCCATGCAGCATCCCCTACTACTGCCCTGCAGTTTCAGCACTCCAGTCACCGTGATTCACTTGTTAATTATTCAAATAGAGAATTTTAAATTTATAGTAATCTTTTAAGACCTTCAGGAGGTACGAGTTGAACTCATCCCACACAGAAGCATTGGCTAGGTACTCTCAGGGCACCTAAACATTGGGGTTTCCTTGTTTTGTCATCCCACTGTCCCAGCCATGTGACCCAGCTTATCACCATATGATGGTCATTTGGCAGCTTGACACTTTTTTTGTGACATGAGTGTCCAGAACATATAACTTAAGGACTGATAAACAGGACTGTGAAGTCATGCCTTGACCTTTTGTCAAAAGTGTTCTCGTACCATGTGCAATTATGACCATCCTTGTGTCTAAACATAGTTTGCTATGGACAGTTTATATTGAGTACAGAAGTCAAAATTTTTTTTTACTTTGGTTCAGATCAGGCTGTCAATTCTTCCCAGTCACTCTCCACCAGGTTTTCCATCCTCCCCAACATTTAATGTTGAAGCCTTCAAGTGGAGGTACAAAATGTCTATGAAGTACCCTATCAAGGACCATAGCTATGATCTCTGAGAAGGTTTAATACTCTGTATGCACACACTTAAGGAGCGCGTTTTCCTTTTCCACAGTTGCATTGAGGCAACCCTTTAATTTACTGGCAGAAACTCCACCTTGAATTTATCCAGCTAGGGACTTTAGTATTCTCACACCTATTCTGAAGCTACTCCTGGCCAGATCCAGCTTTGCAGGGGAAGGCCTATTCTGAAGCTACTACTATCCAGATCCAGCATATCAAGGTAAGGCACTTCATTCAAAGTCTGTTTTTTAATCAGTACCAGCCAACTCTAGCAGATACTTTTCAACCTTCTGCACAGCCTCTGGTTCCTTTCCCAACAATGAGTTGAGATTCCATGTCTTAAGAGCCAGTTTGCATTGCAAGGATCTGTTCCATCTTGATTCTTCCCCCTTGTGTCTGCCAGTTGATTGTTATTGCACCTGATACCCACCTTCATCTTGTCAGCAGTAAGCTGCCACAGTGGTTCCACACAGCTTTTTTGGGTTCAACTTCGCCACCAGGTGCTTGTAGGTGAACACAATCCCCAGGCCTGAGTCCCAACATCCCTTTAACAGACAGTACTCCCATCACCGTTATGGGAATGCACTCTATCACTTTTCATGCAGTGAATTGGTACTGCAGTCACTACAGCAAGCACTGTACAGGAAAGTGGTAAGGAAGTAGGAGCTGAGTAATAAGACAAAGACGTCTGATTGCAGTCAGTTTTTGAGCTTCATCGTGTAGTAACTGATGAGAGAAAATCATGGATATACCAGCAATAACTAGTCAGTTGAGATGCTTTTGGCAACCTGTGAGAATGTTCCCTGGCTACCTCTCACCAGAAGTATACAAGGCACACTCGGATGCAGTAGCAGTATTATCTTAAATTGCTGGAAAAAAAAAACAGGGAATCCCGTAGGATGAGATGGAGACTTTGTTGGAAGATTACAAATTTGTTTTCCCTGTTCAACTTATACTAAGACCCTCACGAGGATAAGTGACTGACTTATAAGATGATGATAAAGAGAAACACACACACACACACACACACACACACACACACACACACACACACACACACACACACACACACACATATATTAATAATAGAGAGAGGGGGGCTGTTCTCATGGGGCTGTAGTCATGAGTGACACGCTCCCTGGAGGAAAGGCCATTTGAGCTCCCCAACTTTTTTTTATATAGCCACATAGCTGTAAGAGAATATAGAGGAAAGGGGTCACTTCTGAAGTTTGCTATCTGTAGTGAAAAGAAAAACTCTGTACAAATTCTCTTAAAAGATGACAAAAGAATGCTGGAAAAATGAACATACCATTAAAAAAGAAATCTCTTTCAGGACATCACTCTTCAGATCTCCAGGTCAGCTGTTGGCATCCTTGTTTTTACTCTGGAGACTTAGTGTTTGTCCCACTCCACTTACCTGCAAAGGAGATGCTGGGAGTGCAAGCTCTTGGTTGGGCTGATGCGTGAACAATAACTAATCTGACCCCCCCCCCCCCAACGTCAGAGGTATAGAGGCCGAAATATCTGACTTCAGTCGTATGGGTGTCAAAGATACCTGTGCTTATAGATAGCACAGAAGTACTTTATATTGTTATGAAAGGGTACAACTAGTTTTACTTCAGAACTAAAACTATCCACCTCTAGAAAAATCATGAAAAAGCTATCCTCCTCTAAAAAAAAATCATGAAA